>NC_043716.1:55100618-55148492 GCF_006229205.1 Suricata suricatta | reverse complement strand
GCAGGTGTTGGGGGGAGGGGAAGCCAGGCACCTACAAAGCAGGAGGTGAGAAGGGCTGGGGAGGGAGGGGGTGGGGTCTCTGCTGAAGAACAGGGGTGGGGGTGGGGGAAGGGAGACTAGTGACCCTAACATTTACCCACAATGTGACAAGGATCAAGATTGCTTTAGTTGGGCCAAAGCCTTCCTGTGTCTAAGGGATGAATCAAGGGCCCGGGAGAACAGGAGGGGCCCCTCTGGCTGCGTCCGACCTAGTGACGCCCTGCCGGTCAGCCTGAGCTTGTTTCCAAGGGTCTTCTCTGCACCCCCATGAAACGTAAACAGGATCCTGCTGTCGGGGCCAGGGATGGCACTGCTGGAGGCCACTGTGCCCACAGAGCCCTGCAGCTCTGTACAGGAACCTCCCCCCCCCCCCGCCACTGCAGTGTAGATGGCCAGGCCAGTAGTCTACCCCTCACCTGTTTTTTTTTTTTACTTTTTAAAAATGTTTTACTTATTTTTGAGACAGAGACAGAGCGCAAGCAGGGGAGGGTCAGAGAGAGAGGGAGACAGAATCTGAAGCAGCTCCAGGCTGAGCTGTCAGCACAGAGCCCGACACGGGGCTCAAACTCATGAACCACGAGATCATGACCTGAGCTGCAGTCGGACACTTCACGGACTGAGCCCCGGGGCGCCCGTGCCTCACCGGCTTTAGAGTTCAGTGTTTTGAACCCGGTGTGAAGGTGTAGCTGCTGACTGGATTGCCCCCAGAGGCAGTAAGCACTGGCCCTTGAGGGGCCACCTTGATGAATTCCCCGTCTCTTTCCTTGAGACAGAGCCAAATTATAGCCTAACCTGGTTCTGAAAAAGTGCCACTTTGGAACGACCCCTAGTCTTCACCGTTCATCCACCTTCCATCAACTCTCAACTCAGGACTGGAGCTGGCGGTGGGCCCATGTCCAGGGTGTCGGGGCCTCTTCAGAACTAGCATCAGACTGCTGCCGAGCCCCCAGGCCCTGTCCCTGTCCCTGGCTGGGAGGCAGCCAGCCACATCCCTAGTTAGTCTCATCCCCAGGAACGGACACATCTGTGAAGGGCCCGTCACAACCAGCGTGGACTTGCCGGCCGGTGCCCCGTGAGGCTGGAACCTGATGGAGCCGCCGACGCCCCGCCTACGGAACGCACCTGCCGTCCCCAGACCGCCCACTGCGCTCCCTCTGCCCGGCACACCTCTCCCTTCTTTGGTCGCCTGGCTGCCTCCTCCTCGTTCCCGGACAGCCAGCTGTTCTTCCCCTTCCACCCTATGCAGAGTTCATGGTCATCTCAGCCTCCACGTCTTGTGGCTGCTCGTTGGCCTTGGTCTTCCCGGGCGCTCCCTGCAGGAGACCGAGGCCTCTCCGGCCCTCCCCTCGTTCGGTGCCTGGGCGTAGCACCCTCACACAGCAGGCGTTCACGCATGAGTGAACAAGTGGGTAGATGTCACCACCCCGGGGATCAGGTGGGGAATAACCACGGAGAAGCCAAGGCCCGTTGGGCTGGTCAGCTGAAAACGGGCTCGAATCCTGTAGGCTGAGCCCAGCGGGGAGGAAAGCCCGGACTCCGGTGCTTCGCTCCAAGGGTGAGACTCGTTCTGGGCCCAGACAGGAAAACCCTTTGTGACAACACTGGTTCACAGCAAGCGGGCTGCACAGCACAACCTTCTCTTCTTTTTTTTAAACATTTATTTTTGAAAGACAGAGAGAGACAGAGCATGAGCAGGGCAGGGGCAGAGAGAGAGGGAGACACAGAATCGGAAGCAGGCTCCAGGCTCCGAGCTGTCAGCACAGAGCCCGACACGGAGCTCAAACCCACAAACCACAAGATCATGACCTGAGCCGAAGCCAGAGGCCTAACCGACTGAGCCACTCAGGGGCCCCAAACCTTCTTTCCTTTTGAGAGAGCAAGAGTGAGAACGTGTGAGAGTTGGGGAGGGACAGAGAGAATCCCAAGCAGGCTCCACAGTCAGTGCAGAGCCTGACGCAGGGCTCAAACTCCCGAACCCTGAGATCGTGACCTGAGCTGAAACCGAGCCGGAAGCCAGACTGAGCCACGCAGGCGGCCCAACAGACCCCTCCCTTCAGCCCAGACCTTAGTCGCTGAAGCCAAGTAGACATTTTACTGTAGTTACAACAAGACAAACTGGCCCCCTTCGTCCTGGCTTTACCAGCTCCCGTGAGTCTTAGTTCAGGCTTTAAAAATGTTGAACCAGGTCAACGGACGCCTTGGGGAGGCAGGATTCAGTTCTGCAGAACGAGGGCCTTTTCGACAAAGCAGTCTGGAAAATGGACTTCCAGATCGTCCTGAGTGCCCAGAGTCGGGCAGTCGGCCCCGGCCACACCTCCGAGGCCCGGTGGCATCACGACTCGGGCAGGGCCCTCTCCGGGGCCAGGACGCCTGGGCTCGGGCCTCCCGGACTACTTCCTGGTTGTAGGACCCGGGACAAGTGCTGGCTCTTTGCAAGTCCACTTCTGCACACACACGACACGGGGCCACGATCCCACGGGCTCCCTCGGCGACACGGGGTCATTTCCAGGGCAATCTGCCAACCCGCAGGCAGGGGCAGATGGCTCCGTCCTTGGCGGGCCACTCTTGGTCAGGCTGGCACTCTTCACGGTGCTGGGGACAGGCGGCAGGTTCGGATTCCTGAGGCGGATGCAGGGCTCTAGCCTGGAAGTCACCCCGTTGGCCTGACAGCCCGTAACCATCCACACAGAGCGCAGACCAAGTAAGATTCTCTCTGTCCCTCTCCCCAATGGCGCTCTTGAAAGAAAGACAAAAAGGGGCGCCTGGGGGGCTCAGTTGGTTAAGTGCCTCGGCTCAGGTCATGATCTCACGGTTCATGGGTTTGAGCCCCGCGTCGGGCTCTGTGCTGACAGTTAGCTCAGAGCCTGGAGGCTGCCTCAGATTCCGTGTCTCCCTCTCTCTGACCTTCCCCTGCTCACGCTGTCTCTGTCTCTCAAAAATAAATAAAAAAACATGAAAATTAAAAAAAAAGAAAGTCCGTGGGTAGAAGTGCAAGCATGTAGGACGGGCTGGGCGTCGGCTCCGGCGTGGCCTCCCTCCTCCCTCCGCAGCGCAGCCGGGCGGAGCCCAGCATGGCACCGCTGCCCGCCATGCGGAGGGCCGGCTTCTCTACAGAGCCAGTCGGCGAGGACCGGTCATTAAGGTGAAGTGTCCATTTACAGACGCACACAAATACCAAAATAAGCAGCTTAGAGTAGAGAGGCTGGAGCGCTTTCCCCCCAACACAACTGCGGGAACAAGCTTGCTCCCAGATGGAAGGGGCAAGTCCCACCTCACCCTCCAGCAGAGTTGTGGGGGCGCCTGGGGGGCTCAGTCCGTTAAGCGTCCGGCTTCAGCTCAGGTCATGATCTCATGGTTCGTGGGTTCCAGCCCCATGTCGGGCTCTATGCTGACAGCTCGGAGCCTGGAGCTGCTTCTGATTCTGTGTCTCCCTCTCTGCCACGTTCTGCACAACTCTGTCTCTGTCTCTCTAAAAATAATAAACACTTAAAAACTTTTTAAAAAGAAAACAAAGCAGAGCTGGTTCCCAGGTGGAACGGGTCCGGACGACACACACAGTGGGCTGTGACCCAGGGCCGCCGGCCGAGCCCGCTGAGGCTGGTGCCTCCCCGCAGGCGGGACACAGCAGGTGGCAGGCTGAGGAACCACGACAAAAACCCAACGAGACGTTAAAGACCCAGGAGGCTCTGCACTGGGGTTTGAGATGAAATGGCCCGGAGTTTTCAGAAGCGCCAGGATGGCCTCCAACGGGCCCAGGGCAGCCGGCCCTGCAGCTCAGCTTCTCGGAGAAACAAAACCTGTCCCGGGACTCCCGTGTGGCCGGCCTCGGGGAGGAGCGCGGTGCGGAGACGACGCAGACAACGAGACGCGGGCGTGACGTGGACGTGACGTCACGCGCAGCCCACCAGGCCCCCAAGCCTCCGAGCCCAGAGCCTCAGCCCCCGCCTCCTGCCGGGGAGGGGGAAACGGGCGCATGGCCGGCGCCTCAATTGGCTGTCTAACGGCAAAGCAATTCTTTTTTTTTTTTCTAATGTCTTATTTATTTTTGAGAGAGAGACAGCGTGAGCAGGGGAGGGTCAGAAAGGGAGGGAGACACAGAATCCGAAGACAGGCTCCAGGCTCCGAGCTGTCAGCACAGAGCCCGACGTGGGGCTTGAACCCACGAACCGTGAGATCATGACCTGAGCTGAAGTCAGCTGCTCAACCGACTGAGCCCCCAGGCGCCCCATCAATGACAATTTCTACTACCCACTTCCGGCTACCTGACTTTGTCTCCAAATCCACCAAAGGCTCACCCTGTCTCCCCAGAGACCTGGAACGGCTTTGTGCCCATTTAATTGTAGTTCGTGCTGCCCCGTGACTCCAACAAAATAAGAACATGACACGCAGACCCTCACACAGACATCACGTGTCTACACAAGGCCGGCGCGGCAGCTCAGGCTTTATGACCCCGTGTCACAGACGAGGAAACCCCAGCTCAGATTCAAGTGCAGGCACTGGATCCGCTGACGGGCAGCCTGTGCCAGGGCCCTGTGGCCGGGCCCGACGGAGCGCCCCCACTGCTACATTCATCACCCCCGCTCCGGCTCTTACTCCACAGAACTGAGGATCTGTGAGACTGCAAACAGTATAAACCGGTTCCCTATAAAAAAGACTCCCAGACCACCTTTTAGATCCATCGACTCCACTGTGCCCCCCGAGGGCTCACCTGAGAAAGGCAGGCGCGCGGCAGCCCCGAACCCATGTCATGAACGGGAAGCAGCTGTGTGCAGCGCGCTGGGAACAGGAGACCAGGGATTCCTTCCGCGGGTCCCTCCTGGTGTGCTGCCCGCCCCCAGCTGCGCCGGCCTCCACAGGACAGGGAGCCAGGGAGCCGGGCCTCCGGAACACGCGCCGTCTCGCCTGAAGGACCTTTCCCTCATCTTAGAGAAGTGCCACAGCCCTGCCGGGTGCCTGTGGCGCCCCCTGGAGGTGACGACATAGCTTCAGGGCACCCCAAGCCAGAGGCTGGCTTCGCAGGCAAGACACCCCCTCCCCTGCTGTCTGGGCCTCTGTCACACACACAACCAGGCCCAAGGCAGCCTGGGATTGAATTCCAGCAGCTCCCCCCGTATGAACTTGAAGACCAGAGCGACAACAGCCAAGGAAGCCCCTGCCCGCACTCGGCCTGGCCAGAGCATTGGCGGCAGACCTGACGGGGGAGGCACGCTGCGGGCCTTGCACACGTCCTAGCGAGGTGACGCGGGGTGCTGGGGACACGAGAAACTCACGCTAGGAGTCTAGATGATTCCACAAATAAAATCTAAAATGGTGTCCTTCACTCTGTTCGTCCAGTTACAACGGACCCACGATTACGCTCGGGTATCGAACCTCAGGCTGCACAGCCGCTGTCAGCCGGAGGCGCAGAGGCCCCCGAGGAAGGGCCTGCCCCGGAGAACACTCTCCCCTTCTCCCCCCGGGGAAGTCGGGGACACAGTGGCCCAGAAACCACCAAAGAAAAGAGAGAGAAGCAGGTACTATGCTCAGCGGCACCGGCCCACCGAGAGGAGCCCCGGCACCACTACCAAGAAAAAAATCAAGTCTAGCTTAAATATTCTAATTTCAAAATGTCCTTTCCCGAGGCACGGTTAAGGGGCCCCCGGAAGAGCTGGGGGTTCCGGGGGGCGTTTGTAGGCCCCATGCCCCCCGGGGCCAGCAGGTGGCAGGGTCACTCCAGGGCCGCCAGCTGCTCGATGGCACAGCGCACTCTCTTCGCTGTCTCTTCAAATTCTTTCTGCTTATTGCTGGTTTCCTTTGCCTGGAAAAAAAGAATAGGCACGTGAACCTGAACTGGGCTTCCCGATCACACCCTGCAGGTAAGACCGAACGGGAAAAATAAGGGAGCATTTACCGAGCACCTAAGTAAATTGGGTGAAGACACCAGCCAGATGGGATGAATATGCTGATTCAGTCCAAGGGCCTCTCATTTAAGCTGCACCCCAGTAACTATAGCAGAAAACATTTCCACAATGCTTCGGGGGCACCAAACACCCTTTGGCCTACTTCACACACTTGACCTGCTTTACTGCTCAGCGTCCCTGTGAGGCAGGCGCGTCAGTATCTCCATTATACAGATGAGGAAACCAAGGTCCGGAGCGGCGGCCAGCTCCCGGGGACCCAGCTAGCCTGGGAAAGAGCCCTGCTCTTAACCAGCGCCCTGCACTGCCTCTGAAGCCCCCCCCCAGTTGGGTCCACAGCCCCCTCCTTGTCCCTTGTCCGCTCAGAGACACGGCTGAGAGCCAGCCTTTCCTCTAACAGGAGAAATTCCTTTGCCACCAGTGGCTCCCAGAACCTGCCTTCCAACCTTGTCATTCTCCTAAGTGTTCTTTCCAGAACAAATACCAGCCTCGTTAGCAGATCCAGGGACCTTTCCCCTGCCCAATCTGCGCCCTCCTTGGCTTCTCTGACACATTAAAAAAGAACAGACCTCGACTGGGTGAAATTTGTTTTCTAGGGCCACCTGCCTCTTGATTTCGGCTCCAGTGTGACCCGCACTCGTGGGATCAAGCCCCATGTTGTGCTCCGTGCGGAGCGTGGGGCCTGCTTAAGATCCTCTCTCCCTCTCTCCTCCTGCCTCTTCCCCACTTGCGCACACTCTTCAAAAAAAAAATTACTCTTCAAGGGGCTCGTGGATGGCTCAGTTAAGCCTCTGACTTAGGCTCAGGTCATGATCTCGCAGTCATGGGTTCAAGCCGCACATCAGAATCTGTGCTGACAGCTCAGAGCCTGGAGCCTGCTTCTGATTCTGTGTCTCCCTCCCTCTCTCTGCCCCCCCCCACCTGCACTCTGTCGCTCTCAAACATAACCACTAAAAAATAATAATAAAAAACCACGGAGCACACGTTTGCTACCCGGAGCTTAGGACCCCTTTCTCCCTCCTCTCATGCCTCATTTTATCCTCACAAACTCAAGTCCAACGCTTCTCTGTCATTCCCATATGAAGTGTGTTCCCTGAACAATTTTCTAATTGGTTCTAATTCAGCTCATTTTTCTCAGAAGGTGGAGGTGGCCGGGCAGCGGCAGGAACGGAGTCGCAGGGTCTGACTGGGCGCGCGCAGCAGGTCCGGACCCGAGCAGGCAGCCCATCGGTGACCCTGTCACACTGCCTAGCAGCTCACGCTTAAATCTGGGGCCAGAAATCCAGAGCCCACAGCGAACACCTGTTCCTTCGGCATCTGCCTGCCCCACCAGTGATCTCACCCTGTTCTTCGGGAAGGTCGCTGCAGTCACGTAACTGATTTAATAAATCACTTAACGCATCAGCCCCCAATCTTATCTGTCCCTACAAAAACAGAAGAGGTTTGCCCGCCAGCCCACCTCCAGGAGCGGGGTGCCCTAGAGGGCCCCCCCTCCACCCTCCGATACCCTCGGATGCCCGTCCACAAGTTAAAGTTCACTCGCAGAAATCCCGAGGTCCTTTCCCCCAACACCCATAATGCTCCTTCCCCCAAATGCTATTAGGCGCTCCCAAACCATCTGTCCCCACGATGCTCACCCACCACGTACGTGACCCCCACAGAGACGTCACTGAAGGCAGGGGCGCAGTCCAAACACCACCGGCCGGGCCCCAGGAGGGAGCACGTTTCTCTCCGACCTGACTGCACCCCCCCGAGACCGTGGCCCAGGACAGATGCTTTCCTGTCCTTTGTGCCACAGAGGGGCTTCGAAAGGCTCACTGAGGAAAGCGAGCCCCTCCAGCATGAGGGTGGGGAGCTCGGAGGGCCGGGGGCCCCCGTTTGCCCTTGGTTCTCATTCCCGATAATACATACGATTTTGTTCTTGGCTCTTTCCTTGTCCAGTTTCAAAAATTCACTGAGGGTTAATTCTTCGAACTGCTTCTTGACAGAAAGAAAAGCACAACCAGATGAATGCTTTTTGTGTTCCTCTCTAGAAAAACCAGTACAGGAGCATGTCAGCAGGGGGAAGTGCAGGGAACTGTCACCCGCACCCACCGCCCTGGCTCCCGGACACGCCTCACCGGGCGGCCAGCGCGAAGCGTGACGCACGCAGAGCCCGTGCGAGGTCCTGGTGCCCCGTCCCACACAGCCCGTCTCTGCCCCCCACCCCTCTGCGGACACCGCCCCCCATGCTTGGAGTGGATGGGTTTTATATGGAGTCCTTTAGCAACGAACAGAAGTCACACGGTGTGAGTACCGAGGTCGCACACGCCAAATCCCTCGAAAACCCCCAAGGGAGGAACTGTTTGAAGTAACGGTGTTCACTGGACTTGTTACATCATCTGCTGGCAACACGGGCCAGGCTTCTCCAGGGAGCCCGTCTGCTCGGCCTCTGCACTGGGACTCATCCCCACCCAGCGGGCAGCAGTGTGACCAGACCGGAACCGAATACTCAGCCACCCAAGGCCCAAGGGCGGCCCAGAGTAACTAGCATCTGAAAATACTCTAGCACTTAGAAACTCACTCCCAGGGCACCCCTGGGTGGCTCAGTCCGGTAAGTGTCCGCGACTCCTGACTTCGGCTCAGGTCGTGGCCTCCCGGTCATGGGATCGAGCCCCAGGTTGGGCTCTGCCTCGGAGCCTGCGTGGGATGCTCTCTCTACCCCTCCCCTACTCGCAAAAGCACACTCGTTCCCGTGCTTGGTCTCAAAATAAATAAACTTAAAAAGAAATTTACTGGCAAGAATACGACCAGTAGTTGGCCAGTGAACCCCGGTATGATCACCATGGCATCCCGGCCAACGGTGGGTCACACCAGCAAACGCATTCGTGAAAACAGCAGCTCTCTTCCGGCTAAGAAGAGACAGCTCAGGTGGCTCTAGAGGAAAATATTACAGTTACAGAAGCAAATCGGTCCTGACAGGGAAAAAAAATGAAAAAAGAATGTGGCATCACACACAAAAAGACGGCCATCAGGTCTATGTGAACATATACACTGAATTAAAAAAAATAACTAGATGGCTTCAAGAACAAAACCCCAAACAATGCGCATGGACCATTTAAAAGGGTGTTTCCGGGTGCCTGGGGGGCTCAGTAGGTTAAGTGTCCGACTTCAGCTCAGGTCATGAGCTCCAGCCCCAAGTTGGGCTGTCGGCTGTCAGCAGAGCCCCTTTGGAGCCTCTGTTCCTCTCTATGACCTTCCCCTGCTTGCATGTGCCCTCTCTCATTCTGTCTCTCAAAAACTAAATAAATAAAAACATGTGAAGAGGTGGTTTCTGTGTTTCATGAATTACAGTTCAATAGAGTTTTATTTTTAAAAATTTTAGCTTATTTATGATAGGGACAGAATGTGAGCAGGAGAGGGGCAGAGAGAGAGAGAGGGAGACACTGAATTGGAAGCAGGCTCCAGGCTCTGAGCTGTCAGCACAGAGGGGGCTTGGACTCACAGCACCTCGAGATCATGTCCTGAGCCGAAGTCGGTCATTTAACCGACTGAGCCCCGCAGGCGCCCCTCAAGAGACCTTTAAAAACTCTGAAACAAGGACAGTGCCTGGACGCCCCCAGGTCACAACGGGAGCTGCCCCTGTACTCCATCAAACCTGAAAGGGATCAAGTACAGAACCTTTGTTCGCATCTGAGGGACGTCTGATCAGGTTGAACCGATTTCGGCTCAAAACGAAACTGGAAAGCAGGCCCGGCTCACAACAGAAGCTGGGCCTGAGCCGGCGCCGCCGGAAGCCGCCGCGACGCCGGCCCGCGGGACTTACATGGGGTCATCGTCCGGCTCCCAGCCTTCCAGCTCCTTGAAGCAGAAGAAGCACTGGGCCAAGTCGGGCTCGTTCTCAGTGGGGCAGTGGATGAAGCCGGCCTCGGCCATCTGCGAGGGAGAGCTGAGGCTCGCGCGCTGGCGGGGGCTCCAGGCTGCCGGAGCGCACAGACGGATGGGGCGCCCGGGGGCCGGGGAGTCCACAGGGGGAGGGAGTGCCCGGGATTCGGGAGTCTGGAGGGAGGGGTCGCCCCGGGGGGGCCGGGGAGTCCACAGGGGGAGGGGACGCCCAGGATTCGGGAGTCCAGAGGGAGGGGGCCCCCCCAGGAGTCCACCGAGGAAGGGGTCGCCCCGGGGGCCGGGGAGACCGCAGAGGGAGGAGGCGCCTGGGTCCAGAAAGCCACAGAGGCAGGGGTCGCCCCGGGGGCCGAGGAGTCCACTGGGGGAGGGGGCGCCGCAGAGTCCACAGAGGGAGGGGTCGCCCCGGGGGCCGCGTCGGGGCCCTGGGGCGGGGCGGGCCTGGGGCCCGGAGGGGGGCCGTGCGGTCTCACCCGTTCCGGGGTGCAGGCGCAGCCCTCCAAGAACGGCCAGTTCTTGAACGTAGAGATGCGGTGGTCCTTGAGGTAGAGCTGCCAGGTCGGGGGCAATGACGAAGCGCCCATCCCGCCACCGTAACCGCCGAGGGCCAACTCGATTCAAATCCGGCGGTCGGAGGCCGCCGCGGGGCATGTCGGGAACGCATGGTCCCTGAGTGCGCCGCCCGCGGCCTTCTGGGAATGCAAGGCGGGGGGCGCGGTGCGTGCTGGGAGTCGTAGTCCTTAATGCCGCGCACTGAGCCGTCCCCGCAGCCACCGGCCTCTTCCCACGACTGCTGGCAAAGATTGGTGGGAAGAGGGGTGAGGTTGCGGTGAAGTGTCTGTAATGGGTTCAAGGACTGGCCCGTGTCGAGCACATACAAATTAAGCCTATGCCCAATAAACACTCATTCCCCTTTTTCCATAAGTTTTTGTAACATTTTGGCCAGATGAAATTTTACCCGTAACAGCTTCTGCCATTTTGAGCCTTCTACGTTATTTGTACCACGTTCCTATTGTCTGGAGTCAAAATCTTTACATCCAAATGTAGTGGCTGAAAGAAAAAATCCTGAAGCTTACATCAGTGTTAGTAAAGACAGTGAGCAGGTGCAGTTTGGAGCGTCGTCAGATTAACTTGGTTGATTTCTATCAGTAACAGTCTTTAGGAATTGGATAAGCTGGTATCTTGCAGTGGCCCCTGGCTGGCTCAGTGGGTGAAGCATGCGATTATAGATCTTAAGGTTGTAAGTTCAGACCCCACATGGAGTTGTAGAAGTTATTTTAATGAGTAAAATTTAAAAAGAAAAAAAATAACTTGATAGCTTGCATTTAATTCCCAGCCTAATTCACAAGAAAATTGCAAGCAATTTTGTGACCCAGAGTGAGGAGAGAAAATAAGAGGGAGGAAAACAGATTAACAGAGACAGACTCGCCCAGAAGTGGGAGGGAGGTGAATCTCCTTTGGGTCTATTGGTTGCTAACTTCTCGGAGTCAAAGGTCTCTGTGGCTCACAGGAAAAGTGACTGTCCCAGGAGTTCTCCTGGGACAATACTGGGGAACAGCCCATGTGGTCTTTGACCCCCTGAGATGCAGAACAGCACCTGCATGTTTTAAACTGCTTGCTGGGATTGCAAGGGAGGCTGATCATCTCAAACCTGTCGCTTTCATCTCTCCTGTGAATTACCCCTTCGTGTCCACTTTGCTGTTGGGTTCGTGACATTTTTCCCTACTGCCTGGTGAGTTTTTATCCGAAGGCTCTTGGCCTCATTTGTCATGCCCTCCGTGCCTGGACCCACTATGTTGTCTTTTCACTTTGTCATATAATCTTTTCTTGCAGAAGTTTTAAAATTTTTATGCAATCATATTTATCACTTCTTTTCTTTCAAACTTTTGTGTTTTTCCCCCCAGGTTTATTTATTTATTCTGTAATCTCAACACCCACCACGGGCCTGAACTCAGCACCCACCCCCACCCCCCCATCAAGAACTACACGCTCTTCTGACTAAGCCAGTCAGATGCTCCCGACTTTTGTTTTCTATTTCTGGCTGGCTTCTTTTGTTTAGTTTTTGCCATGCTTAGAAAGGCTTGTTCTGCTCTGAGATGATTTATAAAAGATATTCATTGAAGAGTTCTTTTGGTTTTCCTGTTTCTTGTTAAAATCTTGATCTTTAAAAAAAAAAAAAAAGTCTTGAGCCTTTCAGAAGTATATCAATGGAAGGTGCATGAAAAGGGTTCAGATTTGTTTCCAAGATCTGGCCAGTTGCCCCCACTGTTTGTTCAGTCAGCGGCTTTGAACAAAGGCAGGTTTGAAACACCGCCCTTGTCACATACTCCAGGCCACTCTGTGCTGGACCCTCTCTGCAGCCGCCTTTCTGCCCATCGTCTGTTTGCCTGATCCTGCTCCGGCTGATTCTTTTACAGGTGAATAAACGGAGACCCAGAGTCACAGGTGCAAGTCTGGAGAGGCCAGGGAACAGAGTTCTGAGAAGCTCCTGGCTGCTAGGCAACCAAAGAGGGCCAAGACAGGCCCCTCACCTGCTCCACCAAGTCAGAAAGGAGAATTCTAGAGGACTTCACTGCCCCCCAAAAGCTTCAAGTGAGCTTGAAGGACAAAGGGACAGAGAAAGAACTGGGGGTCCCTGAAAGCGTCACTGACCGCCCAGACCTGGGTGGACGTCCAGGAGGCCCGGGGCGGCGACAGACGTGGGAGAGAACAAGGAAAGACAAGGGGGAGTGGGTGGGGCTGTCCCCCCTCCAAGCAGTGTCCCAGCAACGGCAAATCCTGCAGCCTCCGGGAAAATCTGCGTGTCCTCTGCGTCAGGGACACGGTGTTCCGAGGTCACTTCCCGAGCACCGGGGTGGTGAGGTGGCGCCTCTCACATCCGCAGGCCAGAAACAAGAGGCCTCCCCAGTGCTCCAGCTCTCTGCGGGCTGCTGGCTTCTGTTCTTCTTGGAAACTTTTTCTTTTTTTAAAAAAATTAGGTAGGCTCCACGCCCAACATGGGGCTTGAACTCATGATCCTGAGATCAAGAGTCGTATATTCTACCATGCTTCACCTACTGAGCCAGGCGGGTACCCCGGGAAACTTTTTATTGTATGATTTGATTTATTTCTAAAAATATTTATTCATTTATTTTGAGAGAGAGAGAGAGAGAGAACAGGGGAATGACAGACAGACAGAGAGAGAGAGAGAGAGAGAATCCCATGCAGGCTCCCTTTGTCATGCAGAGCCCATCTTGGGGCTCGAAATCATAAACCATGAGGTCATGACCTAGGCTGAAATCAAGTCAGATGCTCAACCAACTGAGAAATCCAAGTGCCTTGCCATTAAAAAAATTTTTTTTTCTGTTTGTTTATTTGGGGGGAAGAGATGGAGAGAGGGAGACACACAAGCCAAAGCAGGCTCCAGGCTCTGAGCAGTCAGCTCAGAGCCCAACATGGAGCTCGAACCCACAAACCGTGAGATCATGACCTGAGCTGAGGTCCAGCACTTAACCGACTGAACCACCCAGGCGCCCCTACGCTGCTGTTTTTAAAAAGCCATAAAAGGGGCGCCTGGGTGGCTCAGTTGGGTAAGCCTCCAACTTCAGTCAGGTCATGATCTCACAGTTCGTGGGTTCGAGCCCTGCATTGGGCTCTGTGCTCATAGCTCAGAGCCTGGAGCTGCTTCAGATTCTGTGTCTCCCTCTCTCTCTGCCCCTCCCCTGTTAATGCTCTATCTCTCTCTATCTCTCAAAAATAAATAAATGTAAAAGAAAACTTTAAAAATTAAATAAAAAGCCATAAAAATAGTTATCCAGTCCACAGTCTATTTAATATCTCTTATATTAAATTACTTATAGTAATACAATTATTGTATTAGATGAAAGACGTTAAAATTTCCCCCAGTTTTGCTTTGTTAACTGCTGTTAGCCTGTGTATATCCCTCGTGTTTTTTTCTACATCGTGTTTTTTTCTACATCTATAAACATGTGTATAGTAGGTCACATGCCCATACATAGGTCTATGCATCATTAAACTGTTTTTTTATGTCTTTATTTTATTTTGAGAGAGAGAGAGAGAGAGAGAGAGAGAGAGAGAGAGAGAGAGAGGCAGAGAGAGAGGGAGACACAGAATTCCAAGCAGGCTCCAGGCTTTGAGCTGTCAGCACAGAGCCCGACGCGGGGCTCGAACCCACACACTGTGAGATCATGACCTGAGCCGAAGTCAGACGCTTAACTGACTGGGCCACCCAGGCGCCCCAGTATGCCTCCTTTTTAAAGTGAAAATAGCATTAAGAGGTGGTGACCAGTTTTGTTCCATCTTTTGCTTACTGTAAGGCATTTTGCTCTAACAGGGCGTAACCTAGGGACCGATTCTCTGCCGAGGTGTGGAGACAGCAGGTTTTTGTGCCAGCAGCCACGGGGTGTCTCATGAGGAATTGGTTGCAAATGTTAAACAAAGTTCCACAGTTTGTGAGTCATTTCTTTTAAAGATCTGGAATAAATTCAAGGTACTTCTATAATGTCATTCTCATATGCCTACATCCTGAAAGCTTTCTGAATATTTTAGCGTTTCCAATGACATACTACATTTAAATACTTATGACTTTTTTTTAGGTTATGATTTGGAGGGGCGCCTGGGTGGCTCGGTTGTTAAGCGTCTGACTCTTGGTCTCCGCTCACGTCATGATCTCAAGGTTTGTGGGTCTGAGCCCTGCGTCGGGCTCTGTGCTGACAGCCCTGACGCCACTGGAAATTGATTTCTTCGTGTGCATACAGATGCCTCCGCGCGTCTAAGCGGTCTTTGTATTATTGAACTGGAAATATACTGGATCAGTTGTTTCTTGTGGTTTTGCTCTCACGCCTGAATCAATTGGAGGTATCCGGATGAGCAAAAGGCCTTGGAGATTTTTAGTGGCGTTCAGAGCACGTGGAGGCGGTGCTGGGCGTGGAGAGAGCCAAGGCTGGCGGGAAGGGGATGCCCGTGTGCTGCGCGGAGGAGCTTCCCCATCAGGTGCACGCTGGTGGGGGTCCAGCACTGTCGGGTTCCCGGAGGACTGTTCTCAAAATCATCTGCAGCAAAAAGAAAAAACACAGAAGCCTCAGGATTGGAGAGGCTCTTGCAAGACCGGCTCAGGAGGAATCTGATGAAAGAAACGAGCTGCATTCTGATCATAGAAATGTCACTTACAAAGACAGCTCTGTCCCATCTCTCCTTTGAAGGGTCCCGAATAAGCTCTCAACCACACGTAGATTTACCTCCAGCGCAACATGTGGTTTTGTATGACCCATGAGCTAAGAACGGCTTCTTTTCAATGGATGAAAAAAGATGGAAACAATCTTTTCACAACATGGGTACAAATTACATAAGATCAAGTGTCAGCATTCATAAATAAAGTTTTATTGGCACACAGCCACCTTCCTCATTTAGGAATTGTTTGCGGCAGTGTTGAGAAGTTGTGTCAGAGACTACATGGCCGCCCAAACCTAAAATATTTATTTCTCAGATTTTTCAAGACATGTCACTTATGAGCACTTGTTTTCCCACAGTTAGAAAAAAAAAGTAATACAGGGGCGCCTGCGTGGCTGTCAGTTAAGTGTCTGACTCTTGATTTAGGCTCAGGTCATGATCTCACGACTCATGGGTCCGAGCCCCGCGTCAGGCTCTGTGCTGACAGCGTGGTGCCTGCTTGGGATTCTCTGTCTCCCTCTCTCTCTGCCCCTCCCCTGCTGGTGCTGGCTCAAAAATAAGTAAATGTTTTAAAAAATGTTTTTAAGTAATACATGCTCATGTTAGCAAATGTGTAAATTTTTTAAACGCATTTGTGATACCCCTGATAACTGGGTTTTTCATATGCGTCCATATGCCTCCAGGGGTCTAGCTGCGTATGCGTTATCGACCTGAGAACATACTGGATCAGTTGTTCCTTATGTTTTTGCTCTCACATCTGAATCAACTCGATGTATCCTAACTAATTTTCACAAACTGTATTCTATTACCTGATATGTCATAATTCAACCTCACTGGGACATTTAGGTTGATTCCAAGTTTTGAATATTAATAAAGTTGCAAAGGCTATCTTTGTGTATTTCTTTGATTATCCGGAAGAGAAATTCCAAGCAGAACGACTGGGCGAGTGGGTTTGGGTCCAGGTTGCCAGGCTGTGCCCCCACCGGCAGAACTAGAAGGGACCCCCTTCACCATCTCTCCTGCAGTGCTGGGGCATAATTATCGTTAGAACATTTTCTCTTCGTTTTTTTTTTTCGAATTATTTTAGACGTTTATTTATGCATTTTGAGAGAGACAGAGACTGTGTTAGGGAGGCAGAGAGAGAGAGAGAGAGAGAGAGAGAGAATCCCAAGCAGGCTCTGTGCTGCCAGTACCAAGTCCGACACGAGGCTCAAACACGAAACCGTGAGATCACGACCTGAGCAGAAATCAAGAGTCAGACCTTAACCGACTGAGCCACCCAGGCGCCCCTCATTAGAACATGTTCAATGACAGGGGCCACCTAAGTGGCTTTAGTTGATTAAGCCTCTGACTCGATGTCAGCTCAGGGCTCATGAGATAGAGCTCGAAGAGGGCTCTGTGCTGACCGCCTGGAGCCTGCTTGGGATTCCCTCTCTTTCCCCCTCTCTCTCTCCCTCTCTCTCTCTCTTTCTGTCTCTGCCCTTCCCCCACCAATACATAAATAAACTAAAAAAAAAAAAAAAGAATATTTTCAACGACAGGTGGGAAAGGACTGACATTTTATGTCACATTTCTGATGTCACTGGTATAATCTTCCCCCATGTTTACTGGCCATTTATATTTTTTTCTTAAACTCTCCCTTACTCTTTATCCATTTTTTTCTATCTATATCTATTTCTAAATAGAAATAAAAACAGTTCTTACTGATTTGAAAGTGCTCTTTATACAGAAAGAATATTAACTATGTGAATTAAAACTGAATGCCATGGGGCTGAAGAGTCTGACTTGGGCTCAGGTCGTGATCTCACGGTTCATGGGTTCGAGCCCTGTGCCGGGCTCTGTGCTGACAGCTCGGAGCCTGGAGCTGCTTCCGATTCTGTGTCTCCCTCTGTCTCTGCCCCTCCCCTGCTCGTGCTCTATAAGTCTCTTTCTCTTTCAAAACTAAATATTTTTAAAAAGTTAAAAAAAAAGACCCTGAATGCTATCACAGCCTTACTGAGGCAGCAGCTGATTAAAACGGAAGCCAATCAAGAAATCACTTTCCTGGGGGCGGGGGGTGCGGGAAGCAAAGAAGAGAGAAACGGGTGCTCTGCAGCTGCCAGGTCTGTGGCAAACAGTCTCCCCAGTTTACTCCTGGACTTTTTTTTTTTTAATTTATTTTTGATACAGAGAGAGACAGAGCATGAGAGGGGGAGGGGCAGAGAGAGAAGGAGACACAGAATCTGAAGCAGGCTCCAGGCTCTGAGCTGTCAGCACAGAGCCCGACGTGGGGCTCGAACCCACGACTGTGAGATCTGACCTGAGCTGAAGCCGGAGGCTTAACCGACTGAGCCAACCAGGCGCCCCTACTCCTGGACTTCTAAGAGAATTCTCCATGTTGAAATTGTAATGCTTGATTTTTAAAAGGATTCTCCATGTTTAAGTTGTAACAAACATTGATGAACCAAATCCACCCATCTTGTCGGATTTGGGGTTGGCTTGGCCTTATGCTTCCACACAGACTAACGCTTTCCTTTGACCCGATCAGCGCATCTCCCTGTCTACACTGAGTGCCGTGCAGCTCCACCTGGGGGCCCAGGCCCAGGCTCTGCCCATCACCTGGGGCTCTTTCAAAAAATTTTTTCTTTTAATGTTTATTTTTTTTTGAGAGACAGAGAGGGAGCAGGGAAAGGGCAGAGAGAGAAGGACACACAGACTCCAAAGCAGGCTCCAGGCTGTCAGCACAGAGCCCGACACGGGGCTTAAACCCACGAACCCCACGAACCGGGAGATCTTGACCTGAGCTGAAGTCAGCTGCTTAACCGACTGAGCCCCCCAGGCGCCCCCCCCCCCAGGGGCTCTTTCAAAGCGAGGTGAAGTAGAGGAAGCCAGCAGGGGACTCAAGTCCTACCTTTGGGTCCCCAGCCTCCGGGAGGCCAAAGACCCAGCGAAGTGGCCCCTCCGGGTCCCCCACCCTCCCTCCTGCCTGTGTGTTTGGGGGTGCGCAGGCCGGACCCGCGCTCTCCCCCGCGAAGGGAGGTGCCGCACCTTCGTGAGCACGTAGTCCTTCTGGGTTAGCTTCCAGATGATTTCAAAGTGATCCACATCGTGGAGTTCCTCAAACGAGGCGTCCCACCCTCCTCTGCACAGGGTCTGGGTTGGGAACAGGGCAAAGCAGAGGCCTGAGGCCGCAGGGTGGGGGCGCGCCCATGGGCTGCGGGTGCCTGCTCCGCTAGCCGGAGTAGATGGCTGACAGTCTTGGGGTCCCTTTGGGTGAAATAGAGAGGAAGGTAATGAGAGCGCATGACCCCCGGCCTCTGGCCAGAAGCGGGGTGCTGGGGGTACCTGATGAAATTCCCTGGACTGTTGGGAGAACTCGGGGGAGTCGTGCTGGCCCACAACCACCAGCACGCGGCAGGCGGGGTCCACGGGCCGCGTCAAGGCCGCCTCCAGGAGCCGCTGCGGACTGTTCCTCTGGGCATCCTCCCTGATGCAGGGGGTGGGGGGCAGGCGTGGGTCAGGACGGAGAGAAGCCTGTGCATCCCCCCCCCCCCCGCCTGGTAGGCTCAAGCTCCCCTGGGGAAGGAGGGGGCACGTGGCTCACAGGGTCATGCGGAGAGGGATGTTCTGAGAGGTGAACACGATGGGCTCCAGGTCATAGATCCCGCTTACCAGGAAGAAGCCTATGGGGTTGAAGAAGTCAGAGGGCCCGGCTGCAGGCGGGGCCAACGCTCCACCCATACCAGGCTTCATGCAGGCACCAGGTGGGCCAATATGGGGCCAGCCCAGCCTCCAGGGCCAAAGGGGCAAGACCAGGATAGGGGCAGAGAAGGAGCAAAGACAAGCCCAATTAACAGGGCTACCAAGCCCCAGGCCAAGCAGTTCATGGCTGTTGGGATTTTGTGCGGCCGGCGTGACCCTGGGGCCCATCTGGGCAGGGAGCAGGCTGCCCGACCAGCCTGCAGTCCCATGGAAACCTTTGATGTTGGGTGTGACTCGGTGCTCGGTCCAGTTGGCCAGGAGCATCATGGCGGCTAGGTGGGACCCAGCTGAGTGTCCGCACAGGTAAATCCCCCTGGGTTGGGTCAGAGCAGAGAGCCGGATTTGCACTGTTTCCCAAACGCATCAGGTCAGTATCGAGGAGTCCCGGTTTGCCTTCTGCTCCACAGGCCAGAGGGAGCCGCTGGGCTGTGTCCAGGGGGCAGAGTCCACCGGCCTCCCACACTGTGGGACAAAAGGAAAATCAGCAGTGATACCCACTCATTGCATGGATATTGCTTCTGGATACACACGACGCTCCGGGTCACTTGGTCTACCATCTGGTCCAGGGTGCCTGCGCAGAGAGCATGAGCTGGGTCGGGATCCGTCAGGGGCTCCCTCTCTCCACAGCCCACCAGCCTCCAAACCTGCAAGACCATCTTGACTACCTTTGGGGGCCAGGTCATAACCCACGATCGCCACGGCCACTCCCTGTGCTGTCAGCGGGTTGACCATGAACGCTGATGTGTCTTTACTGCAGAAAGAGACAAAAATGTAATTAAGGATCCCGAGGTGAGATCATCCACGACTCCGGATGAGCCTAAACCCCATGACTGGTGACATCATAAGGGAAAGGCGGGGATGATGTGAGACACGGACCCAGAGACTGGGGTGACGCGGCCGCAGCGAATGAAAACCCAGAGCCCCCAGCCGCTGGAAGATGCGGGGGTGGGTTCCCCCCTGGCGCCTCTGGAGGGAGCAGGGCCCCGCCCACACCGTTAGCTCAGACTTCCGGCTTCCAGAACCATGAGAGAATGCACTCCGGTTGTGAGCCATGGAGTCTGGGGCCGCAGCCCGCACGATCTCATACTCCAGGGAAGGGAGGCTCTCCCTTCCTCCCTGGTCACCCAACCTCCCCACTCACCTGCCACTCTGCCAGTACCCGCCGTGAATGAACACACAGAAAGGCAAGGCTGTAAGACAGACCAAGGGCGTGGAGGCTGAGGCCGGTGCCCGGCTGAGCTCTGCGGCAGACGGCCCGCCCATTTGCCTACCTTCAGACGCTTGCTCAGGAAAGTAGATGTCCAGCTTCTCCCCCTCGCCGTCCCCGTAGGGGACATCCAGCAGGCATCTCCTGGTGGCCTGGGCCCTCTTCGTAGCTGTTGAAGTCAGATGCTCAGGTCATGATCTCACAGATTGTGGGTTCAAGCCCCACGTCAGGCTAGGTGCTGACAGCTCAGAGCCTGGAGCCTGCTTCAGATTCTGTGTCTCCCTCTCTCTCTGCTCCTCCCCTGCTCATGCTCTGTCTCTCAAAAATAAACAAATGTTAAAAAAGATTAAAGAAAACAGTGTACAGAAATACTATATAGCCTGATCAGTGTGATCTTTGTGGTACTGAACATTGGTGCAGAGAGACATGAACTTGGGATCCGTATCCCTGGAGGTGTCCGAGTCCCCAACCCTGGGGGCCACAGAGGTGGGGCCAGAAGGAAAACAGTGCTCCTCTGGGCTGGATCATTCTACGACTCTAGAAGGGACAAACCCAGTAGGTAAAGATAGTTTGAACAAAGTAGGTTTAGGCAAGTGAGCATAAACTAACTGTTAAAATAGGCCGTCTCCATTTCAGAGACCGCTCAAGGTCAAGAGAAATAATAATGATGGAAGATGCCAAGTGTCCCCCATAAGAGACCAGGATGCCTGTGCAGAATAGGCAAAGTGGCTATAAAACCAGTTTTGCCATCAGATCATGTCTACGGACCCCCCTCCCCAGTCCCCCGTCCTGAGAGTGAATGGACCAGACAAGGTTTCTTCGGAGAGCGCTGTGCGCTGGGTGCTGTGTGCCTCTGCTCCCTCTCTGGTGTTGGGCGACGGTGGGGGGAGACTTCCCATCTCCTAAAGCGACCAGCCGCTCAGAGAGCCTGATGTGTGACTCCTACAAGGGTCTAATGATTGGAACAAAACAGGCTCCCCGCGTGTCCCTGTGCCTGCTGCACTGGGCAAGCTCACTCTGAAGGACGTGCTTAACAGAATGGATCTATTATTAATTAGATAAGTTTTTTTTAATGTTTATTTATTTTTGAGAGACAGAGCAGTGCGAGTGAGGGAGGGGCACAGAGAGAGAGGGAGACACAGAATCCGAAACAGACTCCAGGCTCTGAGCTGTCAGCACAGAGCTGGATTTGGGGCTCGAACTCACAAACTATAAGATCATGCCCTGAGCTGAAGTTGGACGCTCGCCCGACTGAGCCACCCAGGGGCCCCAGTTAGATAAGGTTTAATTGATTAGAACCGTGAGACTGTAAGTGAATCAAGTATATTGCATCTGTGATTATAATCTGACAGTTTATTAAGAATGTAATCATATCATGTAAATCGTGTTTAAATGTTTAGAGGGATTTAATCTCTGAAAATTATGAGCTAACTTGGTTATGAGCATTAATTCAAAAAATATGTGGATGTCATTAATTTTTCTTATGGGGGGCAGTATATTTGTATGGTTAAACACACACACACACGCACACACACAAGACTTCCCAGGGGCGCCTGGGCGGCTCAATCAGTTAAGCCTCCAACTCTTGATTTTGGCTCAGGTCATGATCTCACGGTCTTGAGATTGAGCCCTGTGTCTACAATGACAGTATAGAGTCTACTGGGATTCTCTTTCTCTCCCTTGCTCTCTGCCCCTCCCCAACCTCTCCAAATAAATAAACACACATTAAAAAAAAAAAAAGGCTCGGGGCCCCTGGGTGGCTCAGTCGGTTGAGCATCCAACTTTGGCTCAGGTCATGATCTCACTGTTCGTGGGTTGGAGCCCCGCGTCGGGCTCTGTGCTGACAGCTCAGAGCCTGGAGCCTGCTTCCGATTCTGTGTCTCCCTCTCTCTCTGCCCCTCCCCTGCTCACACTGTCTCTTTCTCTCTCTCAAAAGATAAATTTTAAAAAAAGCATTAAAAAAATAAAGAAAAGATTAAAAAAATAAAGGAAAAGGCTTTCCAGTGAAACGTTCTCTCCCAGCCTCTCACCCACCTGCTCTCCAGGCCCCCTGCCAAGGAGACCACCGTGACTAACACGGATGTAGACCCTCCCAACCTTTAGGCCAAATGGCAGCATATTAGACACGCCTCTGCCCTGCCCACTTCACGAAACGTTTCTTGGAGAGCCCTCCCCATCCGCACAAAGCTTCCTTTGAGCTCCCCTTCTTTATAGACTGTGGTCAGCATTTCATCCCGCGGATGAATGCTAATGAGTTATGCCAGTTGCTCAGGCCAAACAAACCGCGTCCTATCATCAGGAAATTCTCTCCGTGGGTCTCCTCCCCACCTCCGCCGCGACTGCCCTTCCTGGGTCCCCCTCCCCTTCCCCTCACTTCCCGCCCACTTGCACCAAATGCCCTCGGGCCACAGGTGTGAGCCAGGGGCGGGTGCGCCGTGCCCTTTCCCTCCCAGGCTCACGTCCATCCGCGACCTCTGAGCTGGCTCTCGCTGCTGTGACCAAACACCACAGGGCTCCCGGCCTCTCCAGGGAGGCCAGTGGCCGGGTGTCTCTTCTGAGAACCCAGCCAGGCGGGGACCCCGTCCTTCCGACCTCATTTCACTGAGTCACTCCTGATGCAGCCACACGGAGGGTTAAGGCTTTTGGGGAGGGCACAAAGATTCAGTCCCCGGCATCTGGCACGCCACCCCCCAAAGTCCGGGGGCTCTACAAAATCAACTCTGCCTGCCGGCACACCTTCCTCTAGGGGCCGCCCCTGGCCACCCTAACACCCACCATCCCCCACCCGCCTCCCCTGCTCCTTAGGTCCACAGCACTGGTCCCTTCGAACAGACTACAGCATTTACTTTTGTCCTACGTTCATTGCCATCTTCCGCTGCCCCATTAAGAATCACAAGGGGCGCCTGAGGGGCCCATTAGTTAATCATCTGACTTCGGGGTTCAGGTCATGATCTTGAGATTCACGAGTTGGAGCCCCGCGTCGGGCTCTGTGCTGACAGCTCAGAGCCTGGAGCCTGCTTCGAATTCTGTGTCTCCCTCTCTCTCTGCCCCTCCCTACTTGTGCTCACACTCTCTCAATCTCTCTCTCTCAAAAACAAATAACCATTAAAAAATTTTTTTTAAAAAGTAAAGACTTGTGTTTCTTTCAAGAAATCAGGGCATGGGAACCTGTAAGCTACTAAAGTCTCAGGCTAGCTCCCATTTCTGTCCTGTGTCTCCAGAGTGGCACACCATGACTGTCACACTCGGTGAAGCATCTGGGCCGTGGAGCGGGGGACACAGACTCCTCGGAGGAAGTGAGAGGAAGCAGCTGGCGTCTCCCCCCATCAGGGAAAATCGGCTGTTGGCGAATCTGCTTTGTTTCGTCAGACTGCACAGAACCCTCAAGATGGCAGTTCTCTAATCGGAGACAACTCAGCTGGAGGAACAGGCTCGAGGGGTTTCCTTCTAGCACATCCCAGCATCCTCCTTGTTTCAACAGATGTGGGGGTGGAGCTGTGCCCTGGGCTCCCCAGAGTCCTTCACTGGGCCCAACTCTGAGCCGAAGACATCCCCACGCATTCGATAAATATTTGAGTGCGCAGGGAAAGCTACATGAGCTTGGGGGAAAACCTATTTGTCATAAGGGGCAAGGGCTACGAAGAGTGTGCCGCCCATGACCTACAGAGACCTTTAGAGGGATTTAGCAATTTCTCTCCACGCCGTGGACAGCTGTAAGGTGCCATCCGTCTCCCTGTGTTCGATGCCGCAGCCAGGCAGGGACCACTGACCCACTTCTTGGATGCATAACATGAGCTCAACAGAAGTGGGGGGTGGCGGGGGCTTCAGGGGCAGGCAAGTGAACTAGAAGAATGTACGCCCAGGCTTGGAGCCGGTCTCCATGTACAACGTTGACATTTTGTTGGCCATGGACAGGTAGCATTCATTATTAATTTTGATTTAAGATATATATATATATATATATATATATATATTGCATTTAAATATTATTTATCTTTGTGTTGGTCAGCTTGGGCTGCCGTGACAAAATGCCGTAGAATTTGGGACTCGAACTCACAAACTGTGAGATCACGACCTGAGCCAAAGTTGGACGCTTAACTGACTGAGCCACCCGGCATCCCAATGTGTGTTTATTTTTGAGAGAAAGAGAGGGAGAGAGTGTGGAGAGCTGCCAGAAGAAAAGAGATGTGCCTTGACCTAAGATCAGCCGCCTGCAGGCAGGACAGTGTTCTCACTCCCAGCTCAAGGCTGGAGACAGTCAGGCAGGGCTTTCTTATCGGCTCCCCAGGCGCTGTGTTAAAACTGCAGTTTCTGTTCCTCCTTTACCCTAGCCTTTTCACGTGACCCTGTTTCTTAGCAACTGACCTACACTTTCTGCCCTTTATAAGATGTATGTGGGGGCGCCTGGGGGGCTCAGTTGGTTAAGCGTCCGGCTTCTGGCTTCAGCTCAGGTCATGATCTCACTATTCGTGGGTTTGAGCCCCGCGTCAGGTTCTGTGCTGACAGCTAGCTCAGAGCCTGGAGCTGCTTCAGATTCTGTGTCTTCCTTTCTCTCTGACCCTCCCCTGCTTACACTGTCTCTCTCTGTCTCTCAAAAATAAATAAAAAAACATTAAAAAAAAAAGATGTATGTGTTTTCTCAATAAATGAGGCTTGATCAGAAACCTTGTCTTGCCTCCATTCCCTGTGCCCCCTGCCCTACCCCATTCTTGCCCCCTCCCTCAGGACCTGCTTTGACTGACCTGCTGGGTGGGTCAAGTGGCGCCCGAGCAGGGACCTGAGTATGAGGGACCCAGTGAAGAACACCGATGGAGGAAAAAAGAGAAGAAACAAGAGAAAAAGGTAGCTACTGAAGTTTAAAAGAAATTATAAAGAGTCGACTGCACGGGAACCTGCTGCGTAGCCCACGGCTCAGGTGAGTGATCGATGATTCTAGGGCAGGAATTAAGCAAATGGTCTAACAGAGACCCTCAGGGCACAGGGAGTAAAGGTTAAAAAAAAGCAATTATTAGAATTTTTTCAGTTCCTCCATGAAGTCTGTCCTTAAGTGTTTTTCTAAATGTAAATAGAGATAAGGAAAGTGAGTAAAGTAAAGAGATTGCCCAGTTAAGTGTTTTTCTAAATATCGATAGAGATTAAGGAAAGTGAGTAAAGAGATTGCCCAGTTGACTGTTTTTCTAATGTGTTGGTCTTATTTGTAAAATCTCTGTGGGAGGGAATGTAATAGCCTCTGGTGTGTGAGTGTGAGTGAATGTGCGGCTCGGTTTGGCTTGCCTGCCGAGTTCGAGTTTGTGGCTCCACGGGTGGGTACCCTTAAGGTCCCCAGAAAGCCTACGGAGTCTGAGTGGGCTTGGTCTGCGATACCGTGGTGAAAAGCATATGGTCTATGGTGGCATCAGAATAGTTTCCGATCCTAAGTCACAACGCTGAGTCCGCTACAGCTAAGCTTCACCTAAGCTCCTTCGGGATGCGGCCAGACAGGCATCTGATTGGTCTCCTTATTAGAGGGGGCACCCTACCCTTTGTTTGTCTTTGCGTCACTGTATCATAAAAAATAAGGGATAAGAAATAAGGGATGGGCAATACAGAGTCTGTTCTACTTGTTTTGGGTTGCTACAACCCGCCCCCCCCCCCCGTAGAGATGGGCAGAGTTGGAGTGATGGATAGGTCAGAACTTGAAAAGTTTTGAGCCATATGGAGTCTGAAGAAAGAGGACTCTATATAGATTTTCCTCCACCCTAAAAATGGCGCCAGTAATCTGTAAGAGTCACCTGTCTGAACCTCCGGAGGTAAGCTAGTTTATCATCTAAATTTTAAATGCACATGTGCTTCTTGTCTGGGGTATCAAGTGGAAGGCTGGACATAGCATTACTTCCCACCCCGGGATCGCACCGAGACGTCGGTCGGCCCTTTAGTAAATCTGTGTTTCTCTGCCTTGTGGAAGTGAGGGCTTCTCCCTCATTCATTTCCCAGGTTAATGGCTATAATTGGAGCCAAATATTGTTGGTCTACCTCAGGACAGAGACCTGAAGGAATATTTCCCAGCAGCTGCTGAAAACTCATTTTGTTTTGGGGAGAATTTCTTCTCTTCTCTGGACTGACATGGATTGCCTAATTCTACTGGTCAAAACAAAACAAAACAAAAAGCTTCAAGCCTGCTCCTCTGTCTGAGCTGACAAAATTTTAAACTGGGAATTCTCCTTCTTTGTCCCCGGAGGAGCCTCTCATCTTGCTCTCCCTTCCCCTGCCCCATTGCCCAGGGCAACCAAAAGGCCATCAGGTTGCCATCTGCTGGGTGGGGGGAGGCCAATTTACATAACACCAACTTCTCCCTCTGCCTTAGGGGATAAGAAACAAAAGACCACAAAAATCAGGTTTTTGCACCAAATTTCGAGGTCAAAATCAACTATAGGGAACAAAATGTCCTACTTGGGCTCAAGCAAAACTTATTCAGTGTTTAAGTTTGTTGGTTTGAGATAAAAGCAAAAGCTTATGTTCTATCTGAATCTGCCAAAAGTCAAATAGGTTCTTAAAACGTCTGCTCCAATTTTTAATAAGTGTATGTTAAAAAGATGGTGAATTTGGTCTGTTCTGTAGTTTTCATGAGTAATTGTTAAAATCGTTTTAAAGGGTCTTGGTAACTTAGAACGTTTAGGTTTTACTTGATAATAAATTGAGATTAAATTCATTGGCTGTCTAACACGATAAAAAGTAAAGCACAAGCCACAACTAGTGATTGATATATTGATACAGGATGAGATCTGTAGATGCTTGGGTTTTTGATTTGTGGCAAAACAACTGGGGATATTTAAAACTGTTAAAAATCTGCTCTGCACTTAATTGGCTCATAAATTTACCGGCTAAGAAAAGCTCTGGTTGGTTACTAGGGTCTCATTTGGAGACTAAGGTTCACACTGATAGAAAATGAAAAAAGCAACCCTATATGCAGAAAATTGGGGATATGTAAAAAAGCTATAAGAAATAAAAGTGCATTTTTGTTAAGAGTAAAAGAAAGTAATTTTGTCCTCCATGAGATTGGTTGTTTGGAAAAAAATGGCTTTGGGACAAAGTTTAAAGGCAGAGAAAAGTTATAGAAGGTTCATAAAAGGAAATCATTGAAAAGGAATTTTATATTAGATAAATGGAATTTAAAGGTATATTGGTATAAGGTTGAAATTCGGCTTTTCTCTCTCACAAAAGACAGTTTTTCTGGACCTATGGCCTGCTCTTGTTAAGACTATGTAAATGAAGGGTTTCTCTTTTGTTAAAAAGACAAAAGCTATCTTTATCAGGTCTTTGATTGCTTGGGTTAAAAAGGAGTTAGGTTTTGCTAACAAATCCCAAAGACAAATAAGATCTTTTATTGCCACTTTGGTTAAATAAATAAGAGTTTTCAGATTAGTAACAATTTGTAATTCTATTTAGGATATGCCTTATAACCTCTTAAGGTTTTAACAAATTTCCCAGTATTCAAATGGTAAAAAAGTCTTTAACCAATTAGGCCCTTTCATTGAGGATGCCAAGTTACTTTAAAAAGCACTCTAGTACAATAATACACCTTAGGTCATATAGCATGGGTAATGCTGCAACTGCTCATATATGTGTGCAGTTCCTAAAGGCTTAATGTTTTGGTACTCTTACTGCCCCTTCTTGCTACTAAAAACCCGACTAAAACCTCAAGCCGAGAAGCCCAAGGTTTTGGCTCCTCCGACGCTTATTGGGTACAACCTGTTAACACCCAAAAACCCATGCTTACACTCTGGCTTGATGGCAAAAAATTCTACGGCTTGATAGACACGGGAGCAGACGTTACCATTATTTAAAAAAAAAGCCTGGCCTTCGCAGTGGCCTCTGTGGCCTCCCTTAACCAACCTTAAAGGCATAGGTCAAAACGAAACCCAGAAAAAAGTGCAAAGCTATTGTGCCGGCAAGATGCAGAGAAAAATCAAAGAAACATTCAACCTTTTGTGATTCAAGGTCTTCCTGTCAATCTATGGGGGTAAGACCTCCTAACTCAGATGAGTATTATCAGGTGTAGCCCAAATAAAATCATTACAGCACAGATGCTAGCCCAGGGATATAAGCCAGGAATGGGACTAGGAAAGTATAAGGAAGGCACTGCCCAACCTACAGAATTACAGGGAAATCACCAAAAAAAGGGATTAAAAAATTTATCATAGGGGCCATTGAAATTCCTGTACCCCATGCAGATAAGATCACTTAAAAATCTAATAAACCTGTGTGGGTTGATCAATGGCCTTTATCTGTTAAAAAACTGCAAGCAGCACATCAGCTAGTGCAGGAGCAGTTGGCTGCTGGACGCATAGTAGAGAGTAATTCTCCTTGGAATAGCCTATATTTGTCATAAAAAAGAAATTAGATAAATGGAGATTATTGCAGGACGTTAAGGCAGTAAACAAAACAATGGTTCATATAGAAACGCTCCAGCTGGGGCTTCCCTCGCCTGTGGCTATTATTTGCAGAACCTCTCTTACTCCTACAGCAGTTTTCTGGCAGAATAACCCCATTATGTGGGTGCATCTTCCCTCCTCGCCTGCCAAGGTCATCTATCCTTACTGTTCGGCTGTGGCAGACCTTATCATTCTAGGGAGAGAACCAAATGTAAAGTACTTTGGCAAAAAGCCTGATTCCATCATACAACCCTACTCAAAGGACAGCTCGACTGGCTTTTTCAGGTTACTGATTGCTGGCCTATTGCGTGTGCTTCCTGTTCAGGAAAGTTAGACAACCATTCCCTACCTGACAAACTCCTACATTTCTTTAATACCCATGAATACATATTCCCAACAGAAACCTCTCGACAGCCACTATCACAGGCCTTAGTGGTCTTTACTGACGGCACCTCTGCTGGCACTGCGGCCTACACTTTTGAGGATCAAGTCATAAGCTTTCCACCCCGTCCACTGCTGCTCAACTGGCGGAGCTACATGCAGTTACTGCGGTCTTCTCTGCTTTTCGTGATAAACCTTTTAATTTATACACAGACAGTGCTTAGATAGCTAACTCTGTACCCTTGCTAGAGACTGCAGCCCAGATTAAACAAAGCTCCGGGGCCGCTCGTCTCTTTATGCAACTTCAGTCTTTAATTCATGAAAGAAAAAAATCCCTTTTTCATTGGTCATTTAAGGGCCCACACTGGCCTTCCGGGTCCTCTGTCTTTGGGCAATCAAAAGGCTGATTCAGCCACGAGAGGAATCTATAATATCACACGTCCCCAGGATACAGGACTAGAAGCAGCCTCAAGAGCTCACGCTACCCATCATCTCAGTGCCCGCACCTTAAAAATTACGTTCAAGATTTACCATGAACAGGCACGACAGATCGTAAAACAGTGCCCTTCTTGTGTTGTGCATTTACCTGTTCCTCATTTGGGAGTAAATCCTCGAGGACTAGTGCCTAATGCCATCTGGCAAATGGACGTCACACACATTTCAGAATTTGGAAATCTAAAGTATGTCCACGTGAATGTTGATACCTACAGCGGCTTCCTATATGCTACCTTACAAACTGGAGAAGCAGGAAAGCACGTCGTAGCACACATGCTTTCTGCCATATCAGTGTTAGGGGTTCCAAAACAAATAAAAACTGACAATAGACCAGGATATACTGGGACTGTGTTCTCTAAATTCTGTCAACAGTTACACATTAAGCACATTACCGGGATCCCTTATAACCCACAAGGACAAGCTATAGTAGAACGGGCACATCTATCCTTAAAAGATACCCTTGAAAAGATAAAAAAGGGGGAATGGTACCCCACCAAGGGATCTCCCAGAAATCTTCTGCATCATTCACTCTTCATTTAAAATTTTTTAACTTTGGATAAAGAAGGACGCTCAGCTGCTGAACATCTCTGGCACAATGAGACGCAAAGAACTTTTGCTACTGTCCTTTGGAAGGACCCCTTGGATAATAAGTGGTATGGTCCTGACCCCGTCTTGATCTGGGGACGAGGAGCAGTGTGCATCTACTCATGAGAAGCAGATGCGGCCCGATGGTTGCCGGAGAGACTAGTAAAACAAATTGATCATGATGCTCAGCTTTCCAGGGAGGAAAAATCTCCTTGAGAAAAATCTTTGTCTCTTCTTGCAGGAACCATGTTCGGGAAATGGCAATGCCTCCTTTGGATGTCCAGGATCCTAGGCCTGGTAAGCCCTGTTCAAGGTGGATTTGGGGACCCCAATGCTGCCAGGCAGCTTGTGCAACAAAAGTATGGGAATCCCTGTGATTGTGCAGGGGGAACTGGAGATACTTTGCCCAACTGGATCAAAAATAAATATGGAACCTTAAGCAGTAACATCCTTTCAACAATTGACTGTGGCTCTAAGACATTGTACCAAGTAGCCAGAGACTCTAATACCAGAGGTAATCGATGGCTGTTTTACTGTGTAACCAAACCTCGGATCATCCCTAGTGTAGATGGCCATCTTGAGTCCTGTCCGTGTACCACCTTTTATGAGTCCATGCATAGTAGTTGCTATGGTTCAGTTAAGCAATGTATGAACAAAAATGATAACAAAACATACTTCATGGCCCCACTTGGTCGGATTGCCCATGCTCGTGTAACTGACAACCACAAAATGATGCGGTCTTCCTGCCAGGGCGTGGTGGGAAAACCTGTTTGTTGGAATATGTCCCCTCCCGTTCATATCTCCGACGGAGGAGGACCATAAGATCAATATAAGATGGCCAAAACTCAGGATAGAATTCATAAAATATTAGAGGAATTAAACCCTAAGTTCAATTATCACCTTATAGCACTCCCTGGACCTCAGGATTCTATTATAGACTTTTCTGCCTTTTCCATCTGGGAAAGCGCCCACAAAATTCTAAGAACGCTTCTAACCCTTCGCTGGCACAAAATTATTGGTTGTGCCTAAAAATGGGGGTGCCTGTATCTGTGGCCCTCCCTCAGCAACACGACCTTACATTCAGCAATGCCTCCTGTGTCATTATCCCACCACTGCTGGTGCAACCTGTATTATTCCATAACACCACTTGCCTCTACTCGACCCACTGCAACGACAGTTTTGGGATAGACCTAGGATTTGCCTCCTCTTTCGCTAATTGCAATATCACTCACAACTACACATCCCCTACCTGCTCCAGTAATAACACTGTTTTTGTGTGTAGCAATAATAGAGCTTATACTTACCTCCCTGCCGACTGGACGGGGCTATGCACCCTGGCCTTCCTTCTCCCGGATATCGGTATTCCTGGAGATGAGCCTGTCCCCGTGCCCAGTTTTGATTACATATCCGGCCGACGTAAACGGCGGTTCAAATTGTCCCCTTACTGGTCGGCCTAGGGCTGGCTACAGCAATTACTGCAGGATCTGCAGGACTGGGTGTATCCATGACCCAGTACAATAAGCTCTCTAGGCAACTAATTGCTGATGTACAAGTTCTTTCCAATACTATTCAAGACATCCAAGGTCAGGTGGACTCCTTGGCAGAAGTTGCCCTACAAAACAGACGAGGCCTTGACTTACTCACCTCCGAGCAGGGAGGAATCTGTTTGGCTTTACAGGAGCGGTGCTGTTTCTATGTGAATAAGTCCGGTGTTGTCAGAGACAAGATCAAAACCCTTCAGGAGGACTTGGAGAAAAGAAGAAGGGAGCTTGCTGATAGCCCCTTTCTCACTGGATTCCACGGACTTCTGCCTTATCTTCTGCCCCTCTTAGGACCTATTCTGGGGTTACTGATCTTGGTATCTCTGGGCCCTGTTCTATTCCATAAGGTCATGGCATTTCTGAGGCAGCAAATAGATGCTATCAAGATGCAGCCTATCCAGGTCCATTATCACAAGCTCCATCTGGCTGATCAGGAGGCCGATGAAGAGCTGTATTATGGCAAGAGGCACGGGCTGGGTAGCCAATGACGAGTAAGAGGGGCCTTACCATCCTGTCAACCTAAGCCAGGCTGCTCAGGCATAGGCTTCTGGGTGTGCCCAGGACGGGTAAGAAGGATTGGCAGGCCCCCAACCTAAGACAGGCACAATCCTTTCCTTGCCTAAAAAGCCTTTTTTAAAAAAAAAAAAAAAACAGAAAAGGGAGACCTGTGGGGAGCTGCCAGAAGAGCAGAGGTGTGCCTCGGCCTGAGGTCAGCTGCCCGCAGGGCAGGACAGTGTTCCCACTCCCAGCTCAAGGCTGGGGACAGTCGGGCGGGGCTTTCTTCCTTTCTTTTTTTTTTCCCCTGATTTCATGAAATGAGATTTTTTTGGGGGGGGCGGGGCTTTCTTATTGGCTCCCCAGGCGCCGTGCTAAAACTTCAGTTTGGTTCCTCCTTTACCCTAGCCTTTTCACGTGACCCTGTTTCTTAGCAACTGACCTACACTTTCTGCCCTTTATAAGATGTATGTGTTTTCTCAATAAATGAGGCTTGATCAGAAACCTTGTCTTGCCTCCATTCTCTGTGCTCCCTGCCCGACCCCATTCTCGCCCCCTCCCTCAGGACCTGCTTCGACTGACCTGCTGGGCGGGTCAAGAGAGAGACAGAGCATGAGTGGGAGGAGTGGCAGAGAGAGAGAGAGAGACAGAATCTGAAGCAGTCAGCACAGAGCCCGACGTGGGGCTCGAACTCACGAACCATGAATCACAACCTGAGCCGAGTTCAGATGCTTAACCACTGAGCCACGAGGCGCTCCTCCTACTTTTCATAAAGAGCAACAGCATCCCATGTTCAGCCAGCTGGGAGGCATCCCTTTTGTTCACTCCTCTTCCCTGTGCCACTGTGGCATGTGGCCTTCCCGGCCTGGGCACTGTCAGCCGAGCAGGGGAGGAGGTGGAACCTGGCCTATTGGGCCTTCCCTGCCTCCGGCCGTCCCGTGGCGAGGGCTCCTGGATGCCTGGCCCTGAGCCAAAGAGGCTTGCTTGGTACCTGAACTTTGGGACCTGTCCCAAGAGCTCCCTCCTGCCCCCAGCATTCTGAGCCACTGTCACATGCCAAAGTCCACCCACGGCATCCAAGGGGAAGGCCCCCATTACCCTCATCCCCTATCTGTGAGTAGGTCCTCAAGGCCTCCTCGGCTCCCCGTCGGGTAACCCATCTGCTGGGGCTGTACTGCTTCTCCAGCTCCTATGGAACACAGACAGAAGTTTCCATAAGGCCTTTGTTCTCCACACAACGTGCCCCCACCCCTCCGAATGCCTGCCTTGAGAAGCCCCCTCCCCAATATCTCAGGCTCTAGAGATGCCCTCGGCTTCCTTCCAGCCCCCCCATCCCACTTCCCACTCTCCCCCTACACCAATTAATTAGGTATTTCAGACACAACATCGCAGGGGCTTTCAGATTTATGGTCTAGAGCTATGGCCATGCTTTTAACTAGTGGACAGCCTTAAAGGGGAGATAAGGTCCTATAAAAGGTGTTCTGGTTAATGCCACCGTGGGCACCACTCCTACTGCAGGAGGCCAGGGAGCTGGGGAGGCCACCGCAGAGAAAGAGGCCACAGTTCTGATTGCAGAAGAGCACAGAGCAAAGGTACAGAGCTCAGGAGGGGGAGAATCAAAGGCCAGTTCGGAGCAGCCAGACTGCTGAAACACAGAGGTGGGGTTGGGGCGCTGGGGGCTGGAAGATGGAGGGTCTCACCTATCAGGCTAAGATGTTCAGACTTCATGCAGAAAGTAACAAGAACCAGGTTTTGGAGAAAAAGCCCAAAGGCAAGGAGAACGAGTGAAGCCCAGAATGGGAAATTGGAAGACGGGTGGCTTCACGGAAGGGTCTTGGGCTCTGGAGTCAGGTTGAGTGCCTTACCTGCTCCATCACGTATAGGCTGTTTTACCCTGGGCAACTTAGAGTCTCTGGGTCTCGGTTCCCACATGGATATAATGGGCACAAGAGTAGCCTCACAAGGTTCAAGGACATAATGCATGTGACTAAAGTAAAACTAACCATTCAAACGTGAGTGACTACCTCCTCGAGTTGATTGAGGTTCTTGGCCAGGGTTCTTTAGATTTGTACAATCTGTGTCTGTCGGACATTTACAGCCACACGTTGTGACTGCTATCATCATTTTTACTGTTCTTATTTATGTACAATGATCATAATGCAGTGGGTTTCTGAGAGTCCTCTGATATTGTAGGCAAAGTGCTGGGTGTGTGACAGAGAGACGGAGACAGAGATTGGGATTTCTTGGGGGGGGGGTCAGTATCCATAACTTATCAGATTCTCAGATGTATCAGTGACCAGGAAAAAAAGAAACAAACACCCAAAACAAACTACTGCGCACCATGCATGCGGGGGAAACTAGTTAGGAAGCGACAGTTGAATGATGATCACAACACGCGTTTTGCCAGCGTGGTTTCCAGCTCTCACAACCACCCTGCAGTAAACACGGGTCCCCCCTGCCCCTGCCCCCCGCATCCGACAGCGTCTGGCACATCCTCCCCCTGCATTGTGAGACCTTGAGCTTGAGGTCGGGATCGGTGGTTCCCTTTATGGATGTCAACACAGCTTCGGACTTTACCCTTAACAGCTTGCTTGCGGCCAGAAGCAAACGAGACCACAAGCTCTGGGAGCAGGCTCGCGAGCGCTCACCGGCCGCCCAGGGGTGATAGGTCTACGGGCTCCTAAGCTCCCTTCCGGGAACTGCATCCACTCTCCACGCTGCCCAGCTCAGCCCCAGCCGCCGCCTGCATCCCGCCTACCTCCTTCGACAGCTTCTTCCAGGGAGCCTCAACCCGGTGACATCGGCCGGGGACATCCATCCCGCCGCTACCGCTGGACGGCGCTCCCTCGTCCTTTTCAAGGGGGCGGGCGGGCCGGGCGGGGCGGGGCGCGCTGTCCTGGTGACGTCAGCCGCCCGGATCTCTGGGACCGCCCACGAGGGGCGGGGTGCGGTCAAATCTCCCGCCGGTCCGCGGCCGCACGCTGATTGGCTCCGGGGCGCCGGCACCGGCTCCCGATTGGCCAGAGCGCAGGGGATAAAGGCGGAGGCGCGGGAATCAGCGTCAGGCAGCTGGGCGGTGGCATCTGGGGGTCTCTGAGTTGCAAGCTTCCTAGAGGCGCCATGAGCTGCATCACCCTCCCCACCGTGCTGCCTGGCTCCCCCAGCAAGACCCGGGGGCAGATCCAGGTACGGGAGTCGGGGCGGGGTCCCAGCACGCGGGGGCGGGGTCGGGGTCGTGGTCGGGCGTCCGTGCGCAGTGGACCCCGAAGTGACGCCTCTTCCTCTCCTAGGTGATTCTAGGACCCATGTTCTCAGGAAAAAGGTAATGGTCTCGCGGGGTCAGGGCGGGCTGGGACCACCTTTTCCTCCATCCCTCCATCCCTAGGGCCTGTCCTTCCCTGGCTCCTCTTGCGGGCCTGTCCCCCTTCTCGGGTAGCCCTCTTAGGTCAGCCTCCCTAGGACAGCCCCCCCTAAGTCAGCCGCCACCGCCCGACCGCACTTTCCCGCCCAGGATGCCGCACCGCCCTGGGATCCCGCCCGGGAGGAGGCTGTCGCTCCCCGCCCGCCCAGTGTAGGCCCTCCCATTAGGGTCCGATAACCACCGAGGTACAGCCGCTGACGGCTTAGCCCCTCACTAAAGCCCGCTCAGAAACGGGCTGCCAAGTCTTCTAATTTTTTTTAACTTGTATGTATTAAAAATATTTTTAATGTTTATTTTTGAGAGAGAGACAGAGCGTGAGTGGGGGAGGGGCAGAGAGTGAGAGAGACCTAGAATCTCAGAAGCAGGCTCCAGGCGCTGAGCTGTCAGCACAGGGCCCCCGGGGGAGGGGGGGGAGGGGAGAGGGGAGAGGGGCTGTGAGATCATGACCTGAGCCAAAGTCAGTCGCTTCACCGACTGGGCCACCCAGGTGTCCCGTAAAATTTTAAGTGTTCTAGGTTTATTTCATTTATTTATTTTGAGAGAGAGTGAACATGAGTGGGGGAGGAGCAGAGAGAGAGAGAGAGAGAGAGAGAGAGAGAGAGAATTCCAATCAGGCTTCAGACTGTCAGCCCTGAGCCCAGTGCGGGGATCCAACTCACCACCCAGGAGACCTTGACCTGAGCCGAAACCAAGAATCGGCCCACTTAACTGAGCCACCCAGGTGCTCCTAAAATTTTAACGCCAAGGAGTCCGGCCAGGGCACCTCTGCTCCCCCGATGGGACAGGACCTTTAGCTGACCTGGGTGGGCTAGTGAGCCCCCAGGGTCCCTCCCTCCGCCCTGGGAGACAGCTGCCGTGGGGCCCAGGTGGGCTCTGGGATACGGTGGCAACGCGCTTTCTCTTTTGCACAAAAAGATTTTGTGAAGTCAAGTCAGACTGAAGACCTCTGAGTGAGATTACTTAGGAATGGGAGCTGGACCCCGCTCCTCTGCCTGCGGCCTTGGCCTGACACCCGCCTTGCCACCCTCCAGGTGGAGGACACGCTTCCCTGCATGCCTCTGTCACACCGGGGCTCCCTAGGGCCTTAACGCTCTTGCTGACGTTCGTCTCAGGACTAGACTGAACTCTCAGGGCACCGGCCCGTTCCGCCCATGGGCGGGTCTCAGGCTGCAGACCCCTAGAAGGTGGTAGGGAGCCCAACTTGTGCGGGAGTCTTCTCTGCCCACTCTTACCCACTGTGCTCTGCTCTGGCAGCACCGAGCTGATGAGACGGGTCCGTCGCTTCCAGATCGCCCAGTACAAGTGCCTGGTCATCAAGTACGCCAAAGACACTCGCTACAGCAGCAGCTTCTCCACTCACGACCGGTCAGTTCCTGCTCTCTTCCGAGCTGTCCCAACACCTCCTCTGGAAGCCGGGTGAAAACCCACAGGGCCACAGGACCTGCTGGCAGAGGTCTCTCTAGCAGAAAAGGTGGCCCCTGGCGATGCCCGGCATTGAATCTTGCAACTCCGCAAACTTCTGAGCGCTGCTTGGCTAGGAGGCTCAGGACTTGGCCTTTCACGGATTTCCAGCTCCGTGTTTCTTCACCAGGGGACATTTTGCACCCCCTCCCCGCTTCCCAGAGTCCATTTGGCGATGTCTGGGGACGTATTTTTCGCGGCTGCCATTCTTTGGCTAGAACGTCCCACCGCGCCCAGGAGGGCCCCCGTGGCAAATACGGATCCTGCCCCCAGCTGTCAGTAGTGCCGCCCCCGGGTCGAGGCTCCCTGCTCTGGAGGTGGTGGCGCCCGCCCGTAACAGTTGCAAGTCGGTTTTGTTTGGCCGGCACGTTGTTTTCTTTATTGAACGTTTCAGTCGTCCAGCCCTGGCTGATTCCCTGGCGCCTTGTGGCCTTTGAGCAGCCCCGTTCTGCACCGACGGAACATTTCAGTCTGCAACCTGAGGTCGGGGGTGGGGTGTTCAACTCAGTTTTACTCTTGCCCTTTCCTCGGCCGCTGACTGGGGCCTCATACTTCTGAGCCTGAGACACCGTCTCTGTCCTTAGACTGTCCACCTGGGCCGAAGGCAGGGGGGGAGACTGGGGTTTTCCTGAAGCCGGGCTGGGGGTGGGGTGTGGACGGTGCCCGGGATTGGGAGCTAAGCATCGCGATTTGCTTGACCAGTGCTTCCTGGGCGAGCTGTCTGATGCAGGTCACCGATGTCTTCCAATTTGCTTCTTCCTCCCCCCCCCTTTTTTTTTTATGTTTATTTTTGAGAGAGGCAGAGACAGCATGAGTGAGGGAGGGGCAGTGGGGGAGAAAGAGGGCAACATAGAATCCGAGGCAGGTTCCAAGTCTGAGCTGTCAGCACAGAGCCTGACGTGGGGCTCGAGCTCATGAACCGTGAGATCACGACCTGAGCCAAAGTCAGATGCTCAACCAACTGAGCCCCCCAGGCGCCCCAGCTTCCTCTTCCTTAAAACGTGGAGTCTGCTGCCGCCCGGGGCTGGGGAGCATCCTGGGAAGACCATGAAAGCAGACGAGGGAGTATTGTGCAGTGAGAAGTCCGTCAGATCAGGGTCACGTCTGAGCTGTGCCCGTCTGAGCACAAATGCTGTCTAACTTGGGCTGCAGAGGCTGGGAGGGGCCGTGGCTGGGACTGAGCCCCTGGCAAGAGTGACAGAGCCCTGCCCTTGCCCGCACTCTGGTTTTCTCTATTTGGGGATGAAAGGGGGGAATTTTAAATGCAGGGGCTAATATTTCATGCTCTTCCCAGGTCGTGGAGTAGGATTATATTAAGGTTATAACCAAGCAGTGGTTGTAAAGTATTTAATTTTTTTTAAATACAGGTACAAACTGCTGGGCCTTGGTTAAGTTCCAGCCCCTTAGAAAGCTATTTGAGAGGGGGCGCCTGGGCCACTCAGTCTGTTAAATGTCTGGCTTCAGCTCAAGTCATGATCTCGAGGTTCGTGAGTTCAGGCCCCGAGGCGGGCTCTGTGCTGACAGCTCAGAGCCTGGAGCCTGCTTCAGATTCTGTGTCTCCCTCCGTCTCTGCCCCTCCCTGGCTCCCATTCTATCTCTCCCTCTCAAAATAAATAAACATTTAAAAAAACTTTTAAAAAGCCTAGTTGAGGAGCAGGAAAAGTGAACACAAAAGAAAACAACATTATTAAAAAACACAGAGACGGGGTTTAAAAAGACAGAGGACAGAAAATGGCATTTCTCTTCAGAAATGGCCCTGGGTGTGGGAGTGGTGGGGTCCACTGTGCCGTTTAAAGCCCTGGAACATTCCCACACGTGACCTTTCACTTTCAAACCCTTCTGGATTCAACGCCCCCGCAGGGCGCACAAGGCAGCAACGTGACCTTAGATGTGAATCTTGGCCCTGCCGGTTAACAGCCCTGTGAGCTCAGGGAAACTCTTTAATCTGCCAGAAGAGCCAGATGGAGGGAATTCTAGAAAGTGGCAGGTTGGGGTTCTGGGCTTCTCTCTGCCAGGACACACAAGGCTCGGCCCAGGGCCACATTGCAGTTTCTGGGCCCCTTCCGCCATAAAAAGAAAGAAGTAAAAAATTCTAGTTTATGACTGCATTGATCTAAAAATATTTTTTTAATGTTTTATTTATTTTTGAGAGGGAGAGAGAGACAGCATGAGCAGGGGAGGGTCAGAGAGAGAGGGAGACACAGAATCCGAAGCCGGCTCCAGGCTCTGAGCTAGCTGTCAGCACAGAGCCCGACGTGGGGCTCAAACCCATGAACCGTGATATCATGACCTGAGCCAAAGCCAGACGCTCAACTGACTGAGCCACCAGGTGCCCTACTGGGAACCTTTTCTTTCTTTTTTTTTTTTTTAAAGATTTTTATCTTTTAATTTTTTATGTTTATTTATTTTTGAGAGACAGAGACAGAGACAGAGCATGAGCAAGGAAAGGCCAGAGAGAGAGGGAGACACAGAATCTGAAGCCGGCTCCAGGCTCTGAGCTGTCAGCACAGAGCCCAACGTGGGGCTCGAATCCATGAACCGTGAGATCATGACCTGAGCCAAAGTCGGACCCTCAACCAACTGAGCCCCCCAGATGCCCCGAAAAACTGGCTTTCTGAACACGGGCCCGTGTTCTCCCCAGATGCCCTTCGGCAGGCAGTAACTTCAGCTCCTCCGAGCAGCGGGCGCTCTGTGGGCGGGGTGGTCACGGGGGCTGCCTCCTGGCCCCCACATTCCGGCCTCTGCTCCCTCGCCTTGCTCACGGCCTGGCTTTCTCCCCCCAGGAACACCATGGAGGCGCTACCAGCCTGCCTGCTCCGAGATGTGGCCCAGGAGGCCCTGGGCGTGGCTGTCGTGGGCATCGACGAAGGGCAGTTTGTAAGTTGGTGTGTCCTGGCATTCTGCCCACAAGCTCCCTGTCTGTGCCCCACTTGTCTTTACCTGGCTTGGAACGTATTCACTCTGATCTTTTTTCTTTAAAAAAAATTTGTTCTTAATGTTTATTTTTGAGAGAGACAGAACACGAGTCAGGGAGGGGCAGAGAGAGAGGGAGACACAGGATCCGAAGCAGGCTCCAGGCTCCGAGCTGTCAGCACAGAGCCCAACGCGGGGCTTGAACTCACCATGAGCTTATGAGCTGAGCTGATGTCAGATGCTCAACTGACTGAGCCCCCCAGGTGTCCCCAAGGTTCTGTTTTAAATGTGACTTGTGTCCCTCTCCTATGGCTGCCCTAACAGGTGTCACAGACCAGCCAGGCAGCTTAAACCGTAGGAGTTGATTCTCTCCCAATTCTTGAGGCTGGAACCCAACATCAGGGTGCGGCAGCCTCCTTTCCCTTTGAAGGCTGGGCGGGGAGGGGGGCCCCAGGCCTGCCCCCGTGGCTCGTCGATGGCCGTCTTCCTGTGTCTTCACATTGTCTTCCTTCTGTGTGTCTCCAGGAGTGGCCCCTGCTTCAGATCCTCTGACTCTGTCTGTCTGTCTGTCTTTCTCTCTCTCTCTAAACATAAAAGAAAAATAAGTGCTAGTAATGTTGTTCCTGGTGGGCGATCTGATGCTGCAGGCCATCTGGGCAGCGCTGTCCTTGTCTTTGAGGCCCTGGGTACCCCTTCCAGAGAGCCAGGGTTCACTGTTTCCCAGGGAGGTGACAGGTGAACAGGGGACATAGTGAGCTCTTTGAATGTTGGCATCAGCATAGTGGGTGGAAGGGGGGCAAAGACCCTCCTGGGGCCCCCGGGCCCTGGTGTGGAAGCACCCACGTGCCGACATTATGCCTCCAAGTGGAGGGTGACGCAAAGGGACGCACCGGCCCCCCCCCCATTTAGCAACGCCTGGAGACAGTTTTCTTTGCGACAGCTTGTGGAGGGGGCTGTTTACTTGGCTGAGAACTTGCAGGCTGGGAGCTGCGTTTCTGTGACTCGTGACGGCGTGGGGACGTGTGTGTGACCCGGTCTGTCGGTGTTTCTGTAGCTCGGGCCTGGCCAGCCCCCGAGCGGGAGTCAGAGCCGGCTGCTTCAGCCAAGTCCTACTTGAATTACTCTCGGTCTTTCTGGCCACCTTCATGGGACCTGTCCTGACAACTGTCCAGGACTTGGTAACCTTGCACCTTGATAAATGCGCCAAGGCAGGTCTGAACAGCTTGGACAGCGACCTGCTGCCCAAAGACAAGAACGTGTCTGTCCACAAAACCCAAGGCCAACCCAGATAGACAAACACAATCGCCCGAAGGCAATGGGATTGACTGGGGACAGCTCACCAAAGGATCTGCAGAAGTGGCAGCCTCACCCTGGGCCACCTAAAATGACAGGGGACTTAGCAAGTAGATGCAGGGCCTGCCGTGCCGTCCTGCTCCGTAAATGGCAGTAGAACCCGACCCCGTCCCCTTTTCCAGGCGTCAGATGGCACATTATCTATTCACTATTTGAGTGCCTTACATCCATAACACCGAGGGCATTCCCTGCCATTTTTGAGGTCCAGAAACATGAAGTCATGGCCAAGGTCGCCAAGCACATGCGTCCAGCCAGAGCAGGGTTCAAGGCAGGCAGCCCTCTGGCCTGAGGTTTTGACCTCTGGGGTTATTAGACCACCACCAGCAGGGACGCATCACCTAGCGACAGGTCCGCAGCGCGGGGGCCTGGAGCACGCCCGTTCTGTCTGGAAGGCTGGGGGCCGGGGCGGCTGTGGGTGTGCGTGGCCGTGGGCAGCGGGGGCAAGCACAGAGACGCCCGCCTCCTGGTCGGGGCCCTTGGCGGGAGCCTTGGGGTCACCCTGTTCTCGTGCTGCATGCTGGGGTGGCAGGGTCCCTCCATGGCTGCTGGAAGCTGCTGCTCAGGGCGCAAGCTCACTGTCCTCGCCCCCTCCGTCCCCTCCTAGTTCCCAGACATCGTGGAGTTCAGCGAGACCATGGCCAATGCCGGGAAGACCGTGATCGTGGCTGCCCTGGATGGCACCTTCCAGAGGAAGGTGAGTCGTCTGATCTGGGGCTTGGAAAGGGATCTGGAGGGTGGAAGGGGCCTGGGCAGGAGTAGGGGCAGTCCAGCTAGCCTTTTCTGGGGCCGCGGTGCCCCCTGGATGACTGCGGCTTAGCACTGGGGGGCACTCAGGTGAGCGGACCCGGCTCCCTGGGTTTGCCCAGGAGCAAGTCCATCCCAGCCTGGATGCCAGTGCTGTTGCAAGGGTCGGCACTCTGCGGAAAGCAAGGTCAAGGCAAAGTTTCCCTGTGTCCCTGCTTGTGAGTCAAGGGGTTTCAAGGAAGTACCCGCCCGGCGAGGTTTTGTGCTCAGCGGCTCTCTCTCCCTGGGAGCACAGGCCTTCGGGACCATCCTGAACCTGGTGCCCTTGGCCGAGAGCGTGGTGAAGCTGACTGCTGTGTGCATGGAGTGCTTCCGGGAAGCTGCCTATACCAAGCGGCTGGGCGCTGAGAAGGAGGTACCGCCACCTGCTGTCTGGGGGCTGGGGGGCGGGGAGTGGCCCGCAGGCGCGGCACCCCGCTTCAGCCCAGGCCCTTTGCGTCCCTGCGCCCAGGTCGAGGTGATCGGAGGCGCAGACAAATACCACTCCGTGTGTCGCCTGTGCTACTTCAAGAAGGCCCCAGGACCGCCCTGCGGGCTGGACGGCCAGGAGAACAAAGAGAACTGCCTGGTGCCGGGCAAGCCGGCCCCGGGGACCCGCAAGCTATTCGCTCCGCATCAGATCCTGCAGTGCAGCTCGGCCCACTGAGTCTGGAGCAGCGCCTGGAAGCCCCGCCACCCCCTCCTCGCTGCCGCCCCCTGGTGGACACCTGCCTCCTGCGCACTGCCGGGCCTTTCCAGAGGAGGAAGTGGGGGGTGATGGGAGGGAACTTTCTGCCTTCCGCAGGGAGGTGGGCTGGTGGTCTGCACGTCCCGTTTCCCCCTTTCCTGCCCGCCGGCCCTTATTCTTGGTTCCTTTTCCAGGCTGCTGGTCCACCGCAGACACCCCCCCCCCTTCTCCTGTGGGGTGAGGGGCAGGGCCACACACTGGTGACACTAATGCTGCCTGCTTCTTCCCCCTTGTGGCTTTCACTGTTGAGTTTCTGTTCTCACTGGGAAGTCCATTCACCAGTACCTCCCGCTCAGCACAGAGCCTCATCCCACGCAGAAATTTCTGCCTGCCTGGGAAGGGCTCCTGGTGGCCAGGGTAGCTGGACTTGGGCTCCTCTCTCGGGCTTCCCTTTGGGCCAAAAGCCCTTCCTCCTCTCTGGTGCTCATTTTCTCCAGAATGTAGCTTCTCTCACTTGGGGGACACTTACCCTGCTGGGGCCCAGATCCCAAGGGCTTGTCTTTTAAAGGGAGGAGGGGTGGGGTGGGCGCCTGAGTGGCTCAGGTCACGATCTCACAGTTCGTGGGTTCGAGCCCTGCGTCAAGCTCTGTGCTGACAGCTCAGAGCCTGGAGCCTACTTCAGATTCTGTGTTTCCCTCTCTCTCTGACCCTCCCCTGCTCGCACACTCTCTGTCTCTCAAAAAAAAAAATAAATAAAATAAATTTTAAAAAATAAACAAAGGGGGGTGTGGGTAGGTGCAGAGGTAGCTGGGGACAGGGTCTATGATTCTGTTGTAGTGTGTGAAATTAAGAACTAACATTAAATTTTACCAGTTGGTGAGAGCACGTTTGTCTTTCACAGCCTGGGATGCCCTGGGTCTCCCTGTAGACAGCTCTGACGTGATGCGTGGGGATTTCTTTCCAGATCTTTTTCTGATCTCTCAGCCACAACATTTTAGCTGAGAAGCGCCCTGAAGCGCGTCCTAAGAGGAACTCTGCTTGCTCTTCCGTCTGGACAGGTTTAGGACAAAATGGGTGGACCGAGGAGCCTGGGGCCCAGGATGGAGTGAGGGCCTGTAGTCGGGGCTGCCAGCTGGGGCTGTGGAGTCAGGTTTTGTTTGTGAAACAGACACTTGATAGTTCAGGAGCCCAGAAGACTAGCGCAGCTGTACCTGGCGAAAAGGGCCGTCAGTGGCTTGCATGGAGTCAACCCGCCGGGGTGGGTGTACCCCCCTGTGGAGACGGGACCGGGGCTCTGGGGGGTGGCCTCCTGCCCCGGCTTGCCTCTCCCCTTCGCTCTGTGCCAGCTTGCTAGTGACGGGTCCTGAGTTACAGCGAGGCATTTGCAGAACCCCGTTAGTGGACGCTGGATTTTGAAACTAACAAGCCCAATCTGACAGTTCTCGCTGTCACTGCTCCAAAAGGGAAGTAAGGTGCTTCAGGGGCCCTGGCCCTTCCTGCCAGAGCCGGGCTTGCTCCCTCGGGGTGGGCCATCCCGGGACTGGCTCCAGAGGCGCTAACCCCCCGCCTGCTGGGAGAAGGGGACTCTGGCCCCTGCCAGAGCACTCCTTCCTCACTCCGCTAGGAGGGTCGGGGAGGAAAGGGTACCGGGGCAGGTGCCCCCACCCCAGCTCCAGCGAGGGCATGGAAGGGCCCTGGCGAGCCAGTCCAGAAAAACTGCCTTGTTTACAAGCTGAGCAAAGTTGCTATTTTAAGACGCTGACGGTGGCAGCGTAAGGAATGAGACCCCAGCGTGCGCGTGTGCTGGGCACGCTGGAGGGGCAGGCTGCCGTGACTCCTACCACAAGTTCACAGAGCACCCACCCACCCGGGGTGTGCCCCGGAGTGGACTATCTCCTCGACCCCTAGGCTGAGGCCCAACGAACGACCCTGGAGATTATGAACAAGGAAAACATTTATTCTGTCTTCAAATCAGTCTAATGAAACCGAGGGTCTGCATCTTAGCCCCAAGGCTTCGTAATACATTCAGAACAGCCCAGGGGCTGTGGGTGCACCCCACACCTAACAGTGGCAGAGTATTTACATAAAGCTGGGTGTGTTCGGTCAGGCAAAGTCCCTCCCCGTTGCCAAGGGCTGGGAGCAAGGGGGAGGGGATGCTGCCTGGTGCCCCCGGGGTGGGCGTCCAGCCCCGCACCTGGCAGGCGGGCCGCCCGGAGGCACTGGCATGGGGCAATGACCCGAGATCCAAGAGTGAGCAGCCACTACCGTAGCGAGTGCGGGGCAGCCGGCTACGGAGCGGGCAGGGGGAGCAAACCTGAGCGAGGAGGGGATGGGGCCCGGACCCCGCAGCCTCATCTTTGGCACATAACCCCGAGTTACTGCGGCCACCAGGGCCGGGCTCCTTTGGGCTGGAGAGAAGCTAAGGCACTTGTCAAAGCGGTGTGTCAGGCACTTCTAGCTGGGGCTACGGGCCACTAAAAGCAACGACAAAACGTATCTGGCTAAAAACTATTTCCTAAAAAAATGCCCTTGAGGAGTGGGTGGGTGAAGCCCTTGCTAGAGGGAGGCCGGGGCCCCAGCTGCCAGGGAGGCGGGGGGCTCTCCAGGCCGTGCGGGGCTCCGACAGGTACCGGACAGGGCAAGGGGGGCCGCAGCTGCAGGAGGCGAGGCTCCCGAGGGGAGTCCAGTGTGGCACAGACGCCCCCCGAGCACACCCCGAGTGCCCCCGGCTGCGGCTCAGTACACGGGGGGCGGCTGGTAGCCCTCGGTGGTCTCGGCGTTCTGGGTGAAGGGCGGTTGCTGGTAGTTCTCCACGGACGCGCCGGGGTAGGCGGCATAGGCGTGGCTGGGGTCTGGAGTGGGGTCCACGTAGTTCTGGGTGAAGTCGTCCACTCCAGCCTTGTAGCGCTGGTAGGCCAGGGAGGCCAGCACACCCTGCGGGAGCCCCGAGGTTTGGGTTCCTCACCCTGCTGCTCCCCCTGCCCCTTCTCCAAAGACACTGCACCCCTGCCCGCCCAGCCCACCTACCCAGGAGAAGACGGAGAAGAAGCTGAAGGTGATTGCTGCTCTCGCGGAGTCGGCCCCCACTAGCACGTCTTCCGCCTTGGTGGCCGCCCACTGGTTGGTGAGGAAGCAGAAGCCAACGAACCACAGGAAGGTCCAGAAAGCTGGGAAGGAGGCCGGGAGGGCAAGATCAGCTCCGTGGAGGCAGGGGCCGGCTGGGGACCCAGGAGGAGCCCCCCCGCGGTGGTGGTGACGGGGAGGCCCCGTGGCAGCGATCTCCCAGAAGCATCCAGGAGTGAAAAGGGCACTGATGTAGAGGCCAGGGTGGCGCCCTGGGTGCCTGGCTCAAAAGGCCCCTCGATTGTCACTCCACGCCGGTGGGCTCCAGACTCCCGGGAATCCCCGTGGGCCAGCCCAGCTGCCGAGGGCCCGCAAGCCCAGAACCCGGGTTCTGTTCACCTCCCCGAAATCGGATGGGGGCACCGCTGGACGGTACCTGAGAAGAGCAGGTCACCAACGACCAGGTATTTGCGGTCAGTGGCGTTGCTGATCTGGGGGAAATAGGCGTCGACCACGAGGAAGGCGGCCGAGGCCAGGAAGGCCAGCACCCCGATGGCGCTGCCATAGCTACACGCATCTTCGTTGTGGTTGAACACGCAGTATCTCTGAGGGGGGTTGTGGGTGTTGGTGTAGCCCTCGCCGAAAATGCACGAGAACACAATCAAGGCAAAGACCTGAGGGGACAGGTGGGGACGGGGGCTGAGCGGTCGCCAGGCCAGCCCCAGGGAGGCACACACGACAGGCTCCCCCACTGCTGCTCTTCCGCTTTGGGAGGTCGGGCACCAGGGCCCCCTCTGAACTTGGGGACTGAGCTCGTAAGCAAGTTGCTTCTGGCTGGTGCCCAGTCCCCACTTCTCCATGCTCCCAGGCCCCCTGCAGGGGCCAGCACAGTGGCTACCACCGGGGGCTCGGCGGGGGATTCCGGGACCAGGGGCCAGTGGGGAATGGCCGGGGATCTCCTGGGAGGGAAGGCCTCACCCCAGCTGCCTGCCAGGAAGGGCCAGCGCGGGTCAGGAGGAGACGAGCCACCAAGTCACAGAAACCCAGGCTTGGAGTCTCACCCCCGATCACCTTCTGCCTGAGTCACCCCTATAGAGCCCCAACTTCTGCCCCTACACCTGGGTGATGGAGGACTCCCCCCACCTCTCAGGAAAGCCACATCGCTGTGCTCAGAGCTAAAACCCAAGCCCCCATACTCCCGCTTCTTGGAGCCGCCTCCAACTCTTTCCTGCTCCGGGCTGGCCTCCCCAGGGCGGCCAGCTTTCTTCCTGCACCGACTCCTGGCCTCGTTGGCATCCTGACCCTCCCTTCTGAGGGCACCCCAGGCTAGTCTGGCTGCCAGGCCTGTGGATACAGTTCTGCACTCAGAACCCTGAAGGTCCTGGGCCAGGGCGGAAGGGGGTTCACCGGCCAGAACTCTGGGAAGGGCTCCAGGCCCCTGGGAACAGCCTCATGGCACCCCATCTCCTCCCCAGGCTCCAAGGCCACCACCCATCCCCGCCCCATGTGAGCAGCCGCAGGACGTTCTGGACACCTGGCTCTCACTAGGACAGGCACAGGCCTCCCCTGCCCTGCCCAGACAAGGCCCTCTCAATAGACTCTGGAGCTGACAGTCACAAGCCCCACCCCCAGCTGGAGATGAAGCCGGAACTCCCCGATGCCGGGAGCAGTGTGCCAGCCCCGACTCCTGGCACAGCCATCCCAACACACGGGGCATCTGCTCCTTGGATCAGACCCTGGGGTTAAGCAGGGAGGGGGCATGGGTGCCACTCGGGCACTTCGGAAGGCTCCAGTCCCAGGCAGGCATGTTATGGGCACTTCAGTCTCAGCCCTCTGTCTCCCCACCCTCTAACACCTTGTCCAGCTCTGGGCGCTGGTTGTCCCAAATCTTGTGTCACCCCCCCTCCCTCCCAACCCCCTCATCCCCAGTAATCTATTGCTGGAGGTGTCCCCTACCTCACTGGGAAGGGTACATCCTGGGGTCACCTGATCTTGGGTGGGGAAGCAGACACGTGACTTGCTCCCCAAGTGGAAGGGAGACCCCGTTACCCAACGTGGCTTGGGAAAGCCCCTTCCGGGTGAATTCCCCCAGCAGGGAGTCCCAGCACGCCAGCCACCTGTCCTGGAGCTGCCCCAAGCTCCTCCCACCGCCAGCAAGGCGACAGGCCTGCTCCCCCGCGTCACCTCCCGGCCACCCCGCGCCCGGGCTCGGCCAGTGGGGGGGAGTGGGGACCAGCGGGCGCCGGGGGAAACTACGGCCCGCGAGTGAGGCCGGCGGGGCCCGGAGGAGAGCGGGCGGCGGGGTCCCGGCCCCCTCCCGGCCCCACGCGCTCCACCCGCACCCCCCCC
>NC_043716.1:55083745-55100518 GCF_006229205.1 Suricata suricatta | reverse complement strand
TGTCGCCTCCGTCTCCGCCGCCGCCGCCGCCGCCGCCAGCCTAGCTCCCAGCCACAGCCCCGCCCCGGCCCGGCCCCGCCCCAGGGGCGTGGCCAGCGCCGCCCCAGGGACCGAGGACAAAATTCGGTCCGCAGCCAACAGCGAGCAGAGCGGCCCGGACGCTCCGTGGGCTGGACTTGCTTGCGTTCTGGCGGCGGACAAACAACCGTTCAGTCCACCTCGTGGCGGGGGCCGTGTCCCCTTGCTCCCAGAGAGGGGCCAGGGAGTCCTCAAGAAGAGACGGAGGCGAGGAGGCCCGCCCCTCTGCCCCACCCACACTTTACCCCCTGCTCCCGCCTTCTCCAAGAAGCCCGCCAGGTAGATGCCTGTCTGGGCCTCACCTGCCCAGGACCCAGGCTCATAAGCACCCCCACTTCTCTCCCCGTTCCATCCCAAACCCCAGGCCGCAGCCTGGACGCGCTCCTTGACTGGCCTGTCGCTCTTTGCTCCTCTCTGGAGCTAAACCTGGGGTGGCACCGAGGACCCTCTCCCCAAATCTTCCGGGCTGAGCCAGGCCCCAAGGGTGTGTGACTTCAGACTTCCATGCCCAAGACGGTATGCAGGCAGAAACAAAGTTTCCAGGGTGACAGGCAGAGGGCAGAGTTTAATCCGGTCCTCACCCCCGCACTGCCCCCCCTCCCCAGGAAGGCTGAGTGGGGTGGGGTGGGGGTGCATTCCCTAGGGGTCACAGGCTGACCGGAAGTGGAAAATTCCAGACACTTTTTGCTAGTTACAGGTAAGGCTTAATAAGGGGGTGCTGGCCAGCGGGGTGCTCAGAGGCCCCCCAGGTGAGTGGGTGGGGCGGGAGAAACAGGCCACCAGGAGATGGGGTGCCACACCAGGGAAGAGGGGAACTGGGGAGGGGAGGAGGTGACCCTGATGGGTTGTTGCATCTGGGCCTCTTCACAGTCTGCCACACCCTTTCCCCAGACCTGCATGATGGTGACAAGCAGCAGAGGGGTGAGGACAGGGGCCACGCGGAGTCCCCCGGACCTCCCCTTCCATCACAGCCCTTCCCCTCCTAAAATCCTCACACTGACACCATGTGTGTTCTCGAAGGAACACCAGCCCCCAAGAGTCAGGGCTGACAGAGTTTTTCTTCATTCAAACGGTGGGTCCTTCTGTAGGGGACAGAGACCCGGGCCCTCCTGAGGGGACTCTGCTGAGCCTGCATCTTCTGGTCACAACCTTGATGACAAAGGAGTTCAGATTTTAGGTTAGGCAAGCACACTTCTCAGCCACCCCCTCCCGAGGCCTCCAGGAACTTTATGGTGTTAAGCGTATGGGTGACCTGGGCAGGAGAAGGGGTGTGAGGCCTCGTCACCCCACTAAATGAAGACGGAGGCACTGAATCACCAAGAGGGCAAGCACTGGCCCCTGGTCACATGGTGAGGGAGAGCCCGGCCTCCAGATCCCATTGTATAAAAGGGAAAACCGAGGCTCAGGGAGGTGACAGGGCTCTCCCGCGAGTCTGGCCTCTAGAAAGGACAGAGACGGGAGGAAGGGACACAGACATGAGACGAGGAGAATGTGAAGGGTGGACTCCTGGACAGCGGCCACTGGAAAGGTTGGCCAGGGAGGGAGGCAGACAATCAGGAGAGGGCAGTGGCTAGAGACCAAGGCAGGTGAGGAGTTCATGGGGCAGAGGTGGTTGCTGCCAAAGGCCAGACAGGTGGGGTTTGGGGACAGACGACACAAAGGTCCTGGGGTCACTTTACAAGTCAGTGAACGGAGTGCCTTAGAGAGGGGATCCCGGAGGGCCAGCCGTTCCCACTTCCATGGAGAACAGAACCCCCTGATCCAGCCCGGTCCCCAGGAGCCTCGCCCCCGCTCCTGCTGTCCCTCCCCAGACCCATCAGGAATCCAGGTGAATGCCCCACCCAGAGGCCAACTGACTCCATCGTGGGGCTGCGCAGAGTGTTAGTCAGGGTCAGATGAAGGCACGGAAGTCCAAGCCTGCGGCAGACACTTGGCACACAGTAGGGCCCTTAATAAACGTTTGCAGGTCATGCGTGGGCCACATGGCCCTTCACCGGCCCCAGAGGCCGCCTGTCCTACAGACCCGCTCCCGGATGCCTCCGGCTGGGCTCCTGGTGGTCCGCCCAGGCTGCCCGCACTTCTCACCGCGAAGGGCGGGGGGTGGCTGAGCTGGGCTCTCCCAACTCCTGATGACCTGGAAGTGCCAGTGCCCCTTGGGAAGCCAAGGGGCTCTCACCTGGGACACCAGCTGGACCGGGCTGGACCGGACGTCGATGTCAGGCTGACATCCGGGTAAGAGGGAAGGACAAGTTGGCTGTAGTTTGGTCTCTGCTGCGTGTGGTCCTTCCCACCAGGCTGGAGGTGATGGGTGGGCTGCCTGAGGACACCTGGCAGGAAACCTCTCCCCAGGGGCCTGATCTTCCGGCCAGCAAGGTCAAGTTAGCCTGCAGCCGAGACATGGGCTCTGATAGGGCGGAGGAGGTTAGCAAGGCATGGCCTCGTGACCGTTAACACTCTCTCGCCAGCAAATTCCCTCGTTTCAAAATGCCCACTGGGCTTGGAGGCCTAACTGCGCTTGCTGCCTCCTCCAGGCAGCCTTCTGGATTACTCCCTCTGTCTTATGCCTGGGCTTCCACCCTGCTTGCCGTGTGTACCACACAATTTCACATTTGGTTTTATTTTCATGTGGTATATTCTGGGTTGCCAGGCTTTGCAAATAAAAATATAGGATGCCCAGTTAAATGTGAATGTCAGGTAAATAACGAATAGTTTTTCGGTATGAATATGTCCTGTGCAAATGTTATCTGGCAAACCCTATTTATAGTCTTTCAGTCTTGACTCTTTTACTGGAATACATGTTTCCTCAGAACAAGAACTGTCGCTTAGAAGAATCTGGATTCTAGAATTCCCCGGAGCCTTCAACCTAATGCTGTAAATGGCCAACCACCACCCTGGTGGTGTACTGACCACCTACTAGAAGCTTCCACTGAATCCTCTCTACCTTACTGGCTGGTGTAGGTGCCCTTATTATTTTTGTTTTGCAGAAGAAGCAACCAGGCCCAGAGAGGTTGAGCAATGTGCCCAAAACCCACAGCCTGTTAAGTGTTGAAACTTAAACCCCATTAGGACTCCAGATCCTAGGCTCTCCTTCACTAGACTGGCTCCTTAAGGGGGAAGGGGGGAGACAGGGGACAACATTCCCTAGCCCCTTCCCCCTCCCCCCTGTGCCTCCCACCAGGAAGGACACTTGGAGTTAAGCTCAGGGTGGAGAAGTGGGGCGCCTGGGTGGCTCAGTTGGTTGAGCATTCAACTCTTGATTTCGGCTGTTGACCTCACGGTTGTGGGTTCAAGCCCCATGTCAGGCTCTGTGCTGACATTGTGGAGCCTGCTTGGGGGTTCTCTTTCTCTCTCAAATAAATAAACATTAAGGGGCGCCTGGGTGGCTCAGTCGGTTGCGCGTCGACTTTGGCTCAGGTCATGATCTCACAGTTCATGGGTTCGAGCCCCGCGTCGGACTCTGTGCTGACAGCTCAGAGCCTGGAGCCTGCTTTGGATTCTGTTTCCCTCTCTCTCTGCCCCTCCCCTGCTGATGCTGTCTTTCTCTCTCTCAAAAAGTAAATAAAACATTAGAAAAAAATTTTTAATAAATAAACATTAAAAAAATGTTTTAAATAAAATCAGGACAGACGTGGGAAGAACACGTTTTGGAGCTGGACCGAGTGGGGTTTGAGACCAGCCTTTGCCACTGGCAAGCTCGGTGGCCTGGGGCGATGTTCTTAATCGCCACGAGCTTCCTCTCCGGGGAACCACAACCCCCACCCTCCAGTGCCGTGTTGTGAAGATTCAACTAGATAAGGCACAAAAAGTGCCTACTTTATCAACCGATGAGGCCCAGGCCCTGGTCACTTCCACCGGCCCCAAAGGGCCCCACCGGGAGATCGGGCCCTGGGGCCCAGCCAGGAGCTACACTCTCCTGAGCCCAGGCCTGAGGGACTTCAAGCGAGGGACCTTGGAAGTGGCTAACCTGTGCTGTCCCCTCCCTCCTGCCTTCTAGCCCCAGACCCTGCCCCTGCCCCCACCACTGCCACTGTGCACTCAGCACTGGTCCGCAGCTGCCAGCACCTCTGCAGCTTGGTGCTGACTTAGTGCGAGGCCCAGGGGGAGGGCACCTGGCAGAAGCAGGTGAGGAGGTCTGGCCTGGACTTGAGCGTGATGTTGAAGTTGAAGAAGGCCAAGTGTTGAGTCTCCACCACCTTCTCGGCGGGAGTAAGTGGCGGGTGGAGTGGCACCGTGATGCGGACCCGTCGGCCTCCGGAGAAACCCCCTGGGACTTCATAGACAACAGTGGTCTCGGGGACAATTTCCGAAGGAAAGAGATCAGCATTTATCAAGGACCTTAAGAAACTGCTGATTTTGTGTTTCCTTTCCTTAAAAAATTACAAAATCATATGACCTCGCCAGCCCACGCGTGGAAGCACACCAAAAGAATAAAAAACAGGGACACTGACAGGTACACATGCACCCAGGTTCCCAGCAGGTCTACTCACAGCAGCCAAAAGGTGGGGTGCCCACGTGTGCATCAGTAGACGGACAGAGAACATGTGGCCTGGCCACACGTGGACTAATCTTCAGCCGCAAGAAGGAGTGACGTTCTGCACAGACGAGTCTTAAAAACGGTTATGCCCCGGGAAAGGAGTCAGACACAAAGGCAACATCTGTTTGATTCCATGCATGGGAAATGTCCGGAATAGGAAAATCCCGAGACGGAGAGCAGATTGGGGGCTGGCAGGGGCTGGCAGAGGGGGGATATGGAAGTGACCGCTAGTGTGTCGGGGCTTTCCTTTGGGGGCGACGGAAATGTCTGGAACTAGATTAGGTGGGGGTTGCACAACATCGTGAATGGATACGTTAAATGCTGTGAATCGTCAATTGGAAATGGTTAATTTTGCACTAAGTGAAATTCACCTCAATTTAAAAAGGAGAAGGAAGGAGAGGGGGAAAAGATGGAGGGAGGGAAGGAAGGAGAAAGGGAGAGAGAAAAAGAGAGGAAGGAAGGAAAGGAGAAAGGGAGGGAGGAGGGAGCAAGGAAAGGAGGGAGGGATGGGGGGAGGAAGGCAGGAAGGAAACCACTATCGGATAAAAGTCTTCCTCTGGGATTTAGACTCTTTTTACCCAGAATATTTTACTACAAAAACAAAATGAAATTAGGGTATGAGGAGGAAGCACGGAGAGGTTTGAACAGAGGTCAGGAGGGGCGCCTGGGGGCTCAGTTGATGGAGTGCCGACTTGGGCTCAGGTCATGATGTTGCAGTCAGTGGGTTCGAGCCCTGCATTGGGCGCTGTGCTGACAGCTCAGAGCCTGGGGCCTGCTTCGGATTCTGTGGTTCCCTCTCTCTCTGACCCTCCCCAACGCAAGCTCTGTCTCTCAAAAATAAGTAAACATTAAAAAATTAATTTAAAAAAAGCAAAAATTTTTTCAAAAAACGAACAGAGGTCAGGAGAGCTCACACTGGACTCAGCATCTAGATTCAACAAGTTTGTCGACTGTAACCTGCAGGACAGGCCTCCTGGGGAGACCAGACGTCTCCTCTTTGTTGGCTGAACACCCCTTTACACTGAACGGCCTCACTGGCCAGCCGTGGCGCGCATGCGCAGTCAGGCATCTCCTAACCGCGCACCTTGAGAATGCACCCGAGCTGGGGAATCTCCTCACCGAGAGAGAGACAAGTTAGGTGCAAAGCCCGACCAGCCACCCAATCAGCTGGCCCCGAGCTCAGGTCTGATGCTGGACTGGGTCCTGAGACTGGAAACGCCCGTGTGCCTCCGGCCAGACCCACCAGGGTGCCTGGGACACTGGCCCTGCGCCCAGAGGGGTCAACATCTGGTTTAAAGGGACAGTCAGAAGGCGGCGGTTGAGGGGATGACCCAGATCCACAGGGACGAGCTGAGCCGGAGGGAAAGATGCCACTTGGGGAAAGCAGGATTTCCAGAAGGAGCCTGGACGCTCCCAGCCCCTGGAAGACTCTGGACCGGTCCCCCTGCCCGGCCAGGCCCCGAAGGCACTTGTCCATCAGGACTTAGAACTTGGAAGTAACTTCTTTGTTCTGTGGGTAGTTCTGGAGTCGATTTGATGCAGAAGACTTTTCTAAGAGCTTCCTACTGGCCCTCTCGCTGCTCACACTGAATTCTCCAAGACAGGCCTGGACTGGACAAAACAGAGCTGCCTTCCACCGGGCAGGATTGTTCCTGTTAATGGTGCCTGTTCAAGAATACCGTGGGCGGGAGGGGCGCCCGGGGGGCTTATTCGGTTGAGCGACTTCGGCTCAGGTCATAATCTTGAGGTTTTTGAGTTCCAGCCCCAAATCGGGCTCTGTGCTGATAGCTCAGAGCCTGGAGCCTGCTTCGGATTCTGTGTCTCCCTTTTTCTCTGCCCCTCCTCTGCTTGCACCGTCTCTCTCTCAAAAACAAATGTGTAGGGGCAGTGCTTGGGGGACATAGAGAAAAGGGTTTAGGAAATCTAAATATATACCTCGTGCACCACCCTTGCCCTGCTGGGCACACCGGCTCTGGAAAATGCTGCCAGCAGAAAACTGCTCACGGACCAGAGCCCTGGAACCTACCAGAATGTGCTTCCTTCAGGGACACTTCCTAGGAGTCCCGGTTTCTGACCACTAAGCACAGTTCTTTCTAGACCAGTGGTTCAGAGGTGGCTTGGCCTCCGGGGACCTTTGTGTCTGGAGACATTTTTGGTCGCCATGAATGACAGGGTGCTCCTGGTGTCTAGTCGGTGGAGAACACGAAATACCCTACAACGCCCAGGACAGGCCCCCAAACAGAGAGCCATCCGGTTCCAAGGTCAGTAGCATCAAGGCTGAGGAGCGGTGATTGTGACAGTCATCAGCAGCCTTCCCGAAGCAGGTTCCCAGCCCTGGCCAGGGCCACACAGACACCAGCAAACATCTCCTCTGTGCCTCCCTCAGCTGCACAAGAGGCCCTGTATTTTCATACCTTTTTTTTTCTTTCCAAACCGGCTTTCACTCAGTCTTTGATTTGAAGTAAAGCTGAATGCCTCGTCTCCGGGGTGCCATTTTGCACACTGACCCCCGGTTATTTCATCGATGCATCCTTGGGCCAAAGGGCCAGTTCTGCCCTGCCCAGTGCCCCCGGGGCCCAAAGAATCTCCCTCCACAGGGGGCCACGGGGGTCCGGGGTCAAAGTGTGGTGACACTATTTTTTTGCTCCCTTCACGGAAGGAAACGACCTATAAAACTTGAAAGGAAAAGCTGGCCGCCTTCGTTTCCATTTCGATGGCCATTAATAGAAGCGTGATTTACATAAGTTCATAGACCGGAGTCCCGTGAGCTATGAAACTGTGGAGGAGGGGGGAAGGGGGAGGGGGCGGGGGCGGGGAGATCACTTTTTGGGACCAGTATGGCCTTTGTCTTCCGATCGGTTAGTGGGTGCATTTAACCCAAGGGTAATGAGCGCTTTGGCATTCGCCTAAGAATTCATCGCCCTGTCTGAGCACGGGAACGAGGTTAGAGGAGCCAAGCCGGGCTGGGCCGAGTGGGCGGAGCCTCCTTCTGTTGCCAAGGGAAGAAGGAAGCCGCTGGGGTGTAAGGTGGGGCGGGGGATGGGAGAGGAGCTGCTGCAGCCCCCACCGCTCAGCCGCCCTTCAGGATCACCCCGATCTCTCTCCAGACTTGTGTGTGTGTGTGTGATAACCGGAGGCTTGCAGATTTGAGTCCCAAGCCCAGAGATCCAATTTCTTAGCCCTCAGGTGGGGCCCGGGGATCTGACCCAGTAGCTCACCTGTTGAGGGTCGAATTGCGTCTTCCAAACGGTCAAGCCCTCCCCCGACTCCCTCCCCTCCCGCAGGGAATACAGCACCCCTGCCATGTGGCTCTTATGAAGTGACCTCGACCCTCACATGGAAATTCCAGACAGGTTTCAGGAATAGACGGGGGACAATCCAAAGCTCCTTCGCTCTCTCTCCGGGGAGTACGCTCTAGCTTGGATCCGATCTAGCTTGAATCCCTGCTTCAACCAGATATCACCCCCCCAACCCTGAACGAGAACAGTCATGTGTTCACGGAGGCCCCACACGACCCCCAGGCCCCCAGCTCCGCCTCCCCTCCCCAAGGCAGGGCCTGTGCTAGCTGTTGTCCCGGATACTGGGGCCCCACAGTGGCCCCAGCACTGCCCCGGGAGGACAGGGGTGGACATCCTCTGGACACTTCTAGACTGTTCTCCCTCCTTCCTCCCTAAACACCGCCCTCGACCCTCATGTCTTCAGACACATTCTGCCCTGCTCTCCGGGGTCCCCTAGAAACACCCATCATTCCCTGAAGATCTGGCCCCCTGTTCCCACACTTGCCCTCATTTTGGGGGATTTCAAAATACATGCAGATAATCTTTCCAGCATCCTGGCTCTTTAGTTCCCTCACTTCCAATCTCTGTGCCCAGCATCTTGCTCCCACCGAAGCGTTTTTAGCTGCGCCATATCCTGTCTCGAGGCTGCCAGTCCTCTGAGCTGCTCAGGCTGAAACCCTCGGGGACATCCTCGGCCGCTCTGATTTTCACGGCAGCGCACCTTGCATCCTCAGCAAGGGCTGCTGGCCTGACCCTCAGAATATGTCTCTTCAGCCCCCCACCCGCACCCCGGGGGGCTCTGACTTTCACCAAATCTCTCCCCTGGACCCGGGAACAGCCCAGCGGCTCCCGGGGACTCTCCCGTGGTTCCCGTCCTGTCCCTTCTCAAGAAGCCTCCAAGGGGAAAACGGCCCATGTCTTCCATGCAAACCTCACCCCTGTCACTACTTAACCCCCCTCCCCACCTAGCTCTCCCCTCCCTGCTGTGCTCAGGCCTTGCAGATGGGTCCTGCTCCACCTCGGGGGTCCCGTTCTGGGCGACAATCTCTCAGTAAATGCTGACCGCCCAACCCCTGCCTGCTCTGTTCCCTTCCACTCTTCCCTGCTTGCTCTGTTCTAGAACTTACCACCTCCCCGCACACTGTAGAAATCGCTTATTTTCACCATCATGGTGCCACCCCACCCCCACCCCACTGGACTGCGGAAGCTCTGTGAGGACGGGGGACCTTTTGTTTTCTTTCTGCACCTGTGGCCCCATCTTGGGTCCTAGAACGGTGCCCCGCACCAAGAAGGTGCTCCGACGGGCGGTGCTGCCCGAATGAACGACTTAGCAGCTGGTCCCCGGGGGCTGAGTAGCCGGGGTTACCACGGGTTGTTGGGCAAGAGTCTGAGCAGAAGTCAGGGGCCGAGGGGGGCGGGGACCGGCCCTGCCCAGGTACTTCCCGGGCTGGGGACGCGAACGTCTGCCGCCTCAAACTGCTGTCTCTTTTTAGCAGAAATGCCACGACTGACGTGTTTGTTTTTAAAGCAAATGAGGAAATGATAGTTCTGCCTCCGCCGCCTTCAAGCAAGACCCACCCTTCGGTGAAATAGCGCGGCCGATGCCAATTCTGTGACCCGGTGACCGAGGAAGGTAATGGTGGAGACAAGCCAGGGAGGCATACCAGCCCCCAGCCTGGTGGAGAGGAGGAGTTGATCCATCACCTTGACCTTAAGGGTTGCAGGGCTAGAAAGGGGGGCAGGGGGACTGGAGGGGGGAGAGCAGAAGGGCGGGAAGGAGGCGCGGGGGCGGGGCCAGGATCGTCCCCGCCCCTGGCTCTGTAGCACCCCCTGGTGGAGAGCGGGGGCCCTGCCGCCCACGGCTGCCTCTCGGTAAGTCAGGCTCCCTTGGCCGGACCTCCTCCGAGGAAGTCTGGACTTCCTCTTCCTCGGAGCAGAGACGCCCCACTAGAATGCCCCCAGCCCTCCCTGGCGTCACCCCCACCTGGCAGAGCTGTGGGGCTCCCGGAAGGGCTTCTGGTCCAGATCAGGCACCTGGGTAGGAAGGCTGGACACACCTGCCCAGGGACATGCTCGTGGCTCCCTCTCCCTGCTGCAGCCCAGCTGGAAGCCAGCACTGTCCTGGCCCAACGGCCCCTGCAGGTCCCACACTGGCCTGCTCACCCTGCTCCTCTCCGTCCCCCCCCCCCCCCCCCCCCCCCCCCCCCCCCCCCCCCCCCCCCCCCCCCGCCCCCTCCATGGCCCCGCAGGGGTTGAGGCTAACTTCCAGAATGGTCTAGCTCTCTGCCACCAAACACCCTCTCTCCATCGGCAATCTCCACCAGCCACGGTGCCCACTTTCTCCCTCATGCAGGTTGGGCTACTCACCCACCTCCGACTCTACAGAGAAGCTGCTGGCCGCTGTAAGGAGGGGGAGGCTCGGGGAATGTCTGAGGGCCATAAGCAGGGAGCCCAGGATGGAGAGACCATCCAGAGAGCCTCCTGCCGAGGCCACAGGGAAGCCTAGGACTCACAAAATCTCCTTTGAGGCCACAACTTTTAGTGTCACCAGGCATTTCGTGGATGAGTAAATAGTGGGACCAGAATGGTGCAGCCATCGGGAACTGTGCCACATGTGCCGTAAGGGGCTGGTCTCAGACCCGAGTTCACATCTCTCCCTCTCTGCCCTGTGCTTCCAGAAGCGCCTGTGCCTCTAGGCCCCTCTCCAGTGCTCACTAGCACTCCCACACCCCGAGCCGCCTCCCCCGAGGCCCCGCAGGGCTCCCTCCGCCATGTCCCCAGTGGCTTACCCAGCAGGGCCACACAGCAGCGGAAGGAGCCTCCTCCTTCTGTTGGTGGAGGGCCCTCTGCTCAGGCTCCCAAGAACTCCCTCAACAGGGCCACCTCCACGGCAGGGTGTCCTGCAGCAGGGAGATAACCTGGAGACCGCAGCGTCCCAAGGGCTCAGCAACCAGGGCTGGGCCTGGAGCAGCTACCCGCCCCCCCCCCCCCCAGGGAATTAGTAGGCCCGGGGCTTTGGAGCTAAGCCAGGGTTTACCCTTGGCCGCCAATGCAGAGCTGCAGGGGCCTGAGCCTGTTTGGTGGGTAGATGTTGAAATATGTAGATGTTACCTGGCAGGAGTATTAAGGTTGCTAATCTTTTTTTTTTTTTAAGCTTATTTATTTGTTTTGAGAGAGAGAATGAGTGAGAATCCTAAGATGCAGGGCCAGAACCCACGGATCACGGGATCATGACCTGGGCCCAAATCAAGAGTCTGATACTTAATGGACTGAGCCATCCAGAAGCCCCAAGGTTGCTAATCTTCTGATTTAGAGACGGGGTAATTATCTGGATCATAAGGACGGGCTGTTAATCCTTCCTAAACCCCCAGGGAAGTCTGACTTATGGGCAGGGGGTCTGGTGGGCTGGACCTGCTAGAGAAGCAGGTGGGAGAGGCCATCTCTGCTCAAGTCACACTGGCTCATTACCGACCCCCTGTTGGCACCTGTGGGGTGGCCGACATTGGGCTCAGCCCCCAAATTACAGCTCGGACTGGATGAGGCCCCTGGGTACCCCGGGACGGTGATGCAGTGTGGCAGCCACGACACTCAAGCCCTGCCCTTGAGCTCAGAGTGGCGGGGGAGGGGAGGGTCCTTCCTCATGCCTGTGGACAGTGGTCATTCCCTGGGACCAGTGCCAACCAGTATAAAAGGGGGCCAAACCACGTCACGTATGGTGGCATGCATGGCCTTTTCAGCAGTCTGCAACAGAGCTCACTGGATCTGGGGAGAAGGGTGGGAGCGAGCCAAGAAAACCGAGAACACTAAGGCCAGATCAGAGGGTGGCCGCTCGGGGCAGGGGGCTCAGGGCAGCCCGGAGCGAGGGAGCAGGTGAGGTGTGGCAGCCGGGCCCCTCCTGAGCCAGACCTGGGGCTGCAGGGCCAGCGGGGGCTCTTTGTAGCCAGGTTTCATTTAGTTTGTTCAGGAAACGCCCCTTTGGTCTGCCTTCCTCCGGCAAGATGTCCTGCCCCCAGGCAACCTTTTGCTTCTAGTGGGAGCTGTTCTCTCTTACAGAGCTTCACAGGCTGACCACATGCCCACACCCTGCACCGCCCAGGGGTGAGCACCTGACCCAAGGAAGGCAGGGACAGCCGCCCCTGGGGACACGCGGCCCTCCTCAGGGAAAGCCACTGGGACCTGTGAGGTCTGGGAGCCGGTCTAACAAATGAGCCAGCGCCGTGGGAGCAGCAGGAAGGCTGAAGGGCCCGGATAGCCAGACCCGGCATCTGTCACTTGCCCCCCCCCCGCCGAGTCCTGTCTCGTACCCTGGGGGTGTGCCCTGTGGCCTCACCTACCTCCCTGCATTTGGGGAGCAAGAGCACTCCCTCTTAGAGTCCTAGCCCAAATTCCCTTCCAAAAAGTCTGTCCTCACTCTGTTGAAATGGTTGGGGGAAGGAACTGAAGGAATCACTGACTGCAGAAGGACAGAAGTGTACATCTGTGTCCCGGGGAGGCTCCGAAGCTCATGTCCTTTCCGCCATGTTGTGCTCAGGGGCTGGGGTTTGAGCTCAGGCAGCTCCTGAGAAGCCCCCTCCTTCCCATCTGTGTATCTGGGGAGCAGGTTCGAGGAGAGGCAGTGAGTGGACCTGAGAAACGTTGCCCCCAGGCTTGGACGGGTGGGGCACCTCTCCTGCCCCCACCGGGAGCCCGCTCCCCGCACCCACCGACCGCCTGTGCTTCCAGGGGAAGCCTGTTCTCTGGGCTCTTCTGCCGCTTCTCTCCACGGGCAGTGTGTAGGGTGGGGCTCATTCGGACCCAGGTCACCTAGACCAGACGGAGTTGGGGTAATAATAAAACCTCAGTTACTCAAGGCACATATCAGGACACTTGATAAGAAATTGCTCATTTAACCCTCAGAGGAGGGTGTGTGAGCCCCATGTTGCGGCCGAGCAAAGGGGACCAGACTTTGACAGTCTTCTCCCTGATGTGGCACTTGAATGTTTGCTGAAGACATGAGAAAGTGAGAAGGAAAGGACCCTGGTGTTTCAGTGGAACTTTCTACCGCTTTGCGCCAGGAGCATCACCCCCAGAGGCTCATTACCAGACAGCGCTGGGTCCCACCCCGAGTTTCTGTTTCAGGAGATGGGTGGCACCTGAGCAGCTGCATTTCTGCCCAGCCCCCACGGGATGCTATCCCTGCGGGTCAGGGCCACACTCTGCCTTAATAACATGTCACTTTCACCTGTGACAGGCCCATGGCCGGCCCCTGACTGAGCACACAGCACCATGTGCTTCCCCGGAACAGGGCCCTGCAGATGCTGACGGACTGACGGGTCACGTGGCACGGACAGGGCAGCGAGGGAGGAGCCGAACTGGGCCAGCCTTCAATGCCCATGTGAGGGCCGGGCCCGAGGGCACCGGGCCGGAGCTGCGTCCAGCCTGGGACTCCTGCCGGGTGCCGGGCTCCTGGAGGAAGTAGAGGTTTTCCAAGCACGTCATGGGGTTTCTCCTGGCCCTCCCTCACGAAAGCTCTTTAGGCCAGAATTCTCAGCCCTGGCTGTGGGGAAAGTCATCGGCCGCTTTAGAAAGTCCCCATGCCTGGCGGCTGGCTGTACCCGCCCTGAGCGCATCAGCACTCCTGGCGCAGCGCCAGTTCTCTGAGGCTGAGAGTCACTGCAGGGGTGGGGGTGGAGGCCCTGGGTGGCATCCCTGTCCGGCGGCCTCTGTGGCCCACTGGCTCCAACACTTCCCCAGGCTGACACTTGGTGCGTCTCACGATGCAGGTCTATACCCGTCCCACAGCCCTTGTGGGGCGCCTCCCCCCACCAACCCCGCCACTCCTAAAGGTCAGCTGAACATGGGGGTAGGAGTCTAAGGGGGCACGGAGGAGAGTTAGAGAGCAGGTTCTGTAGAAGAGACGGCCAAGGGACCTCTGTTCCGGGTTCCTGCGGAGGCCTGTTTTGTTGACGTGCGGTCCTGGGTCAGAATAGAAGACCATGAGGAATCCTGCCAGGGAGAGGCTGGTCATGGGCCTGGAAGCCTCGGCCCAGGTCGGGGTCTGGAACGCACCAGGCTGGTGTAGCGTGGCTCTGGGGCCCGAGTTCAAATCTCAGCTGTGCTGCCTGGTGACTCCTGCGTCACTTGTGGGTCTCAGTGCCTCACAGATGGAGAAGGAATAGCAGGAGGCTGGCTGCGGGGGTGTGTGCCGGGGGGCAGCAATATGCACTAGGCACGGCAGCCCTTAGAGCAGGTCAACTGAGCTGCGGCCAGATCTTGCCCTTCCCCTAGGTGTCATGGCGCTTCCCACAGGAAACACTTTCCGAGCACTTCCGGGGGATGTGCATTTATGAATTGCATCCTCTTACTGTAGTAATATATTATGTATATTATAAAACATCCAACAAAAATAGAAACTTTACAGGAACCGACTAAAAATATAAATACAAGTTACCATATTTTCTTCCTGCTGCCTGGGGACTCTCCTGCGTCCTGCTGGAGGGCCCACTGAGCCTGGCAGCGGGTCCGGCAGGGGGAGGAGCCAGGGGGACTCTGGTAGGGGAGGTGGGTCGAGCCCTGGGGAGGTTCTGGGGGCCGAGGCAGGGGTCGATGCTACAGCTCTGAGCCGCTGGGAAAGCGGAATCTACGTGCGGGGCTCCGGTCACCGAAGAGCCCAGCGGGATCCTCGAGGCAAGGTCCGGGCCTACTGGTCCTGGGGCCCGGGGAGCCCGGGCACGGGAATCCAGGGCAGAAGGATCGCGGGCGCGAAGCTCGGAAGTGAAGGGACTCGGGCCCCACAGAGTCGCCAGAGCCCGGTTCCGGTAACAGCCGCGACAGGTCCTCCACCAAGTGCCACTTTTCCTGCACTTGCTGCGGGCGTGGGGGGAGCGAGCGGCCGGTTACGAGCGGCGTCCCCTCCCCGGAGCCAGCCAGAGGAGCTCGGAAATCGCAGTCAGGCGGCCCTTGCCAGGCCCCACCCAGCCCCCCCGTCCCAACCAGAGGCCACGCCCCACGACGAGACCACGTCCGGTCAGGGCCCGCCCCAGCTGAACCAGAGACCACGCCCCAACAGTACAGCACCCGGAAAGAAGCCACGCCCCGCTAGGGTCCCGCCTCTCCCTCAACCCTGAGCCACATTCTATGAATCCCGCGTTCCCAAGCCTAAAGCCATCCATAGTCCTGTCATTTGGCTCCCGGCCTGAGGCCACACTCCGGGACGAGATCTGACCCCAACCCTAGACCAGCGGACACTCACCCACACCAGTTGCTTCCGGATCCGCTGGATGGCCCTAGCATTGGCCTGGGACTGGGAGACGCAGACGGTCAGGACAAGGCTTTGGACAGACAGGAATCCAAGGTCAACTATCGCTGGATGGCAGGCGCCTCCCTTACTTCCTCTACTCCGACCCCAGTGTCTGAATGCTCTCTCAGCAGACTCCTTAATCTCTCTGGTCCTTCTTCCCACTGGCAGCCCCTCCCCTCTAAAGGGCCCTAAGAATATCTCAACTGCAGGTTTTTAGTGTGTCTGCATGTGGCACTGTGTCCCCAGTGGTCACACAAGGTACGTGCGTTACAGCTGAGGACTGGAGCAGGCTGCCCAGGGCTACCTGCCTTTGGGCCCGTGCTCTGTCCTCTGGGACCTGCCTCCCTGGCTCTCCCTGTCTGGCTCTCAGATCCCATGAGGCTGCCTGGGGTACTCATCGAAGGAAGGACACCCTCCCGGGTGTGTCTCCTCGTGGCCATGAGAGGCACCTGAGCAGGATGAGGAAAGGGAAGCTGAAGGCGTGGGAGCCCAGGTAGTGGAGGGCACGCTGGCCAGCTGCCGGGAGCCGGAGGGCCACCAGCTCTGGGACCACCTGCCACGGGGCCGCGTAGTTGGCGAAGAGGCCGCAGTCCCAGGAGGAGTGGATGCTGGGAGAGAGAGCCAGGGTGGGGCTGGCGTCAGGGCCCTGGGCAAGGAGGAGCTGCCTGCCCCCACCCCCCAGCCTCGGGCACCTCTGCTGCCCTCACCTGCTGACCACATAGCCCAGGGGCACGACAGCCAGGAGCAGGCCCAGGATGAGCACCAGCTGGAAGAAGAAGGTGGAGCTGGAGGCTCGGAATCGCCGGGGAGAGGCCTTGGAGTTCCTCATGAGGGTGTACTGGGGACAGGCAACAGCACGTGGGGAGGGTGTCAGCCAGTTTGTGGCTGGCGAGGAGCCTGAGGCCCAGGGCAGCGTCACTGGGGGGCCGGACAGAAGCGGGACAGGAGCCCTGTGCCGCTGACGGGGGCTCAAGGCACCCACCTGGTGCACCTCGGGCCCCCTCCCAGCCACCCCCCGCCCCGAGCCCTCACCTTCTTGATGTAGAAGGTGAGGAAGATGAAGACGCTGTTGACCAGGGGCAGCAGGGGACAGTAGAAAAGGCCCATCCAGGTGACCGTCTGCCCCGCCACAATGTCCAGGACATTCTTGGGCACCAGGAACTCTTCCCGGTCCAGCCAGACCCAGAAGGGGCCTGAGAACCGCTCCACCAGCAGCCTGGGGGGGGTCCGGGTGCCCGTCTTAGCCGTGACCACTGCCCATCACACACTCACTCACGAGGAGGTTCATGGGAAGAACTGCTCACCCTAGGCTGTGGCCACCGGCTGTCCCCAGAAATGCCCAGGTCCCCCCTCCCCCCACCTGCCATTCCCCCCACGGTGTCGCCAGGGCTCACCTCCTAGGCAGGCTGACAAAGAAGGCAAAGGCCACCGTGAGGAGGAAGTTGAAGATGCTCAGCTTGTACAACTCTTCCCCCACTGCATTCTCCCAGCACTGGAGCAGAGGGGCACCTGTCACCCGAGGTCCCCAGCCGCCCCGCCCACCCACGGTAGGACCTCTGTGCTGTAGGAGCCTCGCCTGGGGTCTGATATGATTGCTAAGTTAG
>NC_043716.1:55036146-55083645 GCF_006229205.1 Suricata suricatta | reverse complement strand
AGCAGGTGAGACCTTCCGTTCTCTTGTCTCTGCCCTCGGGGCTTACGCGGCCCCACGCGCCGGAAGCAGGCCCTCGGCATTCCCGGGTCCCAAAGGCAGGATGGCTTAACCCCAAACCATCACATGCACGTCATAGCTCAGTGTGGACTCTCAGCGCTGACATGTGACACAAGTCCTGATGGGAACAATGGTTCTCCTGTTGAGGGACGCTGGGAGGCAGGGCGGGTGGGGGCTTATTTTTTAGCTTTCCTTTGCTCGACATTTTGAATTTTTTTTAGCATGTGCCCGTGCTATGACCTAGTCCAAAAATAACGTTTCAGGCCACAGTCAGCCTTGGAGGAAAGCCGAATGGACTCCAGCAGCTTCTGCCAGAGGGAAGCAGGAGGGAAAGCCGGCGGAGCCAAGCGGGGGGGGGGGGGGGGGGGGGGGGGGGGGGGGGGGGGGGGGGGGGGGGGGGGGGGGGGGGGGGGTGGAGACCGAAAAAGCTGAGCGGGAGCTCCGCAGGGGTTCAAACAGGGGCTCGGGGTCGAAGGCAAGACCCTCGTCCTGAGAGGGGAGACCGAGCAGGGTATGGGGGCCGAGGGGGCCTTGCGTTTGAGCCTGCACCCAGCAGGCATGGCGAGCTTGCTTTTGGCTGGGACACTTGAGCCCTTCGAGCCTCAGTTTCCTCATCTGTCACATGGGGATGAGGATGGTCCTGACTTCACAGGTCACGTGAAGATTGGCAACGTAAGGAGTGGCAGCCCCTTCTGGCTGTTTTGTCACTGGCCCCTCTGAATGGCTGGTGCTTGGTCCAGGCTTGCTTTGGGAGGGACTGGAAAGCTTTAGATGGAGGCTCCCGAAATCATGTTTCTGGAAGCATCTGTATACCTTCCCTTGCTCGGGACCTCTGGTGCCAGGCCAGAACCAAGACGGGCAGCAGGACGCAGCATCCTCATGTGGCCCTGGGCCCTGTGTTCCTTCCCCTCCGCACATTGTCCCGCCTGTCACCCCCAAGGGTGGCACTCACCAGATAAGGGTGAGGTTGACCTCCGTGCTGGGAGGGTACTTCTCCAGCTGGATGAGGAAAGCAAAGAGCAGGGGACCCAGAAAGTTGACGAGGGCGATGACCCCGGGGGGCAGGTACTGCAGCAGCACAAACAGAGGCTCCTGCGGGGAGAGGCAGGTAAGGGGGTGTGCCCGGCCGCTCCCTCGTGCCCCACTGCCCCCTGAAGTGTAACTGCTGCAGGCCTGGCATTCTGGAAGCCCGCCGACTATTCGCGGCGGCAGCCCTACGGCTGGAGGATACGGCGGGTAGAGGCGCCGGGGCCCGGGCGTGACCTCAGGCAGGCAGACTGCTTTAACCTCTCTGAGCCTCGGTTTGCTCATCTGCAAAGTGGGACCATCCCATCGCCTCCCAGAGTTCTGGCCGGGATTCAACGAACGCATGTCAGTTGCCAGGCACCTCTTTGTTGTCCTGCGAGTACTTGGTGGCCCAGAAGATGGCACTGATGGCCCCGACCACCAGGATCCCGGTGAGGACGTTGACCCGCAGGTAGGTGAGCAGGTAGCAGGCCTTCTGGGCCCGGGTCTGCTGCTGCATCAGCAGGAAGCGCCGTGCTTCCTCCAGCTCCACCTGTCGGGGGTGGGGACACAGGTCAGGCTGGCCCCCCCCCCCCCGGGGGCAGGGTGGGGGGCAGGGTGCCGCATGGACGGGGAGTGCGCTCACACAGCGCAGGCCCAGGTCGTGTTTGTTGGGAGACAGGCTGCCAGGATCCAGGAAAGGTTGGTGTGACCCTGGGCAGGGGCAGGCTGAGGGGCGGTGGCTGGTGTGACCCTGGGGCAGGGGCAGGCTGAGGGGCGGTGGCGCGTCTTCCTGAGACCACTCCACCTTGCACTGTGTGCGGACACTCACGTCCAAGTAGCAGCACAGCCCCCCCTCCAGCTGGGACACCCCATGCACATGCATGTGCACACGCCCCCACCCAACACACATTTCCACACCACAGCCACTCACATACACCGACACGCTCACATGCTCATCCACACATCCACGGTCACGCACCACGTGCTTGCACACACACACACCTTGAACTCGTTGCTGATCTCATGCTTCTTGATGGTGGCTGCCTCCCGTCCCCGGATGCAGAAGTCCCAGGAGGAGAAGACTTTGACACTGACAGGCGACCTGTAGTCTTGGCCCAGAAACAGCCTCTGTGGCAGCTCCTTCACCATCCTGAGGGGGGTGGGGGGGGGTGGGAGGCCAGGGCTCATGGGGGCGGGGCCTCTGCCCTGGCTCCGCCCGGGGTGGGAAGCCCCTGAGAGTCCTGGGGGCAGCCTTTGTTGGGGGTGGGGAGACAGGGGCAGTGTCCCCTGCCCCTTGAGCTCTGCATCTGGGGACACAGAGTTCGGGCCCTGGGACCACGGATGAGCCTTCAGTGAGCAGGGCCCGGGGGAGGTGATCGCCAGGGGAGGGGCGATCAGGGAAGACCCCCGGAGGGAGGTGGAGGCCAGGGGTCTGTGCTCACCGCCGCAGAGTCCCGCAGAAGCAAAGGAGCAGGCAGGCCAGCGGGCTCAGGAGGTAGGCCAGGCGGATGCTGTAGGCTGAGCCGCTCTCCGGCCCCGCCTGGTAGGCGCCGTAAAAGAGGTAGGTGGTGTTGAAGGCCTGGGGGAGGGATAACAGCAGCGGGTGGTGAGGGTGTGTGCTAAGTGCTTTCCAGGTCTTAGGTCTTTAATGCTCACAGGACCCTCTCAGTAGGGAATGAGTCTCGGTCACAGTCTCAGAGCAGTTAGGCAGTTTGCCCAAGGCCACACAGCTTTGAGGAAGAGACAGATTGGAACACAGCAGTCTGTCTGGATGGCAACCACTCAGTGGCTTCCAGGGGTGAGGCTGGGGTGGTGCTTAGCCCGTAGGCCTGGACACTTTTCCCCTCTGTCCTTTGCACCCCACCCCAGCCAGGCTCTGAGGGCCATGGGCAAGTGTCCACGGGCCTGGGCTGTGCACCCTGGCCTCAGCTTCTCTCTGACCCCGTCACTGTCCCCGCCAGCCTGTTTGTGTACAACCATTTCCCTAGAAGCCAAATATCTTTGGAGGGACTGGGTCCTCTTAGACTGCGGCCCCCTGGGGCCAGTGCTCCAGGTCCCCCAGCCCCCTGGTCCCTAGCCAAGGCAGAACCCACTCACCCTGCCTGTTAGAACATTCCAAAGTTGATTGTGGAATCTGGGGACACCGGTCTGCGGCTGGAGGCCACCAGGGCACTGGAGGGCTGTTGGGAGGGAGAGGGGACCAATAGGGGAGGGTCCCCAAGGCATGTCTACTCCACAGCCCCCACCGGGGGAGGCCCGAGCAGGCCCCTGAAGATATGTCAGGAGGCATGTGATACACACGGCCCGGCAGGGAGAACCCAGGGCTGGACTCAAGCAGGAGGTTCTCCAGGATGGGGACACAGAGGGTCAGGGCTGTCCCAACACCCCGAGCCCCGGACCAGCAGCTCAGCATCCTCAGGGTGTGGGCGGGCTCCGGGACATTATTCCTTCTGTGGGCAGGGCACTCACTGAGGTTAAGGGAGGGGCCTGTGTCAGGGGGGCGGAGCCAGATCAGGGGCAGCAGCACGAAGCTGGCGGTCAGGAGCAGGGTCAGCAGGTTGAGCAGCAGCAGGAAACGAAGGAAGGTGAAGTAGGACTGGATTCCGGTGCCGAAGAGGCCTACGAGGAGGTGGGGGGGGGGTCCTTCAGAGCCGCACCGAGCTAGGGGCCCCGCTGAGAATCCGAGGGCTGTGGGAGTGAGGGCTGACCAGCCCCAGTGAGGGGCGTGAGTAGCCAGCATCGGGGGAACCTCTATTTAAGGGCCCTGTCCCGGAGGCTGCCCCAGCACTACCCCTGATAGCCACCAGGGGGTGCTGTCATCTATCAAGTTTTGCGCCAGGCTCGGGGCGGAAGGGATGCGGTGCGATGGGGGGCAGTGGTTGTTGGTGGGGTGGGGGCGTTGGTTGGCGGCGACGGAGGGAGCAATGGCAAGCGGGATGGTGCCCTCCTTGGATTTCTAAACTGGACACTGAGACTCCAGAGAGGGGAGGTGGGGGTGAGGGTGCGGGTCTTACCCCCGATCTCGTAGAGAGCGCCTTCCCAGAGCCCAAAGCCCTGGGCCAGCCTCCGCGCTGCCTCCCCCAGGCGCCGGCCCGCAGTCTGCCGCCTGCGCCGCCACCGCTGCCAGCAAGACGTCTTCACCCCCTGGGGCTCCCGCAGCTGCCTGGGATGGGGTGGTGATGGGGGCGCCCTTGAGTCACCCACTGTGTCCACTGGGCCAGGCAGAACGGTGCCACGGGACAGAGGAGTCCTCCCACCGCTGATGACTTGCACCCTGGTTCAATAGGCACAGCCTCTCGTGCTCCCCCCACCCCACCCCCGCCATCCGATCCCCAGCGGGGCGGTCCCTCGCACCCATCCACCCACCCACCGGAGTAGGCGCCTGTCCACCATGGCATAGGGCAGCTCCCGCACGTGTCCCTGGGAGGACCACAGGCGCTCCATCTCTTGCTCCCACAGCTCCTCCACCCCCGGCTCAGGTTCTGGCTGCCCGAGGCCCTGGCCAGACGGCGCTGACCACTGCCGCAGCATCTCTGCAGTGGGTTTGAGGTTGGGGGTGAAGGCTGCAACCCCCCACCTCCCAGAAGGGATGCGGGCTGCCTGTTGGGTGAGCGTCAAGGTCTTGGCCCTGGCAGAGCTGGACATGAAGAGAAAGAATTCATGGGAGCAGATCTGGACTCAGTCCCCAGGCACGTCTCAAAGCAACACACAGCTGGAGGCCTCAGTTTCCCTGCTGGTCCATGGGGAGAAAGGTCCGAAGGGCACAGAAAGGTGGGGCTGTCATAGACAAAGACAAAGCCAGGCGTGGGGGGCCGGGGGGCCATGGCCTGCTGCATCCCAGTCACACCTGCTGCCTGTGGCCACAGGTCTCCAGGGTCACCCTTTGGCAAGACCATCCCTGCTCTTGTCAGGGTGCCGATTCTCCCACGAGGATCAGGCCCCCGCCCTAAACCCTAACGTTTCCTAGGGTCCAGCGTCCCGTGGCACCATCGATTCCAATGTGCCGGGGCTCCCTTCTGCCTTCTAGCTTGGGGTCCACCCCCAGGACTGTGTCTGCTGGGGGCTCCCAGGGACCCCAGGTGAGGGGGCGTGGCTATGAGACTCTAATACGCAGGCTCTGACCCCCACCCCTTCAGCAGCCCCGCGACCTCAGTTTTCTCTTTCGCCCCCTCATGCTCTGCCTCCCCCGCCCCCCCGACTGGGAGCCCAGCTCACCTGGGGACAAGGGACCACCTCCCTGTAGAATCCCCCTCCTCTGACCTGCTCCTGCCAAGCCAGGCAGGACAGTGAGGGAGCCGAGGGGACGGGGTCACATGACAGGAACCCCAGCTCTCCGCGCCTCCTCCCCGCTCCACTCCTCGCCCCCACCTCGGCAGTTTCCTCTGCTTTCGCTGGGGCCCCCACTTCCTGCGGTGCGCGCTGGGAGGGCGAGCAGGTGGGAGGCGAGGCCAGGCGGCGGGGGGCGTGGTCCAATGTGCCCTGCGTGGGGGTCGCGCCCTCCCCTCCCCGCGGCTCCTGCGGTTGCAGCCTTCCTGGCCCCTAAGCGAGGCCCCTCCTGGGTGCTCACCCGACCCGCTCCCTGTACACGGGGGAGGGGCGGACAGGGGGAGCCCAAGCCCATACCCTGGGAGGGGCTGGCCTATTATCTGCGGGTCCCAGGTTGTCTTCGGGGAGAGGGCGATAGTGACATAATGGGTGGGCCCCATCACTTGGGGCTGCTCAGTTTCCAGAAGCTCTTGGCGTTACTGGCACCGAGAACAAGGCAGGGACCTAGAGACTAGCCTAGAGTGAGGCTCAGGACTTGGTGCAATTTGGGGCTGCCGGACCGAGTAGGAGCCACCTCGGCCAGTTCTCTCTCCTGGGATCCCCTCGGAGGCCCTGGGATCGAGCCCTTCCTCCTTGCTCCCGGACCGCCCCCTTTAGGGCCCAGTCCATCTCATAACTGAAGTCTGGTGGCTTGTTTCCATGCATCCCTGCCCAGACCCCTTCAACTTCTGAGCCTTCTGCTATGCCGGGCTCCAAGCTGGGTGCTGGTGCCCAGTGCTCCGTGGGCTCAGAGAGCACGGGCAGGGGCGACAGACCAGCAAAAGAACCTGTCAACAGTAAGTGACAAGTGCTCCAACGGGGTTCAATCCAGGAAGGTTTCCCAGAAGAGGTGACTTGCAAGTTGGGCCAGGGTCGTGCAAGCGCCATGTGGCTGGAGCGTGGGTGTGCATGCCAGGGGGGCGGGGGAGTGGGAGGAGAGGCAGGGGCCTGAGCAGGTCTGGGTCCTCATGTCCCGTGCCCGGTGCCATGATCCAGCGGGAAGTGATCCACCAGAGGCCCTCAGGGCCAGCTGCAGAAACGCCCCAACCGCGGCCCCTCCCTCCCTGTCCAGATTCAGGTCTGCGGACCCTCTGACCAAAGGTGCAGCATCTTTTTCCCTCGGGAATCCTGGCTTTGCCCACCTGTTCTCCCCTGCCTTCCTGTCTGCCTTCCGCCCTGCCGGCCTCTTAAGCCGGCCTCTTAAGGCTTCCCCGACCCCGAGTGTGCCCCCACTGCTCTCCAAATCCGTGGGAGCCCCCTCTCTGACTTGCCAGGCTTTCTGAGTCGGGTTTCTGGGGCTCCGGGGTGGACCAGCCTCCGCCCTGGCAGATGCATGCGGGCGGCCGGATGAATCTCCGGGCCTCAGTTTCCTCATCTGTGAAGCCGGGACATGGGTGGCCGCCTCCCTGGCTTTGGGGAAGGGCTGAGGAAGGAGCAGTGGGGGCAGCCACGGCGCCCGGCTTGCCCGGGTCTCACCCCCTCCTCCCCACCTAGCACACAGGAAGTGCGCCGGAACCGCGCGGACAGGCTCCGCAGAGGCCACGCCCAGGCCGGAGGGGGCCGATAACTCGGGTTCCACACGCCTGGGCCGCAAGTCCAGTCGTTTGTCAGCAGGAGGTCGTGCCGGAGGAAGGGGTTACCCAATCCGGTGTCGAAAGGCGCCGCACCAGTGCGGCTGTGCAGCACCCTGCTGGTTGGATAAGTGCCCTCGGAAGTGGGCGGCCGGGGAATTCTTGCCTGAGGAATTTTGTGAAACTTGGGGAAACTGAGTCCCACTGACGCAGTGTGGACCCAGGCCTGACGCTCGGCCGCCCGCACCCTGCCCGAGCGTCGCGGCGGGGTGGGGGCGGGGTTGGAAGTTGGCAGGGAGAGGGCACCGTCGGCGCGGGGCGGGCCGGGTCACGTGACGCCGGAGGCCGCCACCACGTGGGCCGGGCTGGGCGGCGCCGCTCCCTCCGGCCCCGCAGGTCCAGCGACGGTCCCAGGTCGTCACCCCGGCCCTGGGTCATTCCCTCCCCCTGACCCCGCGGCCCCGCCCCCAGGCGGTGGAGCCCCGACGGCAGCTCCCAGCGGCGCCTTCGGGGGACAGGTGAGCGGCGCGCCAGGGCTCGGAGTTTCTGCGCCGGTTGCTTTCCGCCTTCCCCCCCGAGGGGGGCGGGCCGCACCCGCGGAGAGGGCGGTGTTGGTGCCGGGACTGGGACGGGGAGGGGCCGGGTCGCGCGGACACCCGGGTATCACTGGCCCCAGGCGAGGGATTCGGAGACCGGCCGGGAGGGGTCGAGGGGCTCCCGCAGTTGCTGGGCCCCCAAACTGGTCTGCCGCTGCTCCCTGGGGACTCGCTGCCGGCTGGGGTGGGGTTCCTGGAAACGGGGGCCCCACCCTGCCGCTCCTCACCTGGCTCAGGGCTCGGGAATGGGGTGCCCCAGGAACTATACCGGCCCTGCCCAGGCCTGGGGCGGGGTGCCTGGGCGCTGGGTGTCAGCTGGCCAGAAGTGGTGAGCCGCCAACCCCCAGGCAGGCCTCGGGGTCCAGGCCTCTGAGCATCTGGCACTCCCCATCCCCCACTCGGAGAAGGGGTGTGTGGGTGGGGTGTGTGGGTCTGAGCCTGGGAGGGTCTGTCTGTAGAGGAAGATTCTAGTTCCAGGGACAGGATTGGGGGGGATGCTTGGTCAGCCTCACCTCCAGCCCTTTCTGGATTTAGCGGACCCATCTCTCTCCTGGGTCCCGCTGAGCTCCTCCCACCGGAGGGAGGGGAAGGGGTTTGGATTCTGTGGGGCCTGGCCTCAGAAACGGACGTCCTGGAGGCCCCCAAGTGAGGACACCATCTGGGCACCCTGGCCTCACCCAAGAAGTCCCCTTGAGTTGAGCCAACTTTTCTGAGCACCGAGTTCCCCTGGGGGTGGGCGTATGGAGGATGGAGCACAGGGCAGATGCAGGGAGCAGGGTGAGGCGCCCACACAAGGTCACGCTGGCTCTAGTCGGCCTGGCCGCGGCAGAGCCCTCTGCCTGGACACAGGCAGGACAAAGGCTGCCTGTCTGACGGCCAGCCCTCCTTCTCCCAGGCAGCTGCCCTGGCCTGCCCCTGGGGTGAGGAATGTAGGAGTGTAGGTCTGAGAACAGGTGACCTGCGTGCCCCAGCCCGGCCCAGGGAGGAGAGCGATGCTGGGGGTGGGGTGGGGGGGGCAGCTGGAGGGGGCCTGTTCACCCAGGGCTGGTGGGGGGTGCGGGCTCGCTGTGGGAGGGGTTTCTTGGGAGAGGAAGTGCTTGGGGGTTCTGGGCAGGCGCAGGAAGCAGGTCTCCCAGCTGCCCTGACCCTTTTCACGAAGAGAGCGGGGGCATTCCCGGCGCAGAGCCCTCAGAAGGGCCAGGCGTGTGCACGGACACCCACCCCTTCCCATGTCCAGGGACTGGCGCCACAGAGGAAGCCGATGGGGACAGGCCAGACCCCCTCCCTTCCTTCCTCTCTCCCTCAGGCAGTGGAACGGGCTCCCCGTCGTCGCCTCTGGCGGGAGGTTTACTTGGGGTCACTAGCCTGACCACGTTTTTGACTGTGGTTGGGGGGGGCAGGGGCTCAGGCGGCCCAGGCTGTGAGTGCCACCTCCTGCCGTCTCCAGGGAGTGGGTGGCTTGGCTGGGCACTGCGCACGCAGGCCGACCTCGGTGCAATGCTGTCTGTCTCATCAGATGGGACGCAGGAGGCCTCGGCGGCTGCACCCAGGCTCTGAGCTGCCCTAGGTCTGCAGACTGGCTGGGCGTGGGCCACAGACATGGCCTTTGTCCTCAACGTCCCCGAGATCTCAGAGGACCATGAGTAAGTGCTCTGGGCCTCGGGGGCAATGTGGGGGGGCTGGGGGGCTGGAGGGCACTGACATCCCCCCGACTCCCTGCCAGGGAGAGGCCATCTGGACCGGGGTCCATGCAAGGGGTGGCCGCCGGGGCAGGTCTGGGGCGGCCGAGCCCTGAACGCCTTCCCTCTTCTTGCCCCCACAGCCGGGAGCCCAGTCCCTACGATGAGAACGAAGTACATGACTCCTTCCACCAGCTCATCCAGGAGCAGAGCCAGTGGGCGGAGCTGCAGCTGAGGGAGCTGGGGGCCGGAGCCCCGGGGACCTCGGGTGAGCGGACGTGGCTCGGCCCCGGCGGGGAGCTGCTGTGGGCAGGGCACTGAGCCTTCCCGGCCCCTCAGGACACCCCTCCCATCTGTGTGCGGGTCTGAGGTCATGGGGATTGGGTGGGGGAGGCTGCTGGCCAGCCGTGTCTCCTGGACCTTGGACAAGGCTTTCTGGTCTGTAGACAGGGGCCGCCAGGCCCCCCTGGGGCCCGAGGATGCTGCTGCCCCCAGCACGGCCACGCTCCGCATCCTGGCCAGCATGCCCAGTCGCACCATCGGTGAGTGGGACCTGAGCCCTCGCCTGGGCAGCCGGGATGGTAGACCTTGGGGCCCACCCCCTTGCCCCCAACTCGCTGCCCGGACGCCCATTGGAGCCCCCTGGGGCCTCCCTGGGTTCCAGAAACAACTGCAGAGTCATCACAGGGATAAAAATAGGCTCTCAGGAACCCAGTGGTGCCTGGGCCCTGGGAGGGGTGGGGAGGCACAGCGGTGCAGCCTGCTGATCGCCCCCCCCACCCCCCCCGCAGGCCGCAGCCGTGGGGCCATCATCTCCCAGTACTACAACCGCACGGTGCAGCTTCGGCGCAGGGTCACCCGGCCCCAGCTTGGGGGCGCGGGGCGCTCAGCCCGGCCCAGCCTCCGCCTCTATGACCTGGAGCTGGACCCCGCGGCCCTCGAGGAGGAGGGTGAGTGAGTGGGCCCGGGCCTCGGTGGGAGGGAGCTGGGGCTGGCCGGGTGCAGTGGGCCCCGGGCTCCCCTCCTGCCGCGGGGCTGCCCGAAGGCTGGCAGCTACGAGGCGCTGCCGTGGCTGACGAGGGGGTGGCAGGGAAGTGGGGGGCTTTGGGCCGTGAAGGGTTTGGCCCGTGTGAGGTGGCGGTCGGAAAGCCTGGCCCCCACACTCCCACGCTGAGTGCTTTTACCGCACACGCTGGTCTCAGCTGCGGGGTGTGGTGACGGGTGTGACGAGGGACCTGGGCTGGGCCAGGTGTGGGAAAGTCCCTGACCAGGCCCAGGTGGAACAGATCGAATCAACTAAACGGAAAAGCAGGCGATTAAGGCTCAGATAAGGGCGAGGGAGGAGAGGCACACTGGGAGAGCCATCCAGGGAGGCTTCCTGGGAGAAGTGACACTAGAGCAGAGAGGCTTGTGCCAAGGCCCTGAGGTGGGAGGCTGGTGTGCAGGGCCTACAGGACAAGGGACAGCGGCGGTAGCGGGGTCTTCTACCTGCTATCCTCTGGCGTTCAGGTGCCCAGATCTCAGGCGTTGTTGGGGTGACAGGCAGTGCAGGGAGGCACAGCCCCCGGGGTCAGGGGTGAACCTTCTAGCTTCACTTTGCAAACCGAGCCAGGTGTCAGCTTTCCGAGTGTCGTCTCTTGTCTGTGCAATTTGGTGCCCCCTCCCGGGGTCGTGGTGAAGATGAAAGAGTGGGGGGCTCAGGTGCACTGGGGGTTAGAGGAAGGCGTCTGTGAGGACCCAGGAGGAGAGTCAAGGTCGAGGAGGAGGGGCTTATAGGCTGCAGGGGGGTAGGGTGGGGGGGAGTGAAGACTGCTAGTGGGGGAACCCAGGCGGCCCTGGGCGCCACCTGGCTTTGGTGACACTGGCGGAGAGGAGCCAGCGCCTGCCAGGGCAGAGGCGGGAGTTGGGGTGGGGCAGCGGGGCAGACAGGCTCTTTCCGGGTCACGGCCCTGTGGGTCACGGCCACAGGGCGGGTAGGGATGCAGCGGGAGCTGACGGGGTCCATCTCTGCAGAGAAGCGCTCCCTCCTGGTGAAGGAGCTGCAGGGCCTGACGGTGGCCCAGCGGGACCACATGCTGCGGCGGATGCCCTTGGGCCTGGCTGAGAAACGCTGTCTGCGGTCAGTGCCCCTGGGGCCGCGCTGCCTCCACACCCACTCCCTTGGCCCAGCTGGGTGGGGCCAGCTGGGTGGTCGGTGTGAAGGGCCCCTGGCAGCCGGTGGCTGCCCAGAGGGGGATGGGGGGGACTGGGTCCATCCCCCATCCAACTGTGATGTTGTCTCTGCCCCCAGAGAGGAGAGCCGGACCCTGACGGGGAAACACAGGGGCGGCCGCGGCCAGCGTGGGCTCTTCCCCTGCTGTGGCCAGCTCCGCGACACCTGTGTCCTGGTAGGAGCCCTCCCCCTCCCCCCATCTGGGATGGGCGCAGGGCAGCCAGGTGGTGGGGGGCGGCCGTTTCGTCCGGTGCTGTCCTGCTCAGGGGTCTCCCAACCTTCCGCCTTGCCCCGGCGTGGTCATGACCCTCCCCTGCAGGCCCGCCTGCTTCCCTGCTTGCCCCTGTGCCCACAGGTCCTGCACAGCCTGGGGCTGGGGCTGCTGGCCGGCCTGCACCGCCTCATGCCCTGGCACTACGCCCTGAAGCGGATCGGGGGCCAGTTTGGCTCCAGCGTCCTCTCCTACTTCCTCTTCCTCAAGACCCTGCTGGCTTTCAACGCCCTCCTGCTGCTGCCCGTGCTGGCCTTCGTCGTGGGCGTGCAGGCCGCCTTCCCGCCACCGGCCTCCTTGGGCTCCGTCCCCGCCTTCACCGGCCTGGAGCTGCTCACCGGCGGGGTGAGGGCTGGGCCTGGGTGTCTGTGGGCGGGGCGGCCCGGGTGTCTCAGATGCCCCCTCCGCAGGCCTGTGCCGTGACCCCAGGGGGGGCCTCCTCCCTTCCTGCCCCGCCCCCATGGCGCCCCGCCCTGGCTTGCAGCAAGCGCAGGGTCGGGTGCGGGACGGCCCCCGGCTCAGCGGGGTCCCCTGCCTGCAGGGCCGCTTCACCCACAGCGTCCTGTACTACGGCTACTACAGCAACAGCACGCTGAACCAGCCGTGCGCGCCCCCGGACGGCGGTCAGTGCGGCCCCGAGAGCCCCAGCCTGCCCTACAACATGCCCCTGGCCTACCTCCTCACTGTGGGCGTGGCCTTCTTCGTCACGTGCGTCACCCTGGTGTACAGGTACCGACCCTCCGCCTACAGCCTGCTCCCAGCCAGCGCCGTCATCTGCCCATCCAGCCATTCGCCTCCCTCCCTTCCTTCCTCCCTCCCTCTCTCCCTCCCTCTCTCCCTCCCTCCTACCCTCCCATCTTTCCTTTCTTCCTCCCCCCCTCCCTTCTATTTACCTGCCCTTTCTTCCTTCCTTCTTTTCTTCTACCCTCCCTCCTTCCCTCTCCTCCTTCCTCCCTTCCTTCACTTCTCCCCCTTCTCCTTCTCTTCCCTCTAACCACCTTTCCTTCTTCTGTCCTCCCTCCCTTCCTTTCCTCTTTCCATCCATCCTTCCTTGCACCCACCCACTCTTCCTTCCTCCACCCCCACCCCCCCAACACTGGCTGTGCTCAGCTCGGGCAGGAAGGTGGCCGGGCATGGTGCCTGTCCTTGAGAAGCTTGCTCTCTAGGGGAGGAGACAGAGCAGTGAGGAGGCTGGAGTCTTAGAGGTTTGCCGAGGTGTCGTGGAGCACTGGAGAAGGAGTCAGGCTGGCTTCCGGAGGGGGGTGTGTGTAAGGAGGTTACATACGAGCGAGCGGGGGAGAAGCAGGTGTTTTGGTTATCGGCACAGGCAGTGCAAAAGCCCTGAGGTAGGCTGGTATGTTCTGCAGCCAGCGGGAACAGTGGGTCCTGGAGCCCTGGCCCCGTCTAGCCGCATATGGCTGGCGGGCACCGTCTGAGACAGGCTGGATCTGGGGGGGGAGGGCAGCCGTCTGCAGCAGGGCGCCCAGAACCCAGAGCTGGAGAGAGGTGAGGCGGCGGGAGGCCGAGCCAGCGCTGGGAGGGCTCCTCCGAGTAGGTGGTGGGTTTCGGCTGCAGGGAGTGTCTGGCCTGCCTTCCCCCGCCCTCCGCCTCGCGTCACAAACTCTGCCTGGCTCCGCCCCCATCACCTCTCTGCCTGGCCCCGCCCCCATCACCTCTCTGCCTGGCTCCGCCCCCATCACCTCTCGGCTCGCTCTGCCCCTCCCAGCATGTCCCGCTCGTTTGGGGAGAGCTACCGCGTGGGCAGCGCCTCCGGGGTCCATGCCGTCACGGTGTTCTGCACCTGGGACCACAAGGTGACTCAGAAACGGGCCTCCCGTCTCCAGCACGACCACATCCGAACCCATCTGAAGGTGAGCCGCTCGGGGCCGTGGAGCCACCGCCCCCACCGCATCCCTGCAATGCCTGTCCCGACCTGCATCCCTGCGTGCGTCTGGCAGGGGGCTGGGTCTTGGCCCTGCTCACAGTGGGTTCCAGACACTGGGTGGCCCTGGGAATCTTCCTGGATTTTCCTCCCGCACACTCCTCTCTTTGGGGGCTGTCTGCTGGCAGGGGCTGGTGCCCACTGCCCTCAACTGTGCAGGTGCCCCCGTTGCTGGAACATTCTGCTCACAGCGGGTTTTGGGGGGCATGCGTGCTCTGGGTGGGGCGTTGCTGTCGGCCTGTCTTCCAGCCAGTGGGGACTCAGTGTTGGCTCTGAGTCTTTATGCCCAGGCTGGAGAACCCGGGACTGGTGCCGCTCTTGGGGCCCTCAGCCAGGAGTCCCTGTGTCCTCTGGTCCCCAGTGGGAAGACACCCTGGGGCTCTGCAATCCCGGCTCACCACAGTAGCCCAGGGGGAGAGGGACCTTTCCCTTCCTGAGCCTGGGTCCAAGGCTGGTGGCTGAGCTGAGCCTTGTGGGAAATTCTCTGCCTTTCTGGGGTCTGTGTCAGGAGATCCCCCTGCTTTGACCTGGTTGGGGGGCCTTTGTCCCCCGGGAGCTCCTGTGGGTGGCCTGGTGCCCTGCACCCCTCAGGGTGCCTGTTCAGCTGGGGGCCACCCCCTCTCTAAGACAGGTGACAGGGTGGCTCGGGAGGCAGGGCTGGGGAAGGAGGGAGGTTGGGCCAGGCCTCAGGGTGCAGCATGAGCCCCAGGCGAGAGTGGGGTGACCAGCCTCGGGGGCAGGGAGCAGCCTGGAGACAGAGCCCCAGAGCTGCGAGGTGGGACAGGAGGTGGCAAGGGGGTTGGGTGGGAGGCACCCGTCGGTCCCTGTGTGTGTTGCGCTTGCGCCTGCACGGGTCTGCCGCAGGATTCGTGATGGGCTTGCTGCCGCCCGCAGGAGCTGCTGGCCGAGTGGCAGCTGCGGCAGGGCCCCCGGAGCGCGTGCGGGCGGCTGCGACAGGTGGCCGCGCTGGGCCTCGTGTGGCTGCTGTGCCTGGCCACCACGCTAGGCTGCACCGTGGCTGTCTACGCCTTCTCGGAGCTCATGATCAAGGTGCGGGCAGGGAGATGATGGCCCGGAGCTCTGGGCACGGGCTCAGACCCCTGCTTGATTAGGGACGGCCCCCCCGCACCCTCTCGGGGTCAGTCTCACGCTCCCCTGTCTTTGATCTTTTATTTTACTCTTTTCAGTTTCTCTTCCCCCACCCCCCACCCCTGTGTCCCCACCCCCTTCCTGTGTGGGTTGAACTTGGGGACTGGGGTGGGCCTGTCTTGGGGGAGGAGGAGGGAGGTGCAGCCTGGCGGTTTGGACCCTCCTTCCGCCCGCCAGCGCCCCTTCCCGCGACCCCCTCTTGCAGAGCCCCGTGTCTGCTGACCAGGAGGGGGCGCTGCTGGCCCTGCCGGCGGTGGTCTGCCTCCTCAACCTGGGGGCCCCCTACCTGTACCGCTGTCTGGCGACCCTGGAGCATCACGATTCCCCGGTGCTGGAGGTGTATGTGGCCGTCTGCAGGTGTGTGTGCAGGCGTGGTGGGCGGAGCCTTCCTGGGGCACCACCTCTGGTCCCCAGCAGCCCTCCCTCAGCACCCCCACCTCCCCACCCTCTCCAGGAACCTCATCCTCAAGATGGTCATTCTGGGGGTTCTTTGCTACCACTGGCTGGGCCGCAGGGTGGGCGCCCTGAGGGACCAGGTGAGGGCGGACCAGGGTGGTGCTGGGGAGGCGGGAGGCCACCAGAGAGGCCCTGCTGCTGGTGTCGGGGTGCGGGGTGGCCCCTGTGTGGCCTGGCCCACTATGGACGGGAGGGCCCCCCGTGGGGCTTCTGGGGTGGGCAGGGTGGCGGGGGCCCCAGGGGGCACAGGGGCTGAGGCCCGGTCTGTTCCAGTGCTGGGAGAACTTTGTGGGCCAGGAGCTATACCGGCTCACGGTGCTGGATTTCATCTTCGTGCTGCTGGACACGCTTTTCGGGGAGCTGGTGTGGAGGTGAGGCCCCGGCCCCCTGCATCTGCCTCGTGGGCACCTGACCCCCTCCCCCACCCAGGGGCTCAGAGCGTCCTCTCCCGGGAGGCGGGCAGGGATCACCCCCGGATGGGGACATCGATCTGCACCCACAATGCCTCATCTGTACATCATCACACCGTGAAAAACCCAAGACAGGATACACCCCCCCCCTCTTTTTTTTTTTTTAGATCGAGGGAGAAGAGTTTTCAAAGTGTATAATAATCTGAGTCTTGTGCAAAGGGGAGAAAGGGAGGAGAGAAAGGAGAGGAGCGTTTGCAGGATGCTACTGGGTGCTGGCATTGCACGTGTTTTTATTTTGTTTGTGTTTTTTTCCAGGAACACATGAGTTTAATAGTAATTTTTAAAAGGGATGTTTAACAGTCAGTCAAACGTTTGATGCCTGGGTGTAAAAAGAGACTGAGAAGCAGGGGGTGGGGGGGGTGCGCCAGCTGGCTCAGTCAGCGGAACTTGTGACTCTTGGTCTCCAGTCCTGAGTTGAAGCCCCACGGTGGGTGTGGAGAGTATTTAAAAAAATAAAATAAAAAGTCTGGAAGGAAGTCAGCTGTAGCCGGAGCCCCTCAGGGCGGGACCCCAGCCTGCTGGTCTGACATCAGCTGGGCGGCCTGAGGGGGCGCGCTGGGAGGTCAGCTTGGCTCGAGGGGAGGGCCACCGGCCTGCTGGGACTGTCCTCCTAAGTGACCCTCAGGGGCTCCTCTGCCCCAGGCTCATCTCTGAGAGGAAGCTCAAGAGGAGGGAGAAGCCGGAGTTTGACATTGCCGGGAACGTTCTGGAGCTGATTTACGGGCAGACCCTGACCTGGTGAGCATCCCCCACTTGCCTGTCACTGCCCAGCCCCCCAGGGAGGGCCGAGCCCCCTTCCCACCAGGGCCTTGGGGCTCCGGACCGACGCGGGCCCTGACCCCTCACCTGTTGGGGTCCTGAACCCAGCTGGCCGTGGGGTGCGGCAGGGAGGGCCTGGGGGCCCCTGGCAGCCCTGGGGTGCAGCACGGGGGCCATGACCCCAGCCTTGACCGCAGCCCCGCCCCCGCAGGCTGGGGGTCCTCTTCGCCCCCCTCCTCCCCGCCATCCAGATCATCAAGCTGTTGCTGGTCTTCTATGTCAAGAAGGTAACGGCACCCGCCGGGCACCCGGGAGGGTGGCAGGGACTCGGGAGAGTGTGGGGTGTGGAACCCGCCCCTCCCCCCAGGACCCTGGGTCTGGCAGCCCAGGGTTGCCTCTGGGGTCAGTCCAAGGTCCCAGGGATCGGCTGACTGCCCCCCCACCCCCCCCCATCACCACCTTCCACAGGCTGGGCGGCATCCTGTCGGGTCCCTGGGTGCTGCTGGGCACCTACTGGGCCAGGCCTCAGGGCCTGTGGGCCGGGCGCCGGAGCTGCGCAGAGCTGAGGGAAGGGGGTGGGGGCTGAGAACCAGGTTCTCTCTGGCCCTCTGTTTCTTCAACTGGGCGAGGGGACAGTGCTGGACAGTGCCCGGTCCCCAGAGGGGACGTTCACAGAGCACTGGGCACAGTGCCTGGCGCAGCAGAGACCTTCAGGCAGCGAGGTGGTTGTTTCCAAGGACCGTCCTGCACACGAGTGATGGGGACAGACCTCCCCTCCGTGCCTCTGTCTCCCCTCTGTAAGGCAGGGCGTTGGCCTGGCTGGCTCTTTCCACCCCACACGCTCACATTCTGAGAGTCTCCTTCCTCGGGGAGGGGAGCCTGTCCTGTCCCGGGGTCTCGGCTCGGGGCCCCTCCCGGGGGAGCACTGCCCACCCCCCAATCCCCGCGGAAGGCCCCCTGGGAGGGGAGGGGAGCGGCAGGGCAGTGGTGGAGCCCAGCCTGTGTCCCCAGGCCAGCCTCATGGCCAACTGCCAGGCGCCGCGCAGGCCCTGGCTGGCCTCGCACATGAGCACCGTCTTCATCTCGCTGCTCTGCTTCCCCTCCTTCCTGGGAGCCGCCGTCTTCCTCTGCTACGCCGTGTGGCAGTGAGTGTGCGCTTGCCCCCTGGGGAGTGGGGGGTGGAGTTGCCCCTGGATTCGGGAGGTGCAGCCCCCCCCCCCAGGGCCTCGGCTGGCAGCTGAGGTGTGGGGCCCTGGTGGGGGTGCAAGCCGCCGTCTTCCCCCAGGGTGAAGCCCTCGAGCACCTGCGGCCCCTTCCGGACCCTGGACACCATGTACGAGGCGGGCAAGGTGTGGGTGCGCCGCCTGGAGAAGGCGGGCCCCAGCGTCTCCTGGCTGCCCTGGGTGCACCGGTACCTGGTGGAAAACACCTTCCCCGTCTATCTGGTGTCGGCCCTGCTGCTGTGAGTGCGGGTGGGTTGTCCGTGGGAGGTCCCCTGTCCCCTGTCTGTCCCCCCCCCCCCCCAGTGACTCCTGGTCTCCTGCAGAGCCGTGATCTACCTCAACATCCAGGTGGTGAAGGGCCAGCGGAAGGTCATCTGCCTCCTCCGGGAGCAGATCAGCAATGTGAGTGCCCCTCCCAGCCCGTCCTGCCCCTTGCTCGCTGAGCCCCACCCCCGCGGGGGGCTGCTGAAAGGGTCTATTTGCCAAACATAGGACCTGAGTTACTGGGTGTGGGTTGTGCTGAGCTGACCTGGGGAGGGAGGCGGCCCAGTGGCAGATACCCCTGGGGACAGGCTGTGGCCCTGCGGGGAGGCAGACAGTCTCCAAGAGGGTCTCTGAGACACCGGAGACAGCCGCTGGACTTCCTAGGGGACTCATGTCAGGGCACGGACCCTGCTGGGAGCCTTCATTTCACAAACAAGTGGAGTAAGGTTGAAAGAGGGTCGGGATTTCAAACATTTTTATGGAATTTGTTGCAGTTTGTTGTGGAAGTGTGAGAGGCAAGGGGGCCCTGGGAGCCCAGGCCGCGGTTTCCTCCTGGGACCCCCACTGCACAGTGGTCGGGCGCCCAGATCTGCCCGTCCCCGGCTGCCCAAGCCCACCTTGAGAGGCGGCCCAGCCCAGCCAGCCCCCAGACCCTCCTGCCCCCAGTATGGCCCTTTCCCTGCTGGGTTACTGGACTTCCTGTCGTGTTAAAAGCACATGACCATGGCAGCTGGCTTGCTTGGGTGGCGTTTTCTCAGCTGGGGAAGGGGTCTTGCCTGGGTCTGGGCTGGGTGCTCAGCGGGACCTGCGCATGACAGCGGGTCACCACGCAGACGCCGCCCCTCCCAGGGCCGTTTTCCCCTTTGGGGTTTTCCACTTGTGCGCTGGATGCTCGGGCCGCTTCGGGGCCAGCTGTGCCCGTGGCCTGGCGTGCACGCGGGGCAGGGGCGGGTGATGGACCCCCAGCGGCACCTGCCAGCTCTCTGGGGGTGGAAGGACCATTCTCTAGGTGGGTCCTTGCTGCAGACTGCGCCCGCCCAAGGCCAAGGCCTGCCCCAGCTCCGAGGCCTTGGGGGCTGCAGGTCTGAGTTCCTGGAGTGGCCTCTCCCCGGCCGGGGCACCGGGTGGCACCCTCAAGCGCACGACCCTCATAGGCACTGACTGGGGCAGAAGGAGCTCCGAGCCAAGGGCCGTGGGCAGATTCCAGAAGCTGGAGAAAGGAAGCAAAGATGCTCTCCAGAAGGAAGCGGTTTGGCTGACACCGTGATCCTAGGCCCAGTGGGACCCATTCTGAGACCCCAGGATGCAAGGCTGGCTTTGTGTTGGGTTAAGCTGCTAGCCCGTGATAGGTCAGCACAATAGTAGGAAGTGACGCGCGCCCGACGCAGACGCTCTTATCTCCCTCGTACAGACGGGGCCTCTGAGGTCAGAGAGGAGGTAACCTGCCCAATGCAGAGTTAATAAGTGGCAGGACCCGTTTTAAATCGAGTCAGGCCGGCTCTGTGGCCTTGACTATGCCCCTGATCACATTGCCTTTTTCACCTTGGCCACTAAGAAGCTCAGATGTGGATGTATGCCCACTGCCTGGCTCTTGGTTTTTCCATCCTTGCTTGGTGCCTCTTTCCCCCTTTAAACCTGTTGTGCCTGTCCTGTTGGATAGTCCTCGGGGGATCCCTAAGGGCCATTCTGGCCAGACAGACAGAGGGACAACCTCTGTGCTCTCCTCCTGTCTTGGCCCTTCTAGGAGGGGGAAGACAAAGTCTTCTTGATCAACAAGCTTCACTCTGTCTACGAGAGGAAGGAGCGGAGCAGGTGAGGGGCCGAGGAGGGTCGGATGCTCGGTGCAGGGCTGGCGGTGAGGGGGGGGGCTGGCCTCGATGGCTGTACTCCTTCCCACCCTTCCTGCGCAGGCCTGGTGAAGTCTGGGGGGCAAAGAAAAGCAGAGAAGGAAGAAGTGTGTGCAGGGGTGGGGTCGGGCTGGGCTCTGCGGCCCTTCCCCTCCCGTCCTCTGCCTTGCCCTTTACTACGTTGGGGTGCCTGAGAGCTGGCCCCTTGGTTTCCGGGTGGTGCACGCCTGGGGCGGGGCGGGGCGGCTTGCTGCGCCTCCCTTCTCTCTGCTCTTCTACGTGTGGGCAAGCTCACACGTCTTCCTGCTGCCCCGACAGACAGACACTGGGGATGTACTCCTGCCCCGGGCCAGGTTGGGCAGGCTGCGGAGTGCAGTCCAGGCCCTGGGGCTCATCCTTGGGCAGCAGGAACCCATAGACTGAGCCACCTGACACCCCCGCCTAGCCTAGACCCAGTGGAGGTCTGTCCGGCCCCTTTCAGACCTTCCAGAGGCTTCTTTACCCTTGGGGGAGGGGGCCTGAATGCAGCCCCTGATGAAGGCTACTGGGCCTCTGACGTTAGCCCGGCTGGAGGGACGACCCCTCAGCCTCCTCTGTGGGTGACCCGCTGCACCCAGGTCACAGGGGCCCCTTGCTGACTCCCCCTTCTGGCAGGGTCGGCAGAACCCAGGAGGCTGAGAGGCTCGGGGACCATCCGGGTGCCTGCTAGAGTGACAGGCCCGGCAGCTGTGCGTCTGCTCACAGGCCGGCCGGTGCTCGTCACCCTCCGTTTCCACGGCCCCACAGGCAGAGACGCCAACCCGGGACTGTGCACGCACCAGACGATCCCAGTGGCCCACAGGGAGGCTGGCGGGACTCTGCAGCCCATCAAGGCTGGAGCTGGAGCCCCCCCAGGGGACCATGACCTGCTCCGGACTTTATTTATTTTGGCAAAACATGTTTTGCAAAATGGGCCTCTCTAGGGAGTCTGTGCTCGAAGTGGAGCCTGCCGGGTGCCCTTCCCCTCCCCACCCCCGCCATGGCCTGCAGGCGGAGGCCGTGGGAACCTAGGGCCCTTTTATTTCCTCTTTCTGGCTGGAGGCTTCTCTTCCCTTCCGCTTCCGGGGGCGGGAGTGTCTGGCGCTAAGCACGGGGCGCCCTCTGCTGGCAGAGCCCCAGATGGCAGGGTGGGCCGACCCTCAGCAGGACAGGTGCCCCTGACCAGCCCATGGGCTGGGGGTGGGGGTGTGTGTCACACCCATGCGGGCAGCCAGGCAGGCAAGGAGCAACTGCGGTGGGGGTGTGTGCCCAGGGTGACAGGGCCGTCAGTGGGGATATCCAGGGGTTATAGGGATGGGGTGTGGGGGGGAAATGTAGGAAGAGGCTGGGGTGGAGGGTGGCATCTGTCACCAGTGAGCATGGGGAAAGGAGCCTGCCGGGCAGCGGGGCACTAGTTCCCAGCCCTGGGGCGGGAGCGGGGAGACCCCAGGTCCCGCCAGGCTGTCTGAGGATCCTTGGGATGCCATGAACTCGAGAGCAAGGGAAGGTGGGGAGAGGCTGGCCCAGCCCCCGTGTCCCAGGTCTGCAGGCGCTGGGGGAGGGGGCCCACTGCTCATCCCACAGGGGAATCCAGAACACAGCTTGGGGAGCACCAGCTCAAACCCACAGTGGAGACCCCACCACCAGCAGCGCCCCCAGCAGGGCCCACGCTCACCGGAATCCGCCTCTTTCCGAGGACAGTCTCACTGGAGGGGAGGGGGGTCAGGTGGGGGGAGGGGATTCCTGTTTGGCAGCCGTGAAGGGGCAGGCGCCTGCTGATGTGGCCCCCGAGGCTCACCTGGCAGCTGCTGGAGGTGGGGGACGGTGCCCTTGGTGCCCCCTGACGGCTCGGTTCCCGGCTTGTCACCTCCAGTCCTGACACGGTGCTTAGGGATCTCTGCAGATGGTGGTGCCTGTCCTGGGCTGAAGTTGGGTGGGCGTCCGGGTGGCAGGGAGGCCGGTCCACGGGCTCCCTGGGACAGCCCTTCCCGACACCTCCCTGCGAACGAGCACAGCTGCACTTCGGGGCCGGTGGGCACAGCCCGACCCTTCCCAGTCTGACTTGCCCCGAGGTCCCTGTGAGGCCAGGACCAGCTGCTTGGGACAAGTGAGGGGCCTGCCCAGGTGCCCGCAGAACTGCCGCGGGTGCCGGCTCCGCGTGTCCCGTCACTTACCGGGCGCTGCCGTCCAGGTGTGGAGTGGGTGTCTTTAGTGCGTTCAGCCAGTTGGCTTTCATGAGTTGCCCCCAACGGTATGTGTGGGCCTTACCCAATCCGCTGACAGACGTTAATAGCGAAACACAGGTTTTCTGAAGAAGCTCTGCCCCAAGACGGCAGCAGCGACTCCGGCCCGGCCGTCCACGCGCTGGCGTGGGCCACTCTCCTCCTGGACATCTGCCCCATCGTGCTTTGGGGTACGCGTGTGGCCCCGAGTCCCTCTGGGCAGTGCACCTGGCCGCTCTCCTCCTGCGATGGGCCCACAGGGGGTCGGGCCTGAGCCAGGGCTGGGGCATCAGACAGGCCTGGATTCCCGCCCTTCTGAGCGCAAAGCCTCGGGCCTCCGCGGGGACCTGGCGCGGCCGGCTCGCTCCCGTCAGGGGCTGCTGGCTGGCGCGGAGGACGCAGCTCCCACACCGCGCCTAGCACCATGCACGGGGATTTCGCTTGAACAAAAAAAGGTGATCTATAATTTCGCCAAATGAGGCCAACTGAGCGCTCAGAAATTGCTCTTCCCCGGGTGCCTGAGTGGCTCGGTCAGTTGAGTGTCTGACGCAGCTCAGGTCATGATCTTGCAGTTCGTGAGTTGGAGCCCCGTGTCGGGCTCTGTGCTGACAGCTCGGAGCCTGGTGCCTGCTTCAGATTCTGTGCCCCACTCTCTCCGCCCCTCTCCCGCTTGTGTTCATCTCTCAAAACAAAATGTTCGGGGGCGAGGAGGGGGGAAGAAAGAAACTGCCCTTCCAGTGCTCGGGAGGTTGATGGTGACTTTGGCCTGATGACAAGAGTCCTCCAGGTCACTGCTGCCCGGCTCTGGCTGCTCAACAGAACCAACGGGGGAGGTTCCGTAACTCCGGTGCCCGGGGCCTGCCCCCAGGGATTCTGCTTGCTTGGAGGTCTCCTGGCACTGGGGCTCAAAATTTCCAGAGAGTTCTAATGCAGCCGAGTTGAGGACCACTGTTCTGTGTTGTGTAGCATCTGATGCGGGTCCCTCAAGCCTGCCGAGGCAGTTTGGAGCCCGCTCGTAGGGGGCGTTTGGAGACGTGCTTCCGTTTCTCCCAACGGGTGCCGGCTGGGCCTGCTGATCACTCGGGTTCCCGGCCAGACCGCGCCTGCACCGAGATGCGGTGGACAGAGCTGGTGGATTAATTACGCCTCCACCTCGCTCCCCATGTGGGCTTCCCTCGCTCCGCCCTGAGTGTGCCGCACTGGGGAGGAATCTTCTGGAAAGGCCGCCCTCCATCTTCGCTCTGGTCACCGAGCACATGTATGCTGGAGCCTCAGCATGTCTGCTCTCCTCCCGGTCACTAGAATCAGCACTCCCCCGACGCCTCTTCTTCGGGCCCCCGGCTGTCCAAATAGCCCTTCTCTGTGCATCCTGCTGGGCCACCTAGCACCCTGTCTTTCGTGCTTGCCATCCCCCCGAGGTGTCGCCGGGACCACGTTTGAAAAAGCGCAGCTCCGCACCTACTGTCTTCTTGATTCCAGACGCCGAGCCTCCTTTTCACGAGTGCCAGGACCCCCGCCCCTTGCTCCAGGTCTCTGAGCAGTCACTCCAGATCTGGGCTTACATTGGGTCCCCTGCCTGTCCCCTGCTTTCCGCAGCCCGTCAAAATCCCATCAGCCTCCCACCTCCAGCATGAAGCCTGGTGCACCCCTTGGATGTTTTCGGGGTGCTGACCTTGTACCCCTGGGGAGCAGGTGCTGCCAGTTTGCTCTGTTGCAGAAACCCCGGACACACCGCACCTGCTCATTGGGAGTGCTGGGTGCGCTTCGCCGGGCCTCTGGCTTCCACTCCTCCCGACTGTGAGCCTTTGGCGCCTTCCTGACAGGCGAGGCGGAGCCAGGAGCCCTCTGGCCTGTCGTAGGCGCCTCTTCCTGACGTGGAAGGGGAGTGGAGACAGACCCTCATCCTGCCAGTCTGTGAGCAAGCGGTCACAGTGACTGCTGGCTTGTCTCCCAAAGACCAGCTTTATGATCTTGATAGCTAGAAGCTAAATTAACTAAATTAAGGTCACGGTGTTTGGAGCAGACCCGGGAAAGTAACCGAAGCATTTGCCTTTTGGTTGCCGCCGGAGATCCTGTGCCGAGAGCCACCGCGTCCTGGCAGTGCTCAGACGCCTCCTCTGCTCCCGCAGTGCTCTGTCAATGTACCTTTCTCGGCTTCTTCAAGGTTGTTTTACAAGAATAAATGAAAAATGGTCAGGGAAACACAATAGGCCTCCACTACTCTCTTCTGTTCAAGTATTTCTGACGCCAGAACCTGGTCACAGGTGCCAGGGGGCTGCAGGCCGGGGCCGCGTCTCGGGAGCCTCTCGTCGGTCAGGAGTGCGGTTTCAGGGTGAACTGCAAAGGCACGGTACAAATGAGAACGTTACCGTCACTGCTACCGTCACTGCCGGTGTTCGGAGCTCCACATCCTCACCCGCGTCAGCCCCAAGGCCACGAGAGAGAGAGGCCGCAGGGCCGCGCTCTCCCCCAGTACATACAAAGTGAAAATCGATGGTACCTGTCTTTGAAAAAAAAAAACAAAAACACATTTATTTGAACAGCCAAGAAAAAAATTGCAATTTATTAAGAGTCAACAAAGCGTTGTACTTTTGAAAGCAACTTTCGGTGCGTGTTCAACGATCACATTCTAGGAGGAAAAAACATTAAAAGCCACAAACTTGTTTTTTAATCTCAGAGTTACAGACATCTTTAATTCAAAAGAAAAGGTCAAAAAAAAAAAAACCCAACGAAAAGCAAAAACAAAGAGTCTTTACTTCCATCCCCAATTTTAAAATCTCCGCTTTTCTACAACTCGATGCGAGGCGGCAGCACGGCCCGCTGTCGGGGCGCGCATGCGCGCGCACACATATATTTGGCGTACACACGCTCGTGCGTGTACATCAAATATATAGGACGCAGGTAATGGCAATGAGATGCGATTACTCTGAGGAAGGTTTGTTTAGCTAAATACACGACTAAACTTGAGAAAACGAGTCTGGAACCCAGGTTGTGCATAGTTCATGATCCTCTGTAAAACCAGCTCTTGTTGGTCTGCGATTCGGCAGGACCTTTTTTTTTTTTCAATTTTTCAATTTTTCGTTTTTTGTTCTTTTTTTTTTGTTTTGTTTTGATAAAACCCTTAAAAAGCTAATTAAAAAAAATGTAATGCACAAGTTTCCTGATCAAGCAGGCAGGGAGCACAATGTTCATATATTTTTTTAAAACATACTTGAGGGTATGTTACTCCATTGTCTTTCTTTCTTGCAAAACAATCAAAACATTGATCATTTTTAAAACATAAAGCAATTTTTAATATATAAAGCACTCTTCAAACATCTATTTCTTTTGAGTCCGTTATTTGGTAAATATGTAACTGCTACACATTAGAGATTAGGTATTTTTCTTCTTTGTGGTTTTTTTTCCTTTTTCTTTTTTTTCTTTATTTTTTATTTTTTTGTTTGTTTTTTAATAACATCTTCAGTGCTAGGAGTCGGGTTACAAAATACATGAAATGGCGTGGAGCCGCCCCGCGGGAACCCTGGCTTTCCCGCGCGCGCATCCACATGTGCAAGACAGTGACCACGACGTCTCGTCCCCTGGACGGAGGGGACACTCGACAGTCCACAACGATGGCCGGAGGGAAGCGACGACACTTCAATCCCAGAGCTCTGAAGTAGCGGATCTGCATTCGGAAAATAGGTTTCTTTACCACGAAGTCTCTTTTTTTTTCTTTTTTCTTTTTTTTTAAATTCCTTTTTAAAATTTTTTATTATTTTTTTTTTATCTTAAAGTCTGAAGGAGAAAAAAGGGTCTGTAAACAGGTGGGAGCCCTGAGCACGGGCCCCTCCGAAAGCGGTCACCACCCACGTCCAAGTGCTTGGCCCCGCCCCCTGCGGGCCGGCGGCTCTCACCGGCATCTATGGCCACGGTCCAGCACCAGCTGTTTTCTCTTTCGCTGTATATTCCAAATGGAAACACGGTGCAATACTGTGGTAATAACTCTCTTGCATTAGTCCGCAATAAAAAGCTGCTAAAGGTAGGTATACATATTATTTCTCCAGAGATATACACTGTAATTTTTAAACGCAGTAACAGAGTCCTTGAGTAAACATTTACACGTGAATTGTCACCGGCCCTGTCCTATGAATTCTCTTTAACATGTAGGATTAGCAAAAGGCAGGGCAGGGACACTCAGTGCAAAGTTAGAAGCTAATAATCGTAACAAACGTCTGACCAATGCGCCAAAAAAAAGCATATACTGAATAAAAGGGAAAACCCACAGTGAGGCCCTCACACGTTACACACGAACACGGAGAGGTGCGCACGCGCACACAGGCTGTGACCTCGGAAGGGTCTCCCGGAGCCTGTCTCTGCGCACTGGCGGCAGCCTGGGAGCGCGGGGTCGACGTGGCCGGCTCACGTCTCCTCCTTGGCCTGCTGGATTCAAGTATTTGCATGTTCGATATGTCTTTTTTTTTTTTTTTAACTTTTAAAAAATATTTTTTGGGATAAAAAAAATGACATGACAAAGTAATGGAACAAGGGTAATGTGCATGGGCGGACCCGTGGGAGCGGAGGGCAGGGCGCAGGCGGCCGCGGGGGCCCGCGCTCTGCGCCCAGCGATGGACACCAGCCCCCCGGCTACCGGGCGCCTCTGGTAATGTGCATAATCGTCACAGGCTCGTTTTACATAGGCTTTCTCGTCCCCCTCCCCCCCCAGAATAACCCTTTCCAGCCCGCGATCTGAAAAGTGCCTTCATGACAGAACCAGTCCAAGCAGCTTGTACACGTAAAAAATCAAAACGACGACACACCACATGAACATAAGACGACACAAAATAAAAAGCTATGAGGAACATCCTGTCATTAGCATGTGACACTGACCAAGCGCGACCCGCACTGCCCCGTGGACAGTTCGCAAGGACCGCGGCGGACGTGCGTGCCCAGCACTGGACGGAGGTACTCGAGGGCTGCCGGGCTGCTCCGGGCCAAGCCGGTCCTCGGCGCCGCCCGGACTGGAAAGGGTCAGCCTTCTCTTCGCAGCGCTGCTGACGGTGGCGCCCACGGGGTCCTCACGGTCCTAGATGGACTCCCCACTGAGGAGGTCGCCAGGAAGCAGGGTGTTCAGCGGGGTGGGGCTTCCGATCACCCTGCCGTCATCGCTGCTGGGGGGGCCCCAGAGGCTGCTCGAGTACTGGGGGACCCCGCCCCACAGCAGGTCACTGCTCCCTTTGCCGGCCAGACACGGAGCGCTCCAGTGGCCAGTGTCGCCCCGCACCAGGCCGTGGGAGCCGCCCGAGGCGCCCAGCCGCGTCTGGCCGGCCCCGGTGCCCGACTGCCAGCCGGACGTGGGTGGCACCGCCTGGCCTTGGGCTAGGAAACGATTCACCTCTTCTTCGCCGGCAAACTCGGCCAGGATGGTAGTGTTCCCCAGGACGCACCTGAAAGGGCAGGACAGCAACGAAGTTAGAGCTGGCTTTTTTGAAAGATACAAAATTTGATGGAGTTTTGGCCAGATGAAGAAAAAATCCAGAAAAGAGTCAAATAATTAAGATCAGAAATGAAAGAGGAGACGTGGCGACTGAAACCACAGAAACACACGGGCTCCGGAGGGATCCTAGGAACTGTTCTGTGCCCACAAACTGGGGACAACCTAGGAGAGGCGGACACACCCTGAGAAACAGAGAACCTACCGAGACGGCCTCATGAAGAAACAAAAAATCTGAACAGACCAATAATGAGTAAGGGGACAGCATCCGTGACCAAGAACTTCCCAGGACGGAAAGGCCCAGGAGGACCACACGGTCTCACTGGCTGATTCTTCCTAGAATTCCACACCAGTCCTTCTCAAAGTCCTCCAAAAACACCGAGGAGAAGGGAACATTCCCAACCTCATCTTTTATGAGGCTCGTGTATCCTGATACCAAAACCAGATGGGACACAAGAAACAGAACGGTCTTCCTGAATGACACAGATGTAAGAATCCTCAAGACAATACTAGGAAACTGAACGCCAACAGGACATTAAAGGGCTGGTACATCGTAATTCAGTAGGATTTGTCCCCGAGACGCAGAGAGGGCCCAACACTGCAGATCAACCTGTGTGACACGGCACGCCGACGGAGTGAAAGGTCAAAATCCGATGGTCTCAGCGGATGCAGAAATGGCATCTGACAAAACGCAACGACCTCTCGTGACAAAGACCGTCCACAAGAGGGGACAGAAGGAGCATGTGTCCCGTAGTAAAGGCCATCCACAGACGACAAACACAAGCTAACACTGAGTCAGGAGAGGCTGGAAGCACTTCCTCTCGATCGGGAACAAAACGAGGGTGGCTACCCTCGCCGCTTCTGTCCCCACGGGGCCGCGGCCTCCGGCAGGGCTGTCAGGCAAGACCGGGAAACAGAAGGCGTCCGAATCGGAATGGAAGGAATAAAACTGTCATTCTTTGCAGATGACGTGATCTTATGCAGAGAAAACCCTAAAGACACAACCGAAAACCGATGGGTAGTAATCAATGAATTCAGTAAAGTTGTCGGATATAAAACCAACATATATAACAGGGGCATCTGAATACACTAACAACGAAATACTTGCAAGAGACAAAAAGAAAAAAAATCTGATTCACAGCAGCATCAAAAACAATAAAACACTTAGGAATAGACTGAGCCAGCAAGTGCACAAGTTTTGTGCAGTGAAAACTAAAATAATGTAAGGAAAGAAACAGAAGAAAATACAAATGTCCTGTGTTCACGAATCAGAAGAATCCATACTATTCAAAGTCCTGACAATTCAACACTATCAAGGTAGCGCCCACGAAAACTTGAGCGGCATTCGTCACGGGAATTTGTGCGGAGCCACAAACGACTCCAAGTAGCCAAAGCAATTCTGAGAAAGAACAAAGCAGGAGGCATCACACGTACTGATTCCAAACCAGACTACAAAGCTCTTGAAACAGGGTTCAAATCAGTAGGTACTGGCCACAAAACAAGGACAGACACACAGACCAGTGGGACAGAATGGAGAGCCAGAAATAGACCCCCACGTAGACAACTGATTAGTATCTGACGAGGGCGTCAGAGCGCTCAGTGGGCACAGGTGCTCTTGAACACACGTGCCGGATAAATACGTGCAGAACAATGAAAAGTGGCCGCCTACCTCACGCCACTCACAAAAATTAACTTGAAATGGGTTAGTGACTGAAACATAAGGTCTGGGACTGTAAAACTCCTGGGGAAAAACATAGGGAAAAGGCTCCTTGACAACAGTCGTGGCAATGATTTTTTTTAGATTTCAGAGAGAGAGAGAGAGAGAGAGAGAGAGCATGAGCGAAAGCAAGAGTGCAAACTGGGGAGAGGGGCAGAGAGAGGGAGAGAGAGAATCCGAAGCAGGCTCTGTGCTGTCAGTGCAGAGCCGGACACAGGGCTCGATCCCACAAACTGTTAAGATTATGACCTGAGCCGAAATCAAGAGTTGGTGCTCAACCAACCGAGCCGCCCAGACGCTCCCATGGCAATGACTTTTTGATATGACACTAAAAGCACACGGGGCACCTGGCTGACTCAGCGGAGGGTGTAGCTCCTGATCTCAACGTGGTGAGTTTGAGCCCCATGTCCAGGTACAGAGATTACTTAACTAAGTAAAACTTTAAAAAAAAAAAAAAAAAAAAAAAGCACACGCAATAAAGAAAAAAATTAACAGCAGGACTGCATCAAACTGAAAATCTTCTGCACAGCAAAGGGACTGTCAATAGAACGAAAAGACAACTTAGGGAATGGAGAAAGTATTCACAAAAATACTCACACCACTCATCATCAGGGAAATGCAAATCAAAACGCAGCGGGGCGTGCCCTTGCACCAGTCCGAGTGGCTGTCATCACAGGGACAAGAGAGGACCCCCACCGGTAAGGACGGTGAGAGCGGGCGTCAGCTGGCCCAGCACCCTCACTTCCGGGTACACGCCTAAAGGAAATGACTACTGCGGTTTATCCGACACACCCAAGATACGGGAAGAGCCTGAGCGCCTGTCAATGGCGGGAGGATGAAGAGGACCCCCCCCCCCCCCCGTATTCTTCAGCCGCGAGAAGGATGATCCTCCGGCCATTTGCGACACTGCCCACGAGTGCTGAGGGCTCATGCTAGGCGAGGAAGGCCGAGAACGACAGATCCTGTGTGAGCTCACTTCCACGTGGGACTGGAAAGGTCCGCCCTCGTGGATGCAGAGAGCAGAACGGTAGTTGCCAAGGGCTGGGGAACGGGGAGCCGCTGGTCCAAGGGCACACGCTTCAGTCCGAAGACGGGGGAGTTCTGAGGCTCTATCACGCGGCGCGGCCACTACACTCAGCAACGCTCGGTACTTCAAAGCTGCTGACGGGGCGGACCTTAGGTGTGCTCACGGCAAACAGGGAACGGCAGGTGCGTGCCGAGGAGGCGTGAGCTAGCGCCGCGTGACCCCGCTGCGGGCCCGGTGCACTCAGCCAACACGGGCACATCTTCGACACACAGCGCCACATGTCCACCGCAGCTCAAGACACCCGCCCAAACCCTCAACCACAGGAACGGAGGACCGCAGTCACAGGAGCAGAACAACCCCGCCCCCCCGCCGGCTCCTTGTGCTGCTTTAATGGAAAAAGCGCAGCGGAAGGCATCACAGGTCACCCGGGGAGGGGCCACAGCTTGTTTTGCTCCTACTTCCGACCCCAGAATACCAACTGTTCTCCTCATTTGAGATTTTCAGCAGCTGTATCTTGTGGTTAACTACATGCTTCAGAAGGTGCGTGAAGGCGCCCCTAAACCGGGGCATCACCTAGAATCTGTCAATTTACATTCTGGGCTAAAAATGCAAATGACTAATTTCTAGGCCCTACAGCTGATGTCACTGAGTAGGTCCGTGTCATGTAATTGGGGGGAGGGGACAGTCCCAAGGCTGTGCTACCCGTCTGGGGCTACCTGGTGGAGAGAGCGTCTTCGGTCCCTGCACCGACATGCTCTCTCTTGGGGGGGCAGGGGCTTTCCTAGTGGGGGGCATGGCCGCAGGAGCCCCCAGTGGAAGGGGCAGACGTGCCACAGGACACCCACACGGCATGGCCCCCCACGTTTGTACGTCGAAGCTCTGACCCCTAGCACCTCGGCTGTGTCTGTATTTGGAGACGGGACTTTAAAGCGGTGATGGAAATGGGGGCTGATCCCCTACGACTGGGTCCTTCTAAGAAGGGGCCGTCGGGACACGCAGGCTCAGCCTGAGAGGCGACTATGTGAGGACATGGGGACGAGGCAGCCGTCTGCAGGCTGAGGAGAGGCGCCTTGGCGGGAACGGAGTCTGCAGGCACCTTGGGGTCACCGTGCCACCTCCAGAACCAGGGGGTTGGCATCCATGCCCGCGGTGCTGCCACAGCACTGCCAGACACCCCCATGCCCCCCAAACCCTGCCGGGGCCCGGCCGTCGGAGACGCGTACATGTGCAGGGACTTCTGGGCCTTGGCGGCCTCCTCCTTGGAGCTGTAGCGGACCACGGCGTTGCCTTGAGTCAGGTTCAGGTGGAATGTGACGAGGGGCCCGTGCTGCAAACACAGCGTCCGCAGGGTAGAGCCGTCGATCTGATTGAGGAAGCAAAGGGGGCGGTCAGGAGCTCCCTGGAGCTTCTCCCTCGACATTCATTCCTCAAAGGAAACGTAGCGACCCTGGGTGCCAAACACTGGGACGAGTCTGGCCTACAGGACGTTAGGACTTCAACCTTTATGCCTTGTAATTTACTGTGTAATTTCCAACCCTGGATGTTTCAGTTTTATTTCGTAAGTTAAGTAAATCAGGAGAAAGACAAGACCCTGCCCATTTTGGTTCTGGCCTCCCGGCCCGCCCCCAGCCAGGAGAGCCTCGTGGCCCCTGACCCCAGGAAAGGTGAGCGCAGGACAAATCACTCTCGAAGGGTATAATCAAAGGCAAGCAACTCTTTTAAAGATAGTCTTTGAGCCTAACAAAGAACTGATTCAGCAGGAACACGAGGGCCCCCGGCTCGGGGACCCCCCCGGCGGCGCCCGTACCTGGGGCGTGAGGTTGCGGAGAACGAGCCAGCTGCTTGTCCTTCCTGAGGTGTCGGTGCTCCACGCGGAACCTGCACGACGGGGAAGAGAGGTCAGCACGGCGCCCGGGCCCCCGGCGGATGCCACGGCGCGCTCTGAGCCTTTCTCAACCTTTCGAAACCCACGTTATCCTTTTTGGTCTGATGAACCCAAGGCCACAATCCCTGCAAACCCCCTGGGGCAGGTGTGACAAGGGACGGACGTTCTAGAAGCTCCTGTCTCCGCCTCCGCAGCCCCCCCACGGCCCCGTCTGCACGTTCAGAGAGGGGTTCGTACCTGAGGAGTAGGCGCTGCTCCAGCCGAGGGGGCTGGTTCCCCAGGTGGAGGAAGGCTTGGGATTGGTTAACCCTGGAGGCGGCCTCGTGGGTGCAGTAGTGTTTCTGGGCACCTTCCACAGTTCGTGAGACAGAGAGGCTTGCGTGTGGGAGGCAGGGCCAGAGGACCACGTCGATTTAATGTCTGACAGTTTACCTGGAAAGGCAGAGCCACGGAGCACAGACGCTCCTGAGGCGGCGGGAAGGTCCCCGCAGCGTGGGGGGCCCCCAGGGGGCTGTCTGGCGCTGGCAGGACGCACCGCACAAAACGGAACAGCGAGTACAGCACCCCCACCCGAGAACCAGGACGCGCCGGCGCTCGAATCTCTGCCCGGAAGCACAGTCGGCCCGCGGCCAGGAGAGACCCCGCCAGGACTCACACTTACTTGGCAAAATGTGCCACAACCAAATTTGCTGCCCGGGAAAGGGCGTTCTTGGAGTTCAACGTGAAGGCTGACTTAACAACACTCTCTCCTGGGACAAGCTCATAAGGGAACAAATGAATGGAGGCCAAACGCCTAGCTGGCCGCAGACCCTTCAGGCCGCGCCCCGGCCGCCCGCGGCTCCCAGACTGGGACACCGGCCCCGGCCGCCCGCGGCTCCCAGACTGGGACACCGGCCCCCGGCCTTCGGCATCTTAGGACCTCAGCCGGGGTAGTGTTTTAGGCTCTTTGGGAGCAAAAACCAAACTGGCAACGACTCGGGCCCCAGCTTCTCCCGCACCCAGGGCTCAGCTGGGGTGTCAGCGCGGCAAGGACAAACAGTGCCGGCGGCCGGGTCGTCACATTGCCGTGGTCCCTGGGCAGCATGGCCGTGACCGGGGCCGACACGGACTCTGCGTGGAGCTCCCCTCCGCCCCTGGCTACTGGGGTTGACTGTGATTTCAAATCAGCGCTAATCTTAGCAAAGGTGTCCTTGATCAGTAAAGCAAAAATGCTATAAAAACTGCCTAATACACAGAAAATGATCTGATTCTGCCCCTTCTCTTCAGCTAAATGATTATGGAAGTTAAAAAATTTTTTTTCTAATGTTTTATTTATTTTTGATACAAAGAGACAGAGCACGAGAGGGGGAGGGGCAGAGAGGGAGACACAGAATGCGAAGCAGGCTCCACGCTCTGAGCTGTCGGCACAAAGCCCGATGCGGGACTCAAACCCATGAATGTAAGATCACGACCTGAGGAAGTCGGAGGCCTAACCGACAGAGCCCCCCAGGCGCCCCGAGTACGTTAGTTTTAAAGGCCCACATACCTCCCCTTTGTAAACATGAGAACGAACAAACGTTAGAAGGAAGAACGTGACCCAGGAGCTCTTTGTAGTAAGAGGGTAAACCGTGTGCTGATCACTGCGCTGTGTGCCGGGAACTAAGGTGACACGTCTGCGGGCCGCACTGGGATTAGATTAAAATAAAAAACCTGACTAGGAGTGAGGGAAGACAAAGATGCTACATTGTATCAAAGCTGCTTTCTTCCTCAGGTACTAGTGCTGGAAACAACTCCTACCGCTTCCTTTGCTGGTTTAGACACGTCTGGATGACAAGGCTTGAAGGAACATCGGAATATACTTGAAGACGTCTGTACACAATAAATCCTCCCTACGTTAAATTTCCTGTCCACTTACAAACTCGATACACATTCTGTTAGTGCGTGTACCCACATCTCTTTACGGCCTGGCCTTACAGTTTTCAGATACAAATTCCTCCGAAGTGTTTAGGATAATCGGTTCTCCTGTCAGCCTGGGAGGAATTTGTCACTTCGAAGACTTACAGAAGTGTAGGGTGATAGAGAAATAATCCAGGCGCCACGCTCATCCGAGTGGCGGGAAGCAGCCGCACCTCACGGCCCCCACGCTCGTCTCCCTGGCCCGTGACGGGCAAGGTGACGGCAGAGTCTGAGCAGGTGTGGCCTGCAGCTGCGGGGGGTGGGGGTGCAGGTGCCTTTGGAGGACAGGCGAGCTGCACGCTACAGCCACCTGCCCTTCCCGACCGCCTCGTCAAGGCCGCACACAGCCGGGGGCGCAGGTGCCCAGGCCCGCTGGCTCTGGGGGGCGCGCGCAGGCGGTGCAGGCCCGGAGGGGCGCGTACCTGCAATGCTGGGCGCGGGCGCGAGGCTGCTGAAGGAGCGACCGTAGCCGGAGGCACTGAGCGGCCAGGCACTCGAGGAAGGCAGCGCGGCACTCTGAGATGACGGTGGGGAGGACCCTGCGGAAGCAGACGCGGCGCTGAGAGGGGGGGCGGCCGCTGGCCCGCGGGGGGTGGGCTGTGGGTGTGTGTCCCCTCAGGGGACTCGGGTGGGAGGCAGACAGTACGAGTGAAACCCGTCAGGACCGCGCGCAGGGTGGCCCCCGAGGCTCGCCCCCCACGTGGGGTCCCCCGGGCACGCGGAGAGGCCGGGGCGCTCCCCCAGGTGCGCAGGCTGTCGAGAACAACGCCCTGCATGTAACAGGGTCGCGCTGACCCCCCAAGGAGCCGACTGACAGTAGGGGGCATGGCCTCTGGCCGCTCACGCCTCACACAAGACCCCCAAACTTCAGAAACAACACGGGCCACGCTCTTTGCTCTCCTTAAAGACCAGCACCTCACTCCGACTCCAAACACTGTGGGTGTGTCTGCTGGCGCCACGTGGGGAGCTGGAGGACAGGGTCCCCTCGGTGACATCACCCGCTCGACCACCAGGGAAGGGACACGAGCCAAGTCTGCTTGTTGCGTTTCCTTCCTCAGACAGAACCTCACCGGATCCGGAAGGCCCGCGGGCGCGCCTGGGGCTGGGGCTGAGCCGGCTGGGCGGGCAGCCTTGGCCTTCGCAGTCCCGCGCTGCGGCGGGGGCGTTACCGCGTCAGCAGTTTACGCAGAGAGAAGTTCTGTGTGTCCGCTTCTCCCAAACAGCACACCGCAGGGGCTCAGGACAGGAGGGGCACGGGCCCTCCGGGACAGCGAGGAGGAGCCTGGCGGGAGCTGCCCAAGACTCGTCACGTCCAGGGACTGCACCCCCCACTCCACAGGGACCCCCCCATCACGGGACGCTTCAAGGAGCCCAGGCGGGATGGCTGCCTGATTCTTCATCCTGGAGCTGGAGATGCTGTTTCCTCATCATCCTGATGCCACCGCCTCTGAGGCCTCTAGAAGTTTCTGTGCCTGTCTCCTCGGCCACTCTGGGCTGGGGGACGGCTGCGTAGCTCTGTCCTCAGAATTCCCCGACTTCTGCAGGGCGCCTTCGCCATGGCGCAGCTCGGCACACTCGTCCGTGTCGCCTGCGGTGCTCCCAGGGCCGCTCAGGCCGGGGGCCCCTGGAGGACCCATGGGGCCCTGGCGGGAAGCTCTGCCGCACTAAGCAACCTCGACCCTTTCTGATCTTGCAATGCCTGGGTCAGCCCTGCCTCCTCACACCTGCCCATGACCCTCAAAATACACCGGCGGCTACTCCTGCTCAGACACAGCCTGCCGTGCTAGACAGGCTCCGTTCCGTGTCCCCTGGGCCAGTCCCCTGTCCCTGACGGCAGGGCTGCTCTAAGCAGCAGTTGCATCGAAGCAGGACGAATGCACAGCACTGAACAGTGCGATCTGCACGCCTGCTGGTTTTCTATCCAAACCACAGAAACACCTAGAAGCCCACCACTTTAAGGAGCCACTGGAAAGAACTACATCTCTCCCACAGTCTCACCTGCAGTAGAAAACCCGGATTAACGATCTGGGAATGACCCGAGTGGCCTTGTGAGGAACAAGCATCCCCGGCCCAGCTGGTCTGACACATTCGGAGGCTGATGCCGTGACCAGCGGTGCCCGCACTGCTGGAACTGCGCCGTCCACCTGCCTGGGCGCCACGCCCGGAGGTGGCACCGAGGATGTGACTTCACAGCCAGCTCCCCACTTCCTGCTACTGGACCCTAACGTCTGACCCACGGTGTGCCAAAATTCAAAAATCAGCATCCCGAGTTCTGCCAGGGACACAGGGCTGGCGGGGGGTGGGGGGGGCCGGGTTTCAGTCTTTTTACCAGGCTTTGTGGAAGGAAAGGGACTGAGACGGAGGCCTAAGGGGTCAATTCACCTGCAGTGTAAATAGAGCCAAGTGGGAACTTTTCCCCCCAAAAAGCTTAACGTGAATGTCGGGATGTCATTACACAGAGCTCTCAAACCCCGTGCCAGTACACCCAGCAAGCCTGCTCGGTCCGGGTCAGCTCACCCCCACCACCAGCACTGCCTCCGGCCGGGGACAAGGGCGCAGATGCGCCGCCCAGTGTCCCTGCCTCACGGCCCGCACGTCACCGCGACCCCTCACCTCCACTCTTGAGGAGGTAGCGGTTGACGTCCTGTATGGTGGTGTTGATGGTGGGCCCGGTGGGGACGCTTCCAGGAGTGACGTCGGGGTCGTTCTCAGGGTCTATATTCTGAAGTCCTTTCCACGGGACTCCAGGATGGAATTCTGGAAAATGGCAAACAAAACGGAAATCAAAACACGTGAGTGTCACAGTATCTTCTTCGCGTTGCTTCATGAGAACTCACGGAAATTCTTATCTGCGAGTTAAAACAGGAGACGCGTCCTAGACCTTGTCTTCTCTGAGGAGCCGTCACTTCTCGGGAGCCAGCTAGAGGCAGGCGCCGCGGCCGCCACAGTCAGGCAGCGTCCGGACGGCCTGAGGTCTAGAAGCCGTCTGACCAGACGCAACCCAGCGCCCATCCTCCTTCCACTGAACTCAGGGGCTTCCGGAAAGCACTGACCACTTCCCAAAAACGGATTTCTAGTAGAAAAGCCAAAGCCGGGGCTCCTGCCTCCGGGACTGTAGGCTCAGATCCTGGCTTCTCCAGGGCGGGCTCCATCTCAGGCGCGGCACAGCCCTGCTCCGCTTACCTGGGGGCCAGTTGATGCTGGAGCCGTTGGAGATTTTATCGCCGTCAGGTTTGGCACGTGACCAGCTGTGGGGAGCAGCTCCCGGGGGGCTGGCCGGTGACTCGCTGCTCTGGATTAAATCGTACCGGGCATAGGCGTCGTCGATGGAGGACTTGGCTGGAGGCCCGATGCTCAGGCCTCCAGGGATAGCACCTGTGAGGACAGAGGGAAGCAAGGAGCCCAGTGAACCGGGGAGCCCCTGGGCGCCAGGCCCTGCCCCCTGCAGAGGTTCGGGAACCCGAAGACTCGATTTGTCCAACAGGATAAGGGACTATTTTCGTTAGTTCGTCTGTGAAAGACTGAAAAAATTTTTTAAAGGTTTTATTATTATTTTTCAACGTTTTTTGGGTAATGTTTCTTTATTCTTGATAGAGAAAGACAGCATGAGCAGAGGAGGGAAGCAGCTCCAGGCTCTGAGCTGTCAGCACAGAGCCCAACGAAGGGCTCGAACTCATGAATCGTGAGATCATGACCCGAGCTGAAGTGAGAGGCTTAACCAACTGAGCCACCCAGGTGCCCCTATTATTTTTAAAATTTACTTTACTTGGTTTTGAGAGAGTGCAAATGGGGAAGGGACAGAAAGGGGGGGACAGAAGACCTGAAGCAGGCTCTGTGCTGGCAGCAGCAACCTTGACACGGGGCTTAAACTCACGAACCCCAAGATCATGACCTGAGCTGGTATGTATGGATGGACGGTCAACCGACTGAGCCACCCAGGCGCCCCTAATGATTTTACCCTTAAGTAATCCCCACACTCAATGTGGGGCTTGAACTCACAACCCTGAGATCAAGAGCTGTAGGCTCCATCAACTCAGCCAGCCGGGCGCCCCAAGACAGAAATTCTTTAAGAATCATGAGGTTTGTCAAGTTGGAAACCTACTGCGTTTTGCTGAAAACATTTCTTCTCGGTGGACAAGTGTTCTTGTTAAAGACACAGATACAAACAAGAAACACTCAGGTACGGCCCACGTGCTCGTTGTCTGGGGCGCTTTCAACAAGGTTGGGCGGCGCGCAGGCTGCAGGCACGACCGTGGCCCGGCGGGGCCTCACACGGACCTACCGTGCTTGCTGGGGTTCTGATCGAGGGGAGGAGCAGCACCGGGCAGGCTGTCCATCGGGTTGGGGTGCGTCCACTGAGGGAGGCGGGACTGGGACTGAGACGGGTCCTTCACCGACAAACCGCCGGTCATGTCCATGCTGCTGACATTCATGTTTGGGTTCAGTCCGGCTAAAAACAAAAATGCCATTAGGAGGTGCATGCTCTTGCTCTAAATTTTACTACATTCTAAAGCTCTCCGGGAAGATCAATCCAAGTCTTAACTCGTGGCCAAATACTTTAAACTTTTAACGCCAGTACAGAGAAGAGCTTTTTGGCTTTTTAACAACACATATTGCCAGGGGTATTACTCCTGAACAAGGTGACCTGGAAACGAATATTCTCTGATTAAGTAAGACCAATGACTCTTTCTGTTCCTTTCAGAACTGAACGCGGCCGTGGTGCTCCCGCCGAGACCCAGAACGTGAGCAGATCATCAGGGCGACCTTAGGGAGGCTCCCCAGGTCCGGACGGCTCTTCTGGAGTTCTAGATGGTGCTCTAAAGGACCACCCAGAATAAGGCTGGTAGGGGAGTCAATCCCGCCTTTAGTGACCTTGCTCTACAAAAGTCTGCCCTTCCGGAGTTCATGAATCAAACCTCAAACTCCTTCAAAGGGCCTGACCTATGTGTGGGTGAGGCGGCTGCCAGGGGCCCCCAGGTGCAAGGGCATGCCAATCCTGGGTGTTTTTCCTAAGGGCTAAGAGCACGTGCGGCCGGATATGGCCACACGGTGCCAGGTCAATAAAGAGAGGTGAGGAGGACGCTACAGAGGCAGCTTGAGGGGCCCCCGCTGGGGACACCAGTCACGAGCTGGGCCGAACGCCCGGCCGGGAGAGCATCGGCAGCAGCAGCCCAGCCCAGAGCACACAGACCGATTCCTCCACGCGCCGTGCAGAAGGGCATCTCCGCTCCCGAACACTTCGGTTTTAACTTTAAATCAGTGCCCGCAAACTCACGGGCCTACCCGGGCCAGGTGGGCGGGAGGCGGGCCTGCTGGGGGTGGTGATGAACCCGCCAGCGCTCACCCCGCCTCAAATGCCTGCCCCTGGGGCCAGTGACGGCCACAGGGAAGGCTGACCCAGGGGAGCCACTTCAGGGGAAGCCAGAAGTCACTTTTATTTAAACATTTCCAATTTTAAAACGTTGGCAATTAACACACACACACTTTGTGGACAGAACACCCGAGCGCGGCAGGGGCTCCCGGGGCTGCCTCTGCACGGTCTGCGTGGACGGCCACCTTCGCTTCGCCTGCACAGATCTAGTCAGCTGAGGGGACGGGGCTGGGCTCCAGTCTGGCCTTCAAAGTGCAGGGACCGAACCCATCTCCCAGCTTGCCCCCTCCTTTGCGGACCCCCCTCAAGTCAGCGCGACCACCCGGGACGCGCCCTTCCCTCAGCACCGAAGCGCCAGCACCTCTGAGCTGGAAGCCGAGACCCTGCCCCGGCCCGGCCTCCCCGCTGGGGGGGCACGCCCCTCCTCCTCCGTGGCGCCAACTAGGAAGGGGCCTTTCTCTTACTCTGTGCCTGGCCTTCCCGTGTGGGTGACAAATGCCAGCAGTCAGCAGACACTGGATAGAAACACAACCGCTGAAGAAAAACGCCCAGAGCCAGCCAGGTAGGCAGTTTTCTAGAACATTATCCGAAGTACTCTTCATCTAATTTTGAAGATTCGTGGACTAATTCTTTCATTTGTACTAAGAAAAGATCTTTAGGAGTAAAGATTAATGCACTTTATTCCCCCCAAGTAAGATTAGGAGGCCAGATGGACGCGAGGACGCTGAGGCCTTCTGGAAGGAGAGGGCTGAGTCTGGTCCTGAAACAGCAGCTCCCGAACCAGATGAGCCTCTGTCCAGCGCACATTCCAGAAGGGCTTGCTGCACGCTGGGCACTGCCTTGAGAACTTCATGCATTGGCTCAGTCTTTAAAGGACCCCAGGAGGTAACGTTCATTTTTGAGAGAGAGCATGTGTGTGCACATATGTGCTGGGGGGGGAGGGGCAGAGAAAGAGAATTTTTTTGTTTTTTTAAGTTTACTTATTTGAGAGAGAGAATGTGGGAGAGAGAGAGAGAGAGAGAGAGAGAATCCCAAGCAGGCTCCACGGTCAGCACAGAGCCTGACACGGGGCTGGATCTCACAGACTGTGAGGCCATGACCTGAGCCGAAATCAGGGTTGGGCGCCTGCCCGACTGAGCCTCCCCGGGCGCCCTGATATCTCCACGGTGGGTGAGGCGCTGGGGCCGAGAGCGGTCAGGCAAGCCACGCAGGGAAGGGCTGAGCCGGCCCTGGTGGCGGGCCAGCTCCCCAGCCAGGTCTCAGCTCCCAGACTAGCACACCCCGCGCGGGGGGGGGGACGGGGACGACGACACGGGGGGACGGGGACGGGACGGTCACGGTGGGCGCTCGTCAGCTTAGTCTCAAGGCCGCACCGCCCTGGCCGTATGTCAGGCTGACGGTGCTTGTACGGTTAGGATCTACGGCTCCTTCCACGGGAGCGCCGTGGAAAGGGGCTCCGTCAGCCAGCAGCACACCCGCGGTCATGAGCTGGCCTTTGCCCGTCTGGGCGTGTATTTCCTGGGTCACGGACTCCCTCTGTCCCGTGGCCTCAGACCAGCAGCCGTGTGGTGAACCTGAGAGCCCTCGCCGGTCTCTGGCTTCCCACAGCACATGTGCCATCGAGTCACAGACCCCACCTCCCCCCGACACTTCATCCGGTCTTCAGTTCCGCAACCTGTGTCCCCTGGCCGGCCTGTGTGACCAGGAGGGTGGCACCTGCCTTCTGCTCCCCTGCAGGGTTCATGAGCGTGCCTTCTACAGGCTGGGGGCTCAACACGTGCATGCGGATTTGGTGGGTTATACCAACCACTGCCTACACTCCAGGACCTGGATGGACAGCCACGGCTTTCCCAGAAGCGCCTGATCAGTGGAAGCCTAACCCCCGTTGCTAGCAGCGCTGTTACACGCTCGCCCTGCCCCCAAGAGCACAGCGTCTGCTGAAGAGATGTGACCCGGGAACAGGACAAAACCGACTCAATGACAGGAGTGCGCCAGTTCCTTCCCTGGTACTGCTTTAAAGGATTTTCTCCTTAAAGGTACTCGTGGCCGTAGCAAAATTCTGCTCCGCAGAAGGCGGCCGGTGTCGCTCCCTGACCAAGTGGCCCCGGAGAGCATGGTGACTGGCCAGCCGTGGCCACGGGGCGCGGAGGCTCGCTCACACCACGGGGACTCACCGAGGGGGTAAGGAGCGAAGGTGCTGGGCGAAGACTGCGGCTCTTTGGTCTGCAGGTCAGGCAGGCCGGGGGCCTGGGGGTGCGGGGGGAAGCTGTCCAGGGCCGATTTGCCTGCAGAGGGGTGCAGGGACAGGTGCGGCGGGGGCGGCGGCTTCGCGAGCAGGGCCTGGGCCAGCTGGCGCTGGTGCTGCTGGATCTGCTGCTGCAGGTTACTGATTGTGCGCGCGACCTGGTGGCAGAGACGCCGACTTGGAAAGGTCCCCAAGGGGCCGCCCCTCGCCTGTCTGCAGACCCAGGGCATGCGGGATCCGCCGGCTGGGCCCACCTCCTCCCAGACCGAGGGGACGGCAGCCCTGCTGACAGGGGAGGCCTGGCGGGCGGAAAGTCACCGCCGGCCTAACAGCGCGCCATTCGGAAGACGGGAGCCCTCCTGCCGCCACCTACTTGCTGCTCCTGTTGCCTCATGGGTCCGGAAACATTGCGCTGAGCCTGTAGCATCTGCTGCTGGATCTGTAAACGCTGGTACGCCTGATGAGAGAGGACAGGTGAAGTCCCGTCAGAAAGTCGGCAGCAAGGGGTCTGACTTGTTAGTAGTTAAAAAAACCAGAAGGCGGAAAGCGGCCAAGGGTCTTGGTCCCCTTACCGCGCGGTGGTTTACCCTACGGGAGGCGGGAGGGGTTTTGAAAGGGGATGTGTCTCCCGAGTCCTCCCAGGGCAGAGACTTTTACAGAGCAAGTCGGCAGGGCCGTGCAGGGTAGGCAGTGAGGTCTGTCAGCAAGCGCCTTTCAGTTCATGACGAGACCAAACTTGTTTTTCTGTTTTTTTTTAATTTATTGATTTATTTTGAGAGAGAGAAAGAGAGAGAACGGGAGAGGGATAATCCTAAGCAGGCTCTGCACTGTCAGCCTGGGGCCCGACGCAGGGCTTGAACTCATGAACCCTGAGATCATGACCTGAGCTGAAACGAAGAGCCAGACGCTCAACTGACTGAGCCCCTCAGGCGCCCCAGGATCAGAATGCTTCTGCTTGAGTCATACACACCAAAAATAAAAAGAAATGAGAAGATGAAAAACTAGGGGTGCCTGGGCGGCTCAGGCTGAGCACTGACGGTGCAGGTCCTGCTCGGGAGTCTCTCCCCACCCTCCTCGGTCCCTCCCCTGCCTGTGCTCGCTCGCTCTCTCTCTCAAAAGTAAACAAACTTAAGAAAAACTTAGAAATGCCTCATTAATCTGTGAATTATAGAGAAATAAAATATTTCACTTAAGTGAATCCTCAAAGGCCTTAAAAAAATTCAGGATGCACCCAAACTGTACTTTACCAATTATTTTGGGAAAAAAAAAAAAAAGTTAAAAACGGTGTGCATGGCTTTAAAACAATGCACTAAACAATCCGGGGTCTCTTGCTCTCTCTGCCCCCGTCGGCCCCGCTCAGTCACCGGGCGGCCCCCGACGGCGCCGTGAGGGTGAAATCACTGACGCTCGCGGAGCGGGGAAGGGCGCCGGGAACCTCCCGGGCAGCTGAAGCGCGTGCAGAGCGATCAGAACCAGAGGTGGCGCACGACTCCAACGCCCAGAACAAGGCTGGGCCACCCGCTCCCGCCATGCCGACTTGGTCCCCTCGGACGGTGTCATGGACGCACGAAAGACGAAAATGCACAAGAGGGAAGATCCTGGGATTCTCTTTCTAGGGGTGTAACATTTACGTGTGAGTAAAATGCCATCATGGGAAAGGAAAAGTTTGTCCTGATGTCTTTCATACCATAAGGGGCAATAAAAATTACTGTACAAGAGACGCTAGAACACCATACGATGCTCAGACCCGTCTCACGTCAGAATACAGCGGTGTCTTCAGTGTTCCCAAGGAGCAGACAGCTATTTTCCCCTAACGTGCCAGCTCTAAATAATTTGCTTTTTAAGTGTGTGCCCGATGTTACGGTTGTTTCTGTCTCCATCTGAGTCAGGTTGGTCGTCAAAGCAAAAGTCCTGTGTGCTCGAACCACCCACCCTTTGTGCCTTCGGGCCCCGGGAAGCCTCACCCCTAGCCCGCTCACCCCCACACTGCAAGGTGCCCCCACTTGGGGGATAAAGAAACGGTCTCTGAGAGTCTGACACGGTCACGGCCCCCCTTCCTCCCGGACACGTGATGTGGCCCGGGCACTGCTCCCTCCATCCCGGGCTGCGCCCTGCTGGGAAGCCGACACGCAAACTGGTCAGATGGGGGCCTCCCAGGCAGTAAAGGGTGAGGACTGAGAGGGCCCAGGGCTCTCCTGCAAGGAAAGGTGTGGCATCAGTGCTTTTGTCTATCGGAGGCCTTTTCGCCTTCCTTCACGATTCCCAGTCCTTCCAGGGCATGAAGCTGCTGGACAAGACTTTAGAATAAAGCAGGTGCTCACTGAGCAGGGCACTGGGTGCTGTCTGTAAGCCAATCTGATAATACAGTATGTTAAAAAAAAAACAGGTGTCAACGCACTAAAGAAGGAACACACCGGGCTCCCGAGTGTCCATCAGTGCAGTGCGCACGAACACGTGACATGATGATGCCGTGGCATTTCACAGTAAAAGTAGTAGGACTGTGGAGAATTAAAATCTTAAGACATGCTGAACATGAATCTTCCAGAACTATGAGGCTCCATCATCCTTTCTCAACAGGGGTTTCGAGAGAGGATTAAATCCTAATCCGTAAGGCATTAGGTAACTTCTCGTTTATGCTTCTAGAATAGTATTCCTTCGTCCCCGAAGAATTTAGAAAATCGTCATTTTTTGTGTTCTGTGGTCTAGATGGGAAACTCTGGATGACAAAAGCTAGTTGAGACCCCAGGGAGAGGGCGTGCCTGACAGGAAGATCTGGAAGACTCTGTGAAGAAGGGAGCAGAGAATTTACAAAGCTGAGGAGAAACAGCCGAAAGTGAAAACCTCCCTCATTTTTTTTTAGTAGTCTCCGAGAGTCTCAGTGAGCGTCCCGGACATGAAGAGCGCGCTGCATCAACCACGGGGGCCAGCCAGGGTGTGGCGGGCAGGGCTGCGTGACCCGCAGGGGCGCGCCCCTCCTCAGTCCCGGGAGCCGGGCGCCTCTGCCCACTCACCAGCTGCAGCTGATAGAGCTGGTTCAACATCGTCATATGCTGAGGATTGATCGGCGAGGTCAATAGTGCAGGGTTGAGACCAATGTTTTTTGCTGCAAACTGCAAAAGCTGTGCTTGAACCTGCCGGACACAAAGGAGGGCGTCAGCTCCTGGGAGGTGGTCCCTCGGGATGCAGAACTGGTTAGTTAAGGCCACCTGTCTCAAGGACGCACTCCGAACGTCACCAGCAAACTCCTGGACGTTTCGCCCGTGTAGCCGCCGTGGTGCTGCGGGAGAGCAGCAGGCAGGCAGGCGGGCAAGGGGCAGGCCCTCCTCCTCCCAGGGCTGCGGTCACAGTGACACTGCTCAGGGTCCCCCCCCCCCCCCCAGCCAACAGATCTCCTGTTCTGTCACCGTGCCACCCCACAGGAGGGTCTCATCCCCGATGGGCACAGGAAGTGGTCCACCCCTGATCTGCCAGCCCGAGCCTGGACCATCCATCTGCCTTCCCATTCTGGGGGGCCCCTCCGTGCAGGGCCCGACCGGACCTCTCCGTGTCTGCCCCTGTGCGGCGTGGGTGTGGTCGTGGTGCCGCTGCGAGAGAACCCCAGGTGGAATGAGGGGAGGCACCTCTTGCGGGAGCAGGAGTCTGACGCGTATTAGACAGCGTGCTTTTTCTCTGCACGGTACATTTGTCAAGCTCTATGAGTAGATTTACCGAAGCAGCCAAGGCATTTACAGGGAGCACGTTACGTAACAGCACAGGTAACGCGAGGGCACAGGGGTGGCACGTGCTTTGCCGAGCGTGGGCAGCCTGCGGCCTGCCAGCCGGGCCCCGGCAGCGGGACGTGCGCGGAGGCGCTGTGGGGCTCCCTGCTGTCGCTGCCCCCGGCTGCCGCCTGCTGCACGGCCGCCCGAGGGAAGCAGACGCTGCTCTGGTCTACGCTTCTGCCCTCTGGGGCCTCTGTCGGAGGAGGTCGCCCTGTGTCCCGATGAGTGAATTCACTCCTTCGCCTGCATCCAGCCATCTCGGCTCAGCGCACGGACCCGGCCGGGCTCAACTACTTGTGGGGAGAAGTCACTTCCAGCCAATTCCGTAACTCATTACCAGCAGCTAGTAATGAATTTTTTACAGGGGACAAGGACTGAAACACTGTAATGAAAAACTCGGTCCAAAGAGTAAGGTCATGGACCATTCTAAAAGTAAACAATATTGGAATGAAAAAATCCATATGCTTTCGAGTCCCACAAAACAGTAAGAACCTTTTCCTGACTTCGGTTTGACCTTTTATTCTCTTTCATTCTTAAAGAATCTCTGTGGGCAAAACTGGTCTAATACTAAGTAACGGACTTGGCTAAGAAGCCTGTAACATATATGGTCTGACACACGACCCCACTGAGTCGGCCCCTAAATTGGACTCAGTCCCTGACCGCTCCCACGTGGCCCCTTCTGCCCCGAGCAACGCGCCGGCCCGCCCCCTCCTCCACCAGTTGGCACCAGACGTCGGGATCCTGTGAGTCACTGTCAAGAGCAGGACCCGCGTGGCAGCCGGCAAGGGTGCGAGGTGCCTTTCCAGCTGGCGTGCCGGGAGGACCCCCGCTCCGGCCTCTGGCCGAGGCCTCAACAGTGAAAGCGCCTCCAGTGGCCGCGCCGGTGACCCTGGCAGCCTGTCCCCCACCCCCCCCACTTGGCGGCGGTGAGCTCGCCCTCGCTCTGCAGCAGGGACGTGGCTGCGACCCAGGCGCATGGAAGGCCAGCGGCGGGCCCCACCTGAGGGGATAGAAACGGAGGCACTTGAGCGCGGAGGCTGGGCTGGGAGGAGCTCAGAGGCTGCACGGGCGGCTGCGGCGGCTGCTGCATGGTCCTGGCTTGTGCTGCTCCGCTGCTGCCGAACAGACCCAGATTGCCACTCGGTATCTGCGGGGACACGGGGTGGGGGGTGACCGCGTGGTTACGGGGCCGGCGCCACAGGAGCTCCACAGGAGGCCCTGTCTTCCTGAGCACGAAGGCCAAAGCATATCTACCACTCTCCCCACCCCCCCAGCCCCGCCAACTTCTACACCAAAGTGGATTCACGGAAAATGACCGGCCCCGGAGGCCTGTGTGTCCAGATCACAGAGGCCTCAGGACGGCGCCAGTCGGAAAGTGTCCCCGAGACAGGACTATCACGTCCAGAGAAGCTCTGATAACACGGTGCGGCGAACGACAGCGACGCGGAGCCACTGGGTCACCATGCTTTCCCCACGGGACTCCGCAGGGCGGGGACCACTGACCCGAAGACAGCGACATTTTCAAATAGGAAACAGGAGCATAATTTGAACAGAAGCCAAAGCTGATGCTGAATAAAAGCTGAATAAAACTAGGCGGGTTCCCGTGTGTGAGCGCTACTCAGTGCCTTTTTGGGGTGCTTCTCGCTCTTCTGGGGGCAGTCAGAGGACAGGCACGGAGCAGAGAGCCCGCCGGGGGCTCACTCCAGCTGCCCCGCCTGCAGAGTCCTTACGTGTCAGGTGGCAGGACACCCAGAAGCAGGTGATGCACTGAACTATCACCAGCGTTAGCGACGTCAGGCCGTGAGGGCCACAGACAGGGACGCTGGTGACAAGGGGCACCGCTGACGGCAGTTCACTGGGGAAGGCAGACATGGCCCTGCACGGCCGCCTCCCGCAGCCGAGCCTCTACCGAGGGGGGGCCTCAAAAGTGGGGCGAGTCAGCCTCCTGCATGAGGAAATCCAGGAAAAGGAAGTCCCACGGCCAGGAAAGCGCGTCACGTCTTCCGGAGGCACGGGGAGAGACAAGGGCCACGGAGCAG
>NC_043716.1:54990059-55036046 GCF_006229205.1 Suricata suricatta | reverse complement strand
TCCCTGAATATGGTCCAATTCCAAGAACTGGACTCCACTCCTGACACCTGCTCGCCACCTGCCGGACGGTCCTTCTAGTATCTCGGCGGCCTCTCCACACACGATGGTGTGGTGAGGTACGGGCGCTCATTACGAATAAGACAGTTTGCGGCTCAAGCACATGTGTTACAAGCAGGCGAGACAGAGACCGCACCGGCTCTCTCCCACAGCCTTACCTGTCTAGAAGAATTCAAGTTTTGCATGCCCAGCCCTGAGGCAATCCCACCCAGGGCCTGATTAGGGAGTGCACTGTTAGAAAGGGGGAGCTTCAGGCTTGGTGAAGGCAAAAACGGTGAGGTCGCGGGCTCTTCCACTAGGCCGCCGTCCTGGTTGGAGAAAGAGAGGGTGAGCTGCGCGCGGTGGCCGTCCGCAGACAAAGCACAAGCAGTTTCCCAAGGACGGCGAGGGGTATGGATGAATAAAGAATTAAAAGATCAAAAAAGTGTGGATAACGAGAATGGAGAACATGGGCCAAAGGAAGAGGGGAAAGAAAAAGAGAAACAGGATTTAGATGCTGCGGTCACCATTAACGATTATTACACACACACACACACACACACACACACACACACACCCCACCGCCCAGGGGCAGGAGTCACGAGGACGGTGAAACGTTAGCAGAAGCCTCATGTAGAAGACACTTAACTATTTTCAAGTAATTTCGAGAAGTCATTACCAAGGCTCCAGGTGCACGGTAGCCTGGACTCGGCTGACGTTCAGCTCTTTTTGACTTACAGACAGCCCTTTCATACAGGTTAACCCAGTAATGGGGCAAGTTACAAACCAGAATCTTCTCTGTCACATTTACTAAGGTCTCATTATGCATCAGGCCCCCTGCATGTCTACCGCCTCCAGCTCCAGCACGTGCAGTATTATTCTACGTCTCACAGGCAGGGAGACAAGTCAGCGTCCCGTCCCGAGCCAGGTATAAACCGAGATCCTAAGTGAGGCTGGAGTCGCACCGAGCTCCCTGGCCACGCCTTCCCGCAGGGGAGCGTGCGGCGGGGCCTGGTTAAGAACAGAGCTGAAGTCTCATCTTTCCTCCCGTGAACCTGTTCTTTCGTTTTGTTTTCTAAACTTGTCCTTTCTTGCTTTCACTTTATTTTCAAGGTTCAACATCCCGACGGAATGTCATGGGGTGCTGCTCTCGCCCCCTCGTGCAGCCACACCTGTCTGGGGCGGGTCACCACTACCGGACAGTCCTGAGGGGGGCTGAGCCGGTGTCTGCACGCGTGACCCAGCCCAGGGGCTTCTGACCGACGCCTGCACCGCCTGCTCGCCCTCGGAAGCGGCCGGGCTGAGCCGGCCCCAGGGCCCGCGCCCGACCACTTCTAGGCTCTTTTTCTGAGAGCAGAGACACAGCATCAGTTCCAGCGGGAAGAACCGTGCATATAAAATAAGACAGTAATCCAGAACTTGGATGACCCCTGTTATCGGGCAGATTGAAGCAGATGCGGCAGCCCAGTTCACCCCACTACGATGAGCATCAGTTTTCAATTTCAGTATTTTTTATTCTTAGTCACATCGTATGAAATACAACACTCTCTCTTTTGAGTTAAACAGTCACTTCAGTGTTACAGCCCGGTAGCATTTAAGTCAGCTCGCATTAAGGACGCAGTTAAAATGAAAAGTCCCTCCTGTTAAAAACAAACAAGACACCCCCTAAAGTCATACATACCTTGTCGAGAAAGGCGGGGCGGTCCCCGGAAGAGTCTTTGGAGACTGGTGGGCGGCAGCCAAGGGCTTTGGTGACCACTCCATTGTAGTCGGTCACTCCCAGGCCACGCTTGTCCACGTCCACCTTCTTTTCCAGCAGGGCGCCTGGAGCACAAGGAACAGAAGCCACACTTACCCAAACGCCGAGGGGCGTCGGTGAGGAGCGCCGAGCACAAGCGGGGCCCCAGGCCCCGAGACACAGGGAGGCTGCAGCTTTGCTCCTGCGAGCCCCGGCCGTCGGCCCCTGTCCCTCCTCCCGCCCTGGGACGCTACAGTGAGTGGGATGGTTTTCTTTCTTTATCAGATCCTTCATCGTTAGCGCAAAGGCATGCAACTGATTTCTGCATGCAGATTCCATATTCTGCTACTGCACTGAGACTGTTGACTGATTCCAAGTTTTTTTTTGACGGATTCTTTGGAATTTTCTATATAAAGGATCATACTATCAGCAAGTAATGAGAACCTGATTTCTTCCTTTTCAACACGGATGCTTTTTTCCCCTTTGTCTTGCCTAACTGCCTTGGCCAGGACTTCTAGTGCTTTATGGAATAGGAGTGGGGAGAGTCAGCATCCTTGCCTTATTCCTGATCTTAGAGGAACACTTTCAATTTCTCTCCACTGAGTAAAATGGTAGCCATGGGTCTGCTGTGTACGGCCTTTATCATGTGGAGGTGCGTTCCTTCTATACCCAGTCTGCTTAAGGTTTTTACTTTTTCCCCCAAATCATGAAAGGATGCTGTATTTTGTCAAATGTTTCTTCTGCAGCTATTGAGATGATCACATGATTTTTCTCTTTTGTCTTATCGATGTGATAGATCACATTTATTGGCCGGTGTCTGTTGAACCAGCCTGGCATCCTAGGTAGAAATGCCACCTGGTCATGGAATATAGTCCTATTCATGTGTTGTGGAACTCAGTTGGCTAACATTTCGTTGAGAATTTTTCCATGTACATTCATCAGGGATATTGGTCTGTGGTTTTCTTATTAGGTTTTGGAATCAAAGTAATGCTGGCCTCATAGAAGGAGTCTGGAAGCATTCCCTTTTCCTTGAGAGTCTGAAGGAGTCTGAGAATTGATGTTAATTCTTCTTCAATATTTGGTAGACTTTCTAAAGTCAGGGAAGTCATCTAGCCCTGACTCACTCTCATATTATTGGTCTATTCAGATTTTCGATTTCTTCCTGATTCAGTGTTGGTAAGTTGTTCCCAGAAATGTATTCATTTCTTCTAAGTCATGTAACTTGTCGGCGTATTAGCCTCTTAGGATTCCGTGTATTTCAGCAGTTATCAGCTGTAGCGCCTCCTCTTTCATTCCTGATTTCATTTCTTTGAGTCTTCTTTCTTTTCTTCTTACGTCTAGCTGAAGGTTTGTCAACTGTGTTGATCTTTCTGAAGAATTAGCTGTTAGTTTCATAGATCCTTTTTACTGTTTTCTAGTCTCTATTCTGCTTATTTCTGCTCTAATCCTTATTACCACCTTCCTTCTGCTAACTTTAGGCTTAACATGTTCTCCTAGTTTTGTTTGAGGTGTGAAGTTAAAAGTAAGAATAGTTTTGGGGGCGCCTGGGTGGCTCAGTCGGTTAAGCCTCTCTTGATTTCGGCTCAGGTCATGATTTCATGCTTGTGAGACTGAGCCCCACACTGGCCTCCACACTGAGCGTGGGACCTGCCTGAGACTCTCTCTCTCCCCCCTCTGTTCCTCCCCTTTTCATGCTCTCTCTCAAAAAGATTTAAAAAAAAGAATGAAAAAAAAGAAAGAAAAAAAGGACCCCCCCGCCCCCAAGAACCCTGAAGATGGTTCTGTGGCCCCTCAGGTTCCATCCCGGGGAATGTTCCCCGTGTGCCTGAAAACCACGTTCTGCTGCTGCTGGATGGAACGTTCTGTGCCTCTCACGTCCACTGGCTCTGAAGTGCGGTTCAATTCCATTTCTTCTTGTCGACCTCCAGGCTGGGTGAATTATCCATGGTTAACATGGGGTATCTGCAGGCCTCTATGATTACAGTCTGTTAATTACTTAATGTATTTTGGTGGTCGGGTGTTGGGCGTAGATACATTTACAACCCTATTTGCATCTTCTTGATGTACTAACCCCTTTGTCAGCATATAATGGCCTTCTTGGACTCTTGTCACCCTTTCTGGCGTCAAGTCTATTCCGTCTGATATTGAGTATGGCTATGCTCACCTACTTTGTGTTTCTGTTTGCTTGGAATATCCTTTTCCAACCTTTCAATGTGAGCCTCCATGTGTCTGAAGGCTGCAAGAGTCTCCTGTGGGTGGCACAGAATGGAGTCTTGGGGCTTTATTTAAATCTTTTTTAATTAAAAAAATTTTTTTTTAATTTTTATTTATTTTTGAGAGAAAGAGACAGCATGTGAGAGTGTGGGGGAGGGGCAGAGAGAGAGGGAGACACAGAATCCGAAGCAGGCTCCAGGCTCCGAGCTGTCAGCCCAGATCCCGAGGCGGGGCTTGAACCCCAAAACTGTGAGACTGGGACCTGAGCCAAAGCTGGATGCTCAATAGACTGAGCTCCCCAGGCACCTGGGTCTTGTGGCTTTAATCTCAACGTCCAGCAACGCTGTGCCGTTAGGTTGGTGAGTTCAGTCCATTCACGTTAAGAGAGGTTACTGACATGTACGGACTTCCTACCGTCCTTCTATCGTTTGCCTTCTGGTTATTCTGTCTCTCTTCTGTTTTTCCTTCGGTCTCTGTCTACCTTGATACGTTGATGGTCTTCCATTTTCTCAGTCTCCCCCTTTGAGTATTTTGTGTCTTTGCTCTAGATTTTTGCTTCATCATTACCGTGAGGTTTACATTAAACGCAGTAGAAGAGTCCCATTTCTACTGATAGCAATTTCTCTTCATTGGCTTATATATATATTTTTAGTTTATTTTTTGAGAGAGAGAGAGTAGGGGAGGGGCAGAGAGAGAGAGAGAGAGAGAGAGAGAGAGAGAGAATCCTAAGCAGACTCTGCGCTTTCAGCACAGGGCCTGACATGGGGCTTGGACTCATGAACTGTGAGATCGTGACCTGAGCTGAAATCCAGAGTCAGCCACTTAACCACTGAGCCCCCCAGGTGCCCCTTCATTGGCTTAAAAAAGCTCCATCCTTGTGCCCCCCCCTTTGATATTTCTGATGTCACAAATTATCTGTTTGCACTGTGATTTTGTGACCATGGTGTAATAGCCATAGTTACGTTTAATCCTCCTTTTTCTCTACCTTTTGTACTATAGTTAAGAACTTAACATACCACTCTAGGGGCACCTGGGGGCTCAGTGGGTTGTGTCCAACTCTTGATTTCAGCTCAGGTCATGATCTCATGGTTGGTGAGACCCAGCCCTGCATCGGGCTCTGTGCTGACAGCGCGCAGCCTGCTTCGATTTCTCTCCCCCGCCCCCCGCTCCCCCCCCCATCTTGTACACGCAGTATCTCCCTCTCAAAAAAAAAAATTACAGGAAAGAGTTTAATACACCTTTCTAAAACCCTGCTACAGCGTTCTGATTCTATTTATCTGTTTTTAAAGCAGCTGCACCGTGAGGGCTGCCGGCTCCCCGAAGTCACTCTCCTCTCCCACCAGTAAGTGCCCCACCGCCTCGGAGGGGTCTCTGTGGACCGCTGAGCAGGCCCGTTTTGGGGCCAGCTGTGAAGAAGGTGCTCAGTGTCACAAGAAGTCTGGCCTGTGGTCCTGGTGCCTTTCTCTAAGAGTGCCACTGTGACACTTTGGGAAGAACTCTCCCCTTCGTGGAAGTGCTGGAGAAGAATGACAAGAGCAAACATGCTCGGCGTGGGGTCTCCGGAGACGGGCCGCGTGGCCCCTGCACCTCCGGTGGCTGCTCCCTGGCGGGAGCCCGGCCCTGTCCACCCGGCACGTACGCCACCACCAACCAGGACTGCACTGAGGTGCTTCTGGAAACCCAGACCCCACAGACAGTGCGCCCTAAGGGCCTCGGATTACTTACTCATGGCCTGGTCAAGATTCATATTGTTGCTCTTCAGGGCCTCTTCAGCTGGCTCTCTCTGTGTGGGAAAACAGTTTTCATTAGGGTTACGCTTCACAGTAACGAAAAAGCCAGTAAAGAATTCTATCGCTATTAGCTTGGAGAAATGGTTATTGTTGGCATAATATTACTAGATTTTGGAGTCAGAACACTTCTCGTCATTGTTGAGGCTAGAGACAAACGTCTTCCAAGTAAAAGGCACTGAGAATAAGAACATGTATTGAACTGACGTCTAAAGAACTTGTATCTGACACTTTAAAAACGAAGCGTCCGGGCTCCGTGGACTCCCGTCACGGGCTCTCTATGACGCCGAGCAGCAACGCCTCCCCCAGGACGAGAGCGGGCAGGCCTCCAGGAAAGTCCTGGATCGAGGTCAGAGCACAGAGCCCCACTCTCTGCTTCGCGGACGTGGGCTCTGCCGTCAACTACTTTTCACCAAGAAACGTAGAAGCAGCCAGAACGAGCAGGTTCATGCTGAGAACCACCCCTGCGGGCGCGGCGGACGCGGGTCCCGGTGGGCAGGCGCCACACCGAACACAGGGCTCCAGGGTCCCGCCTGCGCTCGCACGCGGGACGGGGCTGGGCCACCCCCGGGTCTGCATCCTGCCCTGTGACTGGGCGCCTGTGCCCAACGGGAGGCGTGTCGCCTCTAGACTGGGCCGTTCTGGACGCGTTCTTGAGGGACATGCACGGAAATCAAAGATGCGTGTCCACTTGGGTGACGGTCTGGGAGGCCCTCTGAAGGGAAGACAGAGCAGACACGGGACAGTCCTCACCATCGGAGCCCCTGCGTCCACTCTCAGGGACGGAGCGCGTCACGGCACATTTTCCAGGGGACACCCTGCAATTCGAACTCTCCCTGTGTGTGACCTGAGACTCAGGCCCTCCACAGGTCTGGACCCAGACAGAGCCTAAGGACTGTATACCAAGCCTTCTCTTGTGCTCTCTGTCAATCACCGCATAAACTAATGAAAATTCACTTTTATCTATAACTTAAAAGAAAATACAGAACTGAAAAGCCACGAAAGGAACAGCCATGCGGCACGGTTTCTTCCAGAAGGCTCGCGCACCTCACTTGATGGGACTGGGGTGGGGGCTGCTGTGCTTGAGAGCAGCGGTCCCTACAGAGAAGACTCGTGTGACGGGGGCTCACGAGTGAGGCCGTGTGAACGCTCTCCTCCCTCAAAAGTCTCCCTTGTTACGTGTGACAACGGCGGGCAGGACACAAGCGGGGCCATGCACGGCGGCGCGCGCGGAGGGGGCAGTAAAACAAGACATCAGTCACCGGGAAGCCCATGTCTGTGAGTTGTTTGATCAGCCGGTTCATGATCCAGGCCTCGTCCTGCTTGCCAGACGTTTTCATGCCCTAGAACAGAGTGCGGGTCACGGTTAACGCAGTCCTTCTAGGCGTGCGGGAGCCCTAAAATTCACGGAGATTTAAAGTTAGAGCATCTTCCTGTGTTAGCGTCAAACAGGGCTGTGCTCCAGAGTCCCTGACTCTCCTCTGTGGCTAGGACTACGGAATGCTTGGGGCACTTGCTAGTTGGCATCCGGGTGTGATTTATGGACTTTAAAAAGCAAGATAATTATTTTTCTTCCCCAGAGAATTTAGTTCATCACAGATGTGTGCCACTTCCATTATCAAATAATCCTAAGTGCTCCTTTGAACATCACCCTATGCTAACCCTACGTGAAGTTTACTAAAAATTACATGTTTTCTGCCCTTTCATAAGCTTTACTGTCAAAGATGACAAAATGCAGGGGGTTCGTCTCTACAGAATGAAAAGGCGACAAGATGAAAGGAACAAAAAGCCCGTTAATTTTACTGACTAGTCACTGCTTGCAGCCCTTGGGGTAGAGGAGATGTAAACGGGCACAGTAGTGAGGGAGAGGATGAAGGAGAGAAAAGGAGATGTGACACAGAAAGTGAGCCAGGGCCGCGGAGGAGGGGAGGAGGGGAGGAGGGGAGGAGGGGAGCACGGGGCTGCCTGCAAGGGCTGGGCGAGGATGTCGTTTTCTCAGTGATTTCCCTCGTCTTCCAACAACTCAAAGACCCGAACCCTGTATTCACACAGGAGAAACACCCCCTCAATCACTGGTCCCAGGACCTGTCAAATTGGAGCCTGCCGCTAACCACAGACGGGGTCCGTGTGGCAACGGCAAACCAGCGGACGGGCGTTCTTTCCTCAAGCTGGTGCGTATTTGGAGGCGCCCGGAGTCACTGGCGGGGCCAGAGGTGCCGAGATTACACAGTATTTAAATTTACCAACTGGGTATTTCTGGCCCCGTCATTAATTGGATTATTGGCCAACCAGCTGTCAAAAGCTCCCCCTGTGATGTCTGCAGTCACTTCTACCCCCAATGAAGCGAGCCCCGATTTCGGTTTCTAGGCTCTGCTTGCTGCTAATTAAATGCTTTGTTAAATTAATTTTTTTCCAACAGATAATGCCTTCACGAGGTCCGGAAGGAGGGGGAGGGCCGGCACACGGCATGGCCTGGCTCCTACCTCCTCTTCCACCCGCTCGGCGCCTGCTCTGGCCAGCAGGGAATCCCTCTGCACACGCGCAGGCGTGCACACCTGTCCCTGCCCCACAGCGGTGCGTGCCACGCCCCCTTTTCTGTCCCCATGCACCCCTTTCTGTCCCTTGCCTTTTCACTTGACAGCAGATTCTGGTGATCTTGTCGTGTGAATACAGACAGGATTTCTTTATAAAAACGTGTCCGGCTTTTGCCCGTATGGATGTGGGGTCACTCAGTTACCCCCTCAGTGTACATTTAAACCTGCACTTTCTCCCTGGAGAAACGCTCCAGCGGGAAGCGGTGCACAGGCGCCCTCCGCTGCAGCTGCAGTGGGCGGGCTGGTGCTGGGGGTCGGGGGTCCTGCCGGCCCGAGGGGCGACACCGGCATCCCTCAGCGTCGTTTTCACTCGAACTCTTGCCGTAGGTCCGGCTGGATGTCCCTTCGTGTGTTTAAGGGCTGTGAGTATTTATGTTCTAGGGATCACCTTTTTATATTCTTTCCTTATCTTCCCAGTGAGTTACTCATTTATTAAAAAATAAAGTCCGTCTGTAGGACCTTTCTTCACATGTGTATCGGGGACCAGCCCTCTGCCCGGTGTGATCCAAACACTCCTCTCCAGCCTGCTGTCTTGATTTTATGGTATTTTCTATCATGCATCTTTTGTTAAATGTTTAGTTATTTCTGAGAGAGAGAGAGAGAATGAGAACGAGTGGGGGAGGGCCAGGCAGAGAGGCAGACACAGAATCTGAGGCAGGCTCCAGGCTCTGAGCTGTGGCTCTCAGCAGGACGTGACGTCATGACCTGAGCGGAGGGGGACGCTTAACCGACTGAGCCACCCAGGCGCCCCAGGACAGAGGATTCCAAAGAATTTTGTTGATAGGGGTTGTGCGTATCAATATTTACCATTTACCATATTAGAAATTCAAGTTGAGAAATTTAAAAAATACACTAATAATTTGTTAAAGAAGTACAGTAACAAACCCACATCAATAACACCGGTCTAGTGGAAAAGTGTACTTTCTAAAAAACAAAGCCCTTGAGGGAGGAGGAGGCACCGCGCCCCCCGCCTGTGACCTCTGCCGTCCGGCGTCCCGGAGCCGCCCCGGAGCCGCCCCCGCCTCTGCTCTGCGGGGACAGCCATGCGCTGCCGTGTCCGGGGCCCCGGAGCACCCGAGGACCGACGCCCGTCACCGCTGGCTGGGGACCACCTCTACCCTGACTGTATTTGTAAGCACCGGCGAGTTTCAGAGTTTCTTTTCTCTAGCGCCGCACACACCTTTGGGGGTCCTTTTTTGGGGGCGCTGCCCCAGGAGCTGCAGGAGGAGGTGCCTTCCTGGGAGGCGGCGCTGTTCCACACGCCCCCCTCTTCGTCTTCCCACTGACCGGCGCCGAGGCTCGCGTCGTCCCCACTGCTGCCCCAGCCTTCTTGCATAGATTTCGAAGCTAGAAGGAGAGCAGACACGAAGTTCACAAACTCACCGCCCTGAGGGAGACGGGGCTGCTCACAGGGACATTCAGGGGGAGGTGGGACCAAAGGGGTGCACTGGGAGCTGCCTCTGTACTACTTCATCTCCCGGAGACCAAGGAACTGAGTTTCTCGTGCGAGTTCTAGAAAATACACGCAAACATGCGTGTCGCTTTCCCTTCCTACTACTCCTACGGATGCAGTCTGTGCTGTTGCCACTCCTGTAGTGGCTACAGGTCATTGTGGCGCATGGACTTTCGAACAGCGAACCCTGGGGCCACAGGAGGCGGCGGCAATGCCTGCACGGCATGAGATGGCTGGTGAAATGCAGAGTCCTGAAAAATATCCCCGTCTGCCACGAGGTTTCTGGACCTGCAGCCCGTGCCCCTCCCACGTGGCCAGGCACGGGTCACCTGGGCACCGCGAGAAGCGCACAGGTCTGTGGCCGGGCCCGATAGTCCACATGTCTGACCAGCCCCTGGGAGATACTTTCAGAACAACAGGATGAGGCCGTAGGCGGACGGAGCCACAAGCTGACTATGGAGTTTAGACTTCAGGGTGTGATTTTTTTTCCTACTTTTTTAAGATACCAAGTAATTTCTGGTATAAAAGTTACCCCGAATTCTCACTTCTGGGAGAAGGCCAAAGAGTAAGTGGTAACACAGCGGTCTGTAAGACTATGAGAACCTGCTGCGTTCACGAGGCGACGCGCACAGAACGGCGCCGCCGAGGACAAGGCGTGGACCGGACGTGCCGCCCAGGGCGGCGGGTGGATCTGAGGGCCGCCCTGTCCTCTGGGTCTGCAGCACTAGTCATAGGAACAGAAGAAGGAGCAGGCAGGAGGGCGGGCACAGAGAGCACACTACCCAGTTCGTTACTAGCCAGTCCCAAACACAACAGGAACGTAAGACATGACAGTGAAAACACAAAAATAAGGTTGCATTTTAAGCTCTAACAGGGTTAGTGGTGGCCAAAGGAAACACGAAGCTCTCGCAGCCCCGGGAGTGACGGCTCTTCATGCCGGGCTCAATCACACGCTCAGGTTCGCTCGAGTGTCACACGCACCGCGCTGCAGAATCCCCTCGCGTCAGGGAACCGCACTCGGTGCCCGTGACCTGGGCACGTGACAACATACACGGTACGTGTGTGCTTATCATCCTTGCAGACAATGTGAGGAAAATGCAGCACGATCGTTCTCTTCTTCAAAAATCAGGGCGTGCAAAGCCTGCGGTGCGCCTGGAGCCCCGAAGCAGCACGTGCCCACACGACAGAGGCCGAGGGCCTGACCGCTGTGGAGTCACGTCGGTCCCGGTGCGCCCTGCCTCGCCGCCGGCCCCGTGCGTGCGTGAGCTGCTGCGGGCGGCGGGCGTGGGGTCACTGCTGCCGCGCAGATGCTGCCGACGGCATCCGGCAGACACGCGCACGGTGTCGGTCCCGGCAGGTAATTTAAAAAATAAATAAATAAAAAGGAGCGCATGGTCTTCTGTTAACAGCAATTCTGGGTCCGTGTACCAGACACGGCAACTCTGTTAGTTTTAAAGTATAAATGACAGGAGGCAGGTGGCCTAAAACATTGATTCTTAAAATCCGACGGAAAGTAGCCTTCCTCTCGATCACCACCCTGGGCTGTGTCCAGAGCGCCGGGTGGGACTCACCTGGTTTGCACAGGGCCGGGGCGGCAGCGGGGGCGCCGGCTCTCCCGAAGGTCACGGGCGGCTCCGCGGGCTGGTCCCCCCATCCGCTGCCGCTGCTGGGCGGCTTGCCCCACGCCGCGGTGCCGTTGTCAACCAGCGTGGAGGGGGCGGACGGCTCTCCCCAAGAGCCCTCGGCCTTCGAATGGACGTTCGGCATTTCTCCCCAGCCCGAGGAGACTGAAAAGGGCACCGCCCAAGAGAACATAATAAAAGTGAAACAGAGGAGCAGCAGAGAAGGCAGTTTCAAGTTCAAAATAATTTCGGGAGGCTCTAGCTTTACGATGGCTGTTCGGGGAGAGTGGAGAGGAGGCAACGCCTCATCTACTTAGATCTGTTTCGCTTTTAAAACCCGCAGCCCCCTTTTAAAATCCACGCCCGCCCCGCCCCGCTCACAAAGGAGGGTCCCGTAAACATCAGAGACCACTGACCTCAGCATCTGCAGGGTGACAGGGTTCAAAAGAATAGTTAAAAAGCTAACGTTTAAGAAGTAGCTTTTTCATTTCCAGTATTACACGTTAACAGCCTGAAAGGAATTTTATGTTAGTTTTCTCTTGTAAGACAAACTTCGAAGTTGCAAATACGTGCCTCACTCTTGCTTGTCTTTGGACCAACCATCAGAGACATGGACGTGGGCGGAGGAGTCGGCAGCTGAAACCCGTGCAGAGAAAGGACGGGAGGAAGTCCAGGCGGCTCCCGGGGAGAGGGCGCGCTGGCCGCAGTGGTGCGGGGGGTGAGGGGGGGCCCGCCTGCACCTGTCTGCACCCTGCGGGCCCCTGCGGGGTCCTGAAGGCCGCGGCATTGCTCACTACAGGCACAGAAGGGTCACGGCCGGAAGGATCTCCCACTCTCTTCATGCTCCGGTGGATAAACATTTTATTTTATGTTTTAAAGTTTATTCATTTATTTTGAGAAAGAGGGTGTGTGTGCGCAAGCAGGGGAGGAGCAGAGAGAGAAGGAGAGAAAGAGTCTCAGGCAGGCTCCTCGCTGTCAGCACAGAGCCAGACACGGGGCTCCATCTCATGGGATTGATTGAGAGACCATGTCCTGAGCCGAAATGGAGAGCTGGGTGCTTAGCTGACGGGGAGCCCCCCGGGCACCCCAAGAAAAACAGTTCATGTGACAGATGTCACCTTCATTTTCCCAAATCAACCCACACTTCATTCTGCCTCTGCCTAGCAGCTTCTGTGAAACTCCTGATCACCATCTGTTTTTTTTTTTTTTTTTAGTGTTTTTACTTATTTTTGAGAGAGACAGCATGAGCAGGGGAGTGTCAGAGAGGGAGGGAGACACAGAATCTGAAGACAGGCTCCGGGCTCTGAGCTAGCTGTCGGCACAGAGCCTGATGCGGGGCCCGAACCCACGAACCGTGAGATCATGACCCGAGCCGAAGTCGGACGCTCAGCCGACCGAGCCCCCCAGGCGCCCCCTGATCTCCATCTAGACAGCTCGCATCAGCTGTACTTTTCAAATGGACAGTTTCCCAGAGACGGAAATGTGAACATTTTAAATATTAACTAAAGAATAGAAACCACACACAGACAGTGAACTGTAAATCCTAGATTATTTGGTTGCAATATGGATATTATCAATTATGAGATGTATTAATTTTCTGACTAAAAATAGCATGGAATCAGCCCCCTGGATGCTCTTTATTCTAATAAGACGCTGTAATATTGATGAATGACAGAAGGCCATGCAACCCATGAATCATTTTAAGTTACAAGCCCCTTGCTGAGCAACATATTATGTAAATTATTGCCAATAACAGGGAAGTTCGCGCTAATCAGTTATTGTCAGCCATTGGTAACCTCACTACTCCCTATAATTACATCGAAAACAAGAACGTATATTGGGAGAAGTAGTTTTATAAATTGAAGGGACAAATTTACATCAGGAAAATTAACACAGATGACTAAAATTATGGTTGTTTTAGGAAGATACAATAATTTAGGTGTTGCTACATGGCAATCAGCCGTAAAAATACTGATTTGTTGTAGGTGATTAAATAACAAACTCATTTAAAACTTGTCATCCTTATATTCCTGTCTCTCTGACAGGCACCACGACAAATTACTTGTCAGTCAAATCCAAGAATAAACATCAAGACTGTGTTAACTGCGATGGATCGTCAGAGAGCACTTCACTTCCTGCTAAAGCAGCGGGAGGCGCCGCGCGGCACCTCTAGGCCCCAGGAGATGACCGGTAAGCAGCGTGTTTCAAAGTCTTAGAAACGGAGGAAGGACTGTTTTCCCTCAAATCAAGAGAACAAGATATCCTTCTTTTTTTTTTCTTTTTTTGGTGGTCAAACAAGAAAGGACCTTATTTCTGTGAGGCCAACTAGGGACACAGCGGACTCGCTCTCAAAGACGGTCTCCCCGACAAGGTGTCCACCACGTGACCCCGGCAGGAACACACTGACCCACAGTGCGCACCTGGAGAAAGCGCCGCTGTCACCTCGCCGCTGTCACCTCGAGGCACGCCCGCAAACTCGATGCCGAGCAAACGCTGTCAGGGGACAGACACGGACTCTGAGCGCAGGCGACCAACGTGGTCTCCGTTGTCGGTGCTCAGGGCGGGACCGAACCATTGTGAGTAACTTCACAGAGGGCCTTTTAAAGACGGGCTTAACGAGGCACACCAAACTTCCACCTGACATTTGAAACACTGACACTGGATTTTTCAAAATGGCCCTTCCAATGCTTCGGCTTTTGACAAAATGCTGCCGTACAGTGGGGTTCGGGAGCGATGACCTCCCTTCTTCAACCGAACAAATACAGTCCCGGGGCTAAAGAACAGTAACGACGAAACGCCACTGGAATGTGTAGTTTTCATCCAATCTTAAACGCACAGGCTCTACCAGAACGGACAAAACCCAGTGCCTGCGTGGCACTCACGCAGAAGACCAGGAGAAGACCGAGCACAAAGCCGTTAAAAGGCCAGGAACAGAAGCGTCCTCAAGACACCCCGCCTGCCGCATGGCCCTCACCGTGAGCGCGCCCGACAGGGAGGTCCACTGAGTGCATCCTTCTTCTGTGACGGAAGTAACCAAGCAGTTCTCGCTCCTTCCGCCGGTACCACCTGTCTAGTTCTCTAAGTGCGACAGGCGGTCCAACAAGGGAAGAAAGGATCGGTTAGAAAACGGCCAATTAGGGGCGCCCGGGGGGCTCAGTCAGTTGGTCATCTGAGCTGATTTCAGCTCAGGTCACGCTCCCAGGGCCGTGGGACTGAGCCCCGTGTCGGGCTCTGTGCCAAGCATGGGGGCTGCTTAAGGTGCTCGTCTCTCTCTCTCGCTCTCTCTCTCCCTCCCCCTCTGCTGCTCTCCCCGGCTTGCGCATGCTCTCTCTCAAATAATAATTCTTTTTAAATTAAAAAAAAGAGAAAATGGCCAATTGTAACTAAATGAAGGAAAGAGAGAAGACTAAATCCCATCGGCTGAGCATCTGAGTGCCGGCCACGTGCTTGCCATTTTCAGGCACCGACTGAAATATTAACGAGATGGGATTTTGTTCACACCGATGGCCGTCCTGCTGACCGTCTGTTTATTCTAATGCTTGGCTGGCCACCGGCTTACGGAGGGACAGCGAAGAACTGGGAGCCACGGCAAGAATCAGGTTTTCATATTTGAAACTGAGACCGCTACTTACATAGCGAAGCTTCAGGCCGGAGAGTATTTTGCTCAGACAGAAAAGCATCCTATGTTTCAGAACGGCTCATTTCAAGTCTCCTTTATTTGAAACTTCTCTTCCAGACCCAAGGGACCCTGTGAGGGTCACGGACCAGGCCCTTTCCACTGGTCACGTGGCCTCGAGCTGCTCAGAAGAGCAAAGCTTTGCTTGCCTTCCTGGGTCAGCACAGAGGGAAGGTGCTAGAAAGGGGACATTTCTTTAGTTTTTATCTGAGTGCACGAACAGAGATTTTAATGCACCTGTTCTCACTGATATACGGGGGGCCAAACTGCACTTCGGGGGGTCTCGTTCATTCCTTTCGAACCGAAGGCACCTCCAGGGAAGCCCTGTGTGCGCACCCCCGGGGCCCCTCCCGCCTCTCTGGCAGGGTGCTCCCAGGCCCTGCTTCTACACCACACTCCCCAAAACGCAGGAAAGAAAAGACACCCCAATGAAAGACAACTCCCCGCCCCCCTATCCCATATCCACAAAAAGCAGACTGCTCAGATACCGCCTCTTAGTAACTACCGAGTGGCGCTCCGGACACAAGCGCTCTGGCGGGAGCAGTCCTGGAGACCCGTTTCGGAGGTCGCTCTGTGACAACAGCGGAGCTCTGGCTGCACCTGCTGACTCGCTGTCTCTGCAGGTGGCTCCAGTTTTTGGTATCGTTTTTATACCAAAGGATGATGATGGGGCCAGGGAGCTGCCGGGCGGGGGGCCTGCAGGAAGGCCCGTGCTCTCCCGCTTCTGCTCTTCAAGAGACTGAGGGCAACGACACACGAGCCTCGTCAGTCCAGGGAGAGGAGTCCTGAATCCAGTTTCTTCCAAGTTTCAGTTCATTAGATGGGTGATATGCCTCTTCTGTGATTACCTCGCACAATCTCTGCCTTTGGTTATAATCTTCCGTGCTGGAAAACTAAGTGATAAAGCAAACAGAGGATCCGGAGATTGAGACCCGAGTGCGAAGTGCAGTGTGCCTCTGGCCGGAGCCTTCTCCGACCTGCTCCGGGGCAGCCAGCGATGGTCCTGGGGGCACGGCCGGAATGCCCGGCCAGGGCAGTGGGGAGGCCCGCCCGCAGGGCTGGGAGAAGAGAGGGTAAAACGGATACAGCGCTCTGCAATTAGATCGACAGGAGCAGTACAGCCGGTTTACCGGCCCCCCGCACCCGCACTGCTCCTGCACTTGCCTTCGCGGCGGGAAGACACAGCCCTAGGCAGGGTTTTCTGTCCCGCCGTGCTGCTGGGGGAGCCCGGGTCCAGCCCATCGCGGCCCTTCTGTTTGACTCTAAATTAATTCTACGGATAGGGATGTCTCTACTCCCTGACCCCCCACTTCCTCTCAGAGCGTCGATCTGAGGGTTTCAGTGAAACCTGACGGAGTTCACCCTGTCCGTCTCCCTCAATCTCACTGTTAGACTCGGAGTCTACAGTGAGGATTTATCTTCCATCCAAAGTTCTATTAATTGATATTCAACGTTCTCCTGTGCCTGCGAATGGATTTTTAAGTGTCCAGAACCTTTATTTCTAAGCGCACTCATCAGGCCGCTGGGTATTTTTAGCATCCGCCTTCATTCCCTCAGGAACAGAAGTAAACGCTGTGCTTGCACTTCTGACTCTGGGCCACACCTCCGGTGACGTCAGAGTAACAGGCTGCCTCTGCGGTGACTGGACAGCAGGGCCTGCATGCCGGCTGGCCTCCGTCGGCTGGCATCCGTGCGGCGCCACCGGGCAGTGTTAAGGGGTCGGTACCGAGTGGTGCATCGCCCACGACGCCATAGCCTCACGAGTCCCCCTTGGGGCAGCTTGCCGTCTCTGATCCAAAGACGGGCACAGGGACGTTTGTCTAGATTATTACCGTGTTCCGTCTTCTGAATAGGTTTGAACCGGATCCAAACAATCCAGTTTATGAAGCTATACTGCATTTCCTAAATTACCTTCCGTTTCCCTCAGGCTCGTCAGAAAACATCCGCATCACAAGGCTGGGACAAACGTGAGTGTCCTTAACACAGCATTTCCTTCCGTAAAACCAGACACACACACAAATGTAGCCGAGGAGACATTTGTAGCAGAGGTCGATACTCTTAAGTGATCATCACCAACAACTTAGAACCCAAGCTCTGGCACAGGTGCAAATCCGTGTAAAGCCCGCAAGGCCAAGAGCAAGCCGCAGAGTCCCTGGGAAGACCAGCTTCACCAAGAGCAGGCACTGCACCAGTGAGTCGGGGCCGGCTCTGCTGGGAGGGCAGAAGCCAGGGAGATGGGCGCAAACCAGCCGGGGTGCGTCTTCCAGCCATGAGCCGCCTCACAGCCAGGTGGGCGCCGTGGCACCTGCTGCTGGCATCGATGTCAGAACCCCCACCAGGAGGGCCGAGGGGCGGACGTCTGCGCGGATGAATGCAGAGGGCCGAAAGGAAGGAGCATGCTGTCATCGCTAGGAGGCAGCTGGTGTGACAGGGTGACCGCTCCTTCTAGGGCCAGGGAGCAGCTGGGCCACCAGGCCGGGGTGCTGACAGGTGTCTGGAGAGCGCCGAGCTCTGCTCTCCCAGCACAGGGCCTGCTTCAGGCTGGACGAGAACCCCGGGCGACGTGGGGCCGGGATCCCACCTCCGTGCGGCCGCTCAGCGTCCCGGAGGGAAGACGCGCAGACATGGTGCAGAACCCCGTCCCGCGCCGCCACTGCCGAGCCGGGCGGCTTCTGCACGAGGGCGGATTGCACAGAAGTCACCCGTCTCCCCTCCTGTCCGTTTCCGTCAGCCGGTACGACAAGGCTCCCCCGGCTCCCAGGCTCTCGTGCCCAACATCTCGATCCCGAGGGCTGCGGGGGAGACGAGGGACACGAAACCGCTGCTATGGTTGCACGGAGCGCCTTTCCCTTCTTTTCTACTCGGTGATAATATGTGCAATTTATTGAAGAAAAACCATCTGTGGGCATTTTTCACGTAGAACAGAACGATTTGGCTCGTGTGGCCACGCGAGGGCGCCCTCCCCCGGTACGGCTCTCAGGCTCTGTCTCCGAACAGCAGGGAAGAGGAGGTCCTAAGAGCAACAGACCAGAGGGGAAAAGTCACCAACTCGACCTGGCTCGCCCCTGGGGGGGCGCTTCGGGCGCGGGATCGCAGAACAGCCGCGGGCAAGGCGCGCACCGCACATCCGGGCCCTCACTACTCGCGCCCTCTGTCAGCCACTTTCCACCGGTAAACTGAGGCCCGGGGCCGCGAGGCTACAGGAGAGAGTGGGCGCAGAGGCACCGCGCGTGGCCTCCAGCAGGGTGGGGGCCCCAGTGCCCAGGGGGGCACTGCGGGAGGAGCTTCTCCAGACGACCCGGAGCAGAGTGACGGGCACAAACACGGAGACTCAAACCGTGACCGTGAGGAGTGGCACTGGGGGGGAATTCCCAGAAGTCTCGGGTGGGCGGGAGAGGACACTTTTGTTTTTAGTTTTTTAAGGAAATGCAATGCCACACGTGGGGCTCGAGCTTCCGAGCCTGAGATCCAGCGTCACGGGGCTACTCACTGGGGCCGCCAGGCGTCCCGACAGCGCCAACACCCGCCGGGCCGCCAACCCCACCACCCTCCGCCGCCGGCCGCACGCCGCCTCCACACGTGGCGTCAGTTCTTGCTTTCTTCTCACGTCTCATTCCTTCAGGTTCCCCACAGGGCATTTAAAAAGCGCTTAGGAGTGTCAGTCACGTCCTAGAAAGAAACAGGAGTCCCGAACCCCGACGCTGCAGGGAGCCAGGCGGCTCACGTCCACAGGCCCGTGAAAAGCACCTGCACACAAGCGGGTGACCGCGCCCGGGGCCCCGGCCTCAGCGGTGAGGGGGTGACGGACGGCTGTGCTCGGGCCTCACAGGCGGCCACTCCAGCTGCCTGCTGCCGTCCGAATCCAGCATGTCAGACCTTCCGGGATTTCAAGAGGCCAAAGATCTGGAATCTTCTATAAAACGTTTTCACTATACACGTTGACTCATATGAAAAATGGGGCCGATGAAGGCACATTTGTGGGCGCGTGCTGTCCGCGGCCCACCGGGTCTCTGACCTTCGGTTCAGGGCACAGGAGTCTCAGCAGAGGCCACACGTCTTGAGCTCCAGGGAGGATTCCGGATATGAGACAGTGGCTCAGAAAAGAGCGCATCGCCAAGGAGGCTGTGGAGGTCACGTCCAGCGGGCAGACTGGCGCAGGGAAGGGTCTGGAGGGCAGTGGTGTTTGGACTGAACGCAGAAGGGAAGGCAGCCCTCCTTATGCTGGATGCTTCCAGCGAAGACGAGCAGCTGCTCACGTGCTCAGCCGCCCTGCACTGGAGGGCAGTCTCTGCCCCCCACGCCCCTGCCCGGCTCCTTCCTCCACACCACCCACACCCTGCACACGCGCTGGCCAGCCTGCGTGCCTTGGCCCTCCTTCCCGGACTGCACCCCAACCAGGGCAGCGTTCTGCCCGTTCTGCTCCCTGCTGTCCCCCAAACCAGAGTGCTACCGGGCACACAGCAGTCCTAATGAACACACGCTGGGTAGACGAACATTCACCAGCTGTGCAGCGGTGACCTCTGCGTCCCGCACGCGGCCCCGCAGCCCTCCAGGGACCCCTGCTCAGCCTTCCGCCCCATCACCTAGCTGGGCCGAGGCGAACCTCGCCTCTGTTCACACCCATGCTCCTGCCCGCCTCGTCTGCATGTGAGGTTGGGGTCCTTGACACTCTTAGAGAAAAAGAGTCCTGGAAGGCGTCTGTCACCCTCTGGCCACAGACACCCCCGCCTCCTCCCGCTGGAAGCAGGAGCTCCCCCCTTTCCATCTATTCTCCCTCTCTACCGGCTCCTTTCACTCAGTCTTTAGACAGGCTCTGGGCTCTACCGTCTGAAAGAAAACCTTCACTCCCGACCCCGCGCTCTACTCCGCTCTACTCCCGCCGTGCTCCCTCAGCCGCGCCGCCCGCCCTAGCCGCGGCTGGAACCGCCTTCTACAACCATCCTCTGCCACTGCTCCACGGGCCAGGCGCCTCCTGCTGTGCTCCTGGGAGTCAGTGAGGGACACGCGTGCTGGTCCACTGGCCAGAGCTCCGGGCGCCCTGTGCTCACCTTTCTTCCTTATTCCTACACCCGGTTTCCAAGCCTTGCTGCCATTGCCACCTCTGTCTCCGGGGCCCACCACTGTCCCAATCCAAGTCACCATCACCATCAGCACACTGGCCAAGCTTGGTTCCTCCTCTCCAGCTCTGCTTCCCACTTAATTTTGCAGTTGGAGCGATTCTACATATAAGTCCGATCATTCAATCTGTAAAACGTCTCACCAGCCTCCCCGAAACCTCTGGCCACAAGCCAGCGCCTCCAGTGGCCGAAGAGGTCCAGCCCGATCTTGCCTTAGCCCCTCTCCAGCTTCTCTGCAAGGCCTTCCTGTCACCCCACTGCTCAGCCCACCCACAGACCCCTCTGAACTTCTTTCTGTTCCTCCTACACACCGCCCTTCTCGGGCATAGGCTTTCTCGAGTGCCAGCCCCTCCTCTGCACTCTGACCCGACGTCTGCCCACCCCCGGCCCCCCCCCCCGTGATCAAAACCCTGGTTAGGTGCCGTCCTACATGCCGTACTTCCCTGCTCAGGATAGCCAGGTCGTCCATGTGGGGGTTCAAAGAGGGCAGAGCGCCTGTCTTCCCCGCCGTTACGGGCCTGGCACACAACAGTGTTCAATGAAGTATTTCCAGTGAGCATATGTCAAATAAAAGGATAAAGGCACCAGTTCTAGAAGCATTGCCGTAGATGGGTGTGGGCGCATGGAGCCGGGGGTGGGGGTGCGGCACCCATGACTCTCCATTCATATCTGTTTCAATGGTGATTGGTGGGCAGAGCGAACTTTTTAAAACCCACATCTCTGGGGCGCCTGGGGGGCTCAGTCGGTTAAGCCTCTGGCTTCGGCTCAGGTCATGATCTCAACGTTCGTGGGTTCGAGCCCCGTGTCGGACTCTGCTGACAGCTCAGAGCCGGGAGCCTGCTTCTGATTCTGTCTCCCTTTCTCTCTGCCCCTCCCCGTTCGTGCTCTGAATCTCTCGGCCTCAAAAGTAAGTAACACATTAAAAAAATAGTTAAAACCGACATCTCTGCAGACAACGCAGCCAACGGGCACCGAGCACCCGTCCCGCGGCCTCTACGAGCCTTCCTGAGTCTCACGGGCTCACGGCTAAAACACATCACTTTCTAGACTCCCCGGTGTTGGATTCTGGGCGCCAATTCCGCTCCACATATACGGTGACCGAGCAAGTGGCCGAGGAGAAAGGACTCCATCTTGTCTTTATGGCGTATTTATAAAATTCAGGGACGGTAGAAAACCAGAAGGAAAACTGACACACTGATGACGCAATCGGGACACAGGGGACTGCCGAGTCCAAAGGTTACGGGGGCAAGTTCTGCACTTGGGACCAAGCGGCCAAGTGCACAAGGAAGGGTCCTGAGCACGGAAGGGCTTCATACTAGTTTTAAAGAAAAGAAACACTTCAGGTTTTAAAGGCGAACGTGCTGTGGCTCTGAAAGGCTGCATGACACTCAGCGCATCACGAGGCGGAGAACCCTTAGGAGTGAGGGAAGGGACGGCCTCACCCAACTCTGCACTCAGTAAAGCCACACGTGCAAACCAACGCCATCAGTTCTGAGCTCAAAGGCCCTCCTCATCAGCTACGGCTTTTCCAGAAGACAACAAACGGTTTAGAACCAGGACCATGAGGAGGAGCCGTGAGGGCCAGGCAGATGGTCTGGAGCACAGGTAGACGGAGCAGGACAGCTGGGAGCTGCTGCTCAAATCCTGCCACAAAGAGGCCCCGCCGTGCAGGGTACGGTCCCAGAGGACGACAGCACACGAGCAAATGCAGGAACTAGGGGAGTCTGGAGGTGGCGCCGTCTAAGAAGACAGGACAGCCAGAGCAGCAGGAAAGCAGGGCGCCAGGCGAGAGGGGGGCTCCCCGGTACCGTGTGGGGGCCCTGGTGCAGAGGCTTCTAGCCGTGCGGGGGGGTGTGCAGTGTGCAGGAGGGGGAAGGCAGGAGCACGGGGCCCTGACTTGGGACTGTGTTCTCCTCCTGGTTCTTCTGTGCCCGGGGGACTCTGTGATCTGAGGGCCCAGTTTTCACTCGCTGCTTCGGCCGACCCTGCGCCTGGAGCACAGTGAGACTGCGCCCCACGCCCCGACACCCCAGTTAGAAAGGGGGCTGCAGCCCCCTCCTGGCACAAAGACCTTCCCTGGACCGCGCGTGGTGCGGACCGTGTGCTCACTCTGTCACAGTTCCTGCTCCCTGGGGAAGGACTCTGGGCAGGGCTTCCTTCCCGTCCACCAGTGTCCAGCAGAGCACCTTGCACCAAGCAGGAACTCAAAACCCAAGGTCCAGTCTAATTTTAGGGGTTTTTTTCTGGCTGGAATCACAACGCGCCTTGTACATGCACGGTTTTGTTTTCGCGCCCACCCCACATCGGGACGCCTGCGGAGCTGGAAGCTCCCAGCAAGCAGGCTTCCCGCAGACCCACGTTGCCAGCGACCCCGGAGACTTGTCCCGCAGGCCCCGAGCACTCCTGACCAAGGCCGGGCTCGAGGACCACTGGCTCGTCCCATGAGGAACCGAAGACTGTCATACGTGAACGCCAGCTAACACAACGGCCCCCCCTTTCCCTGAAGAGGGTGTACTTCTTTACTCTCCTTAGCGCTGAGCGTGCCGAATAGCTTTCTTTCTTGGGGAGAAAGCTATGGGAGAATCCTGCTTTACTCACTCTCCGGGGAGAATACGGGAGCACAATGCTACAGGGCGGAGGGCACTTAAACCGACGTCCCTTGCTACGTAAAAACGCCACTGGGGATGCGTACACGTGTCATGAGAACAAATGGTTTTCTGCACCTTCTAGAGTTACCTGAAGGGCCCGCCGTACCTGGACCGAGCAGCGGCGACCGGCTCAGCTGGGCGCCGGCCTGGTGTGCCGGCGGCGTCTCGCCCGCGTCCGTGCTGCTGCTCGTGGGGGTGGTGGCGGCGGCGGCCGTGGCACTGCTCTGCACGCCCGGGTTGTTTCTGTCCCACATGTTTACAGTTTTATTATTGTAGTTGCTCGGGTCACCCCAAGCTGAGGTACCATCATCGATTTCCATTTTGCGTCGAATGGATGGCGGAGAAGGCTCCTCCCAGCCCGTGGCCTCACTGCTGTCCTTCTGTTTGACAGGGACCGGACCCCCGATCCACCCGGTCCCTGTCTGTTTAACGGAAGCGGCTCCTCCCCAGTTACTCACATTGCTGTCTTGGGGTTTGCCGGCCCAGTTCTGTTGGGGGCCGGGTTTTAAAGACTCTCCCCAGTTTGTCCCTGGATTCACCTTTGCGTTTGTGCCATTACCCCAGCCACTGGTCCCAGACCTGGCAGCCTCGTTCCAACCAGGCCCTGACCGACAACCGTCGGCATCCCATCCGGAGCCATTTTTCTTCCCGTCCCCCAAGTGTCCAAGGACAGACGACGAGTCCACCCAGTCTCCCCCTCCTGCGCTCCAGGCCGGATTGGATTTCTGTCCGTCTCCCCAGGTCTGAGATTTGGGCTTCTGAGGCTCCCCCCAGGGGGGCGACTTGTCCTCCTGGCTTCCGGTCCCGCTCCAGGCGTGGCCGCTCTTGGCGGTAGCAGCAGCATTAGTGACAGCAGTGGAGCTTACCGAGTCCCCCCACACCCCCGGGCCGTTTGGCGCTTTGTTGCTGCTGTCCCCCCAGCCCGCGCTGGCCGGTGCGGCGGCCGGCGGGGAGCTGACCCAGCCGGACACTGAAGAGGTATTTGTACTGCTCCCGATGGACCCATCACTCTTCGCCCCTGAGTGTGGAGGCTGAGGAGCCGCACAGCCCCAGGCCTCTGTCCCATTGTCATTCTTCCGCTCCGACCTCGGGGACTCTTCAAATTCCCAGGCCGTGTTCTGCTTGACCGGAGTCTGGCCCCAGCCGGCATTAGACAGGACTCTGGGGTCAAGATCGTTCCTCGGCAGTTGGATGTGCCCTTGGTCTAGGATCCCTTTGTCTCGCCTCCGACCTTCTGCTCCTTCCCTCCCAGCGCCCCCTTCGCTGTGACCGCCAGAACCGTCGCTACTTCCTTCGCTCGCGGCGGCTCCAGAGGACGCGGCTTTGGCCCAAGAGTTCACGTGCTCGCTGGCGGGCTGCAGGGCAGGGCTCTGGCTGCTGACGCTCGGACAGTCCCACCCTGCCGGCGCCTTCCCGCTGCCGTCGCCGCTGGAATGCTGGTCTGGGGGCTTTCCCCATTCCCCGTGCACCCCGTTGGGGGTGCTTCGGCTGGGGTGGCCCCAAGCCCCCGAGTGGATGTGACTCATGCCGCCGCCGCCGCCGCCGCCCCGTCCCCAGGCGAGGAGTCCGGGGCCAGCGGGAGGGCCCGAGTCCCAGGCGCTTCCTCCACTTCCTTCCTTCTGCACGGCGCTGCTCGATCCATTTTGCTTAGCACTCAACGCCGAGTTCACAGTGTCTCCATTCCCCTGGCTGAACCCAGAGTTGCTACTTCCTGTGGCAGGGTTACCCGGGGACAGGCCCCACACCGAGCTGTTGAGTCCTTCGCCGCCGCTGCCCCCGACTTGAGAAACCGATGATCCGTTAGCACCAGGAAGGCCTTGCAGGTGGGGCGGGATGATGGCCCCCATACCAACAGCCATGCCCCAGTTTGGCAGTCCGTTTGTCTGCATTGCATTGACAGGGTTTGGTGAAGAGTTCATGGGGTTAGTGTTATTTGGTCCATCAGTGTTAAGGTTCTGAGGTTGTGCGCTGAAAGACACATTCTGAGCAGTGGATGTCTGTGGTTCTGTGCTCTCCGGCGGCAGTGAGTTTCCCCAAGCACCTAACGTGCCCGGCGGGTTCCCGTTCTGGGTGCCCGCACTCTGACCTATGGCACTGGCCGGACTGCAAATACTGGAAGGGCTGCCTGTCGCCACAGTTCCTTCGTGTCCAAGTACAGGCCAGGCAGCTGGATTGGCATTAGGGTTAAGGTTAAGGTTGATGCCGGCACTGGGGTTGGAAGCAGCCCAGCAATTCTGGCCTCTCCCGTCCCCGATCACGCTGTCCATCTTTCCATCCCCACCGCCGAGCGCGCCGTGGGCCGGGCCCGAGCCGGGGCCCGCGGCTACACCCCACACTCGGGCTGCGTTTCCATTAGCGTTCGCACCCCCCGCTCCAAGGGCACTGTGATTAGAAGGGCTTTGGACGAGCGCACCGTTGGTGCCATTATTGCCATTTGTCTTCTTGGTGTGTCCCGTGAAGGTGCCCTGGGCGCCCCCTGTAGCCATGCTACTGTTCTCTGAGCCGCAGCTGGAGGCAGAGTCAGTGTCTGTAGTGCATTCCGAGGCAGACCCCGTCTCCGCCCCCGTGACGGAAGGCCACGCCTCCTTGTCAGTCCTGTCTATGACCACTCTATCCCAGCCGCAGCCGGCTTCACTTCTGTGAGGGGGCTGCTGTCCCCACGGGGAACTGTCATAGTGATCTGCCAATCCACTGTGACTGAGATCTGAAAGAGAGGAAACACACTCAGAATTAGATCTTTCTCGCAGGGGTCGATGGGCCCCCTGGTAGCTAGTCTTTGGGGGAAGCTCCCATTCTGGATGACAGACACTACCCAATGACTTAAAGACAAAAGTCATTTGTCTTCACAGTACGTTCCCATTAGAAAAAGGGCTAAGGTGCCTCGCACTGTATCCGGTCTGACCGCTACGCCGCACCGCCACCCCCCGTGAGGACGCTCCCCGGGCATGTGACCTCACGCGCAGCTCTGCCCGTGTCCCCAGTAAAGGAGCTGCATGACCAGGAGGGAGCACATTGGCACTGTGGTGACTGTGGCACGCCTACGCCTACTCAGACTTCGGAAATGCCGGGGACCACGTGTCCCCACGGGGTCCTGAGTGCGGCCTGTCATGCTCTTCAAGACCTCCAGCCGGAGCGAGAGCAGAGTCCGGACGCCACACGGCTCCTTTAGTAGGAAACAGCTGGAAATACAGTGCAGATCGTAGGACAGACCCAGTATTTTGGGAGCGGGGGACAGACGGAGAGAGAGAAGAGGCACGACAAAATGCAATCTTGTCATCAAGGGGTACCGAGGGTCAGTCACACTATTAATTTATATGTAGGATGACATTTATACCATTTGTCGATTGTGACCAGCGATCACGGTTGATCATTGTTTCCTCTGCGTTAATAACAACAAAGAAGACGTCTCTCAGGAGTCCTTCTACCCTTGCTGTCCATTTCCGTACCGTGCAGCCCCTCACTGGAGACCCCAGAATCGCCGCACGCGGGGTCACCTATACTGCACTTATCTCGTTGCCCTCTTGGTGAAATGAAGAAGCATTTAAAGGTGAAATTCTTTGAAAGAACCCACCATTTGTTATCTGCATTTTATTCGAGGATTTCTAACCCTGCGATCCAACTTCTACTCCAACGAGTTTTCCAGCAGACTGCGTCAGGGGTGTGTGTCACACTCGGGGCACCCGGGTGGCTGAGTCGATTAAAGTCGGGCAGCTCAGAGCCCGGAGCTGCTTCGGATTCTGTGTCTCCCCCTCTCTCTGCCCCTCCCCCGCTTGGGCTCGCTCCCTCTCAAAAAGAAATAAACGTTAAAAAAATTGATGTATGCATCACTCAAAAATAAACAAAAGCAATATGCAACATTAGCTTACACGTACAACAAACTCACATACTCCTTGACAGTTTCTTCAGATAGTATGATAGATAACTGCAATAAATATTTCTTCTCTTTTAAAATATTTTCATCATTATGTTTTCTTCAAATTTTTAATAAGAAAAATCTTATTCCTGGGCAGTAAAACTGGGCTTCCCACAGAAAATCTCTTTGAAACTTGAATGGAGCTATAAAAAAAATAGAAAGCGTGTAAAGAATGACCATGACAGTCACAAAGAACATCCCAGAGACAAGTTCAATCTTAAAAAAAAAGGTTTTTGCTGTCTGATTTAAAAGGGAGATAATGAATTAAAAAAATTTTTTTTTACATTTATTTTTGAGAGACAGAGAGAGACAGAGAGTGAGCAGGGGAAAGGCAGAGAGAGAAAGAGACACAGAATTGGAAGCAGGCTCTAGGCTCTGAGCTAGCTGTCAGCACAGAGCCCAACGCGGGTCTGGAACCCACGAACTGTGAGATCATGACCTGAGCCGAAGCCGGACGCTTAACCGACAGAGCCACCCAGGCGCCCCAAAAGGGAGATAATGAATTTAAACTATTTTTTTTAAATGTTGATTTATTTACTTTGAGAGAGAGAGTGTGGGAGGGGCAGAGAGAGAGGGAGACTCCCAAGCAGCCCCCAAGCTGTCAGCACAGAGCCTGAAGTGGGGAATCTCACCAACTGTGATATCACCGGACCTGAAATCAAGAGTCAGACACTTAACGGACTGAGCCCCCCAGGTGCCCCTCAGCAACCCTGGTTTGTGACAATTTCCCCCACCGGTTTTGCAAGTGCTACAAAGAAACAGCTTTTGTAATAACTAATTTAAAGAGATGAATAAGCGTCTCATCATTTAACACTGAAAACAAAACCAAGTTGAAAGACAGACATTACCGCTTGTTACCAGCAAATCCTTCACATCAGTCCCGCTTCCTCTGGGGACAGGACAACCCAGGAGGCAGGCTACTCCCCCCTTGACCAGGATCGCCCTCACGGCCGCCCACGCCCAGAAGCCAGGACGTGAGCAACCCGGCTTCCGATGCGCGCCCTCCGAGACCTAGGGCACCTTCCGAACACACCTTCTCTTTTCCGTCCCGTAACAGGTCCCGGCGTCAGAGAATCCGCTCTCTTAATGGTCTAGGTTTGTGCACAATGCTTTCTGACTCCTGCTCAGCCCCCAATCTGATGGCCTCACACTACACACCAGGTGTGAAAATGTGCTTGCGTCCCCGTTCGTAAGAAGGACGGCGTCACAAGCCAGTGGGGAAGGCAGGACGAGCTGACAAATGCCGTTGGGACAAGCAGCCGTGTGGAAAAACAAAAGTAGACCCCGCTTTCTTTCATGAGAGAGAGAGAGGAAGCGCACGCGCAAGGGGGAGAGGCGCAGAGAGAGGCAGAGAAGGACTCCCACCACTGTCGGCGCAGAGCCCAATACGGGTCTCGATCGCACAAACCAGGAGGTTGTGACCCGAGCCGAGACTAAGAGTCAGAGGCTTCACCAACTGAGCCCCCAGGCGCCCCAGTCCAACTTTTTTAAGCTCAGTGAGGAAACACAGGAGGCTTTCTCTATGACCTGGGGCACTCATCTTCTTAAAGGGCTGATAGGTTTGACTATGTTAATATTAAAGACACTGGTATGATGGGAGAGATCATATAAAGGAAGCCAAAAAACAAGCCACAGATAGGAAGAGAGAACAAATAAAGGATGATTATCAGAATGAAGAACTCCTCAACTCAGTAAGAAAACCACCAACATAAGTGAGAAAGGGAAGAGGCAATTCAGAGGAGGCCCCTCCGTAGCCGCTAAAATGAAATAATGGCCAATCTCATCAAGAGACGCACTTGAACAGCACAAGACGCCGTTTTACTCTCTGGTCATTTTACACGAAAACACGAGGACCGATTCCTCTCGGGGGAGGCGAGAAAGGGATCGAGTGACGTCCATCACGTTTCTAAAACAGAGATCTGAAGCAAACCTGCAAGAGATTACGTTAAGCCTGTACTGTGGACCCAGTGATAGTATGTTCTGCACACTCTCTTCTATTTTAAAAATAATTCAGAAAACTTACGGGGCGCCTGGGGGGCTCAGTCGGTTAAGCATCCGGCTTCGGCTCAGGTCATGATCTCACGGTTCGTGGGTTCAAGTCCCGTGTCAGGCTCTCTGCTGACAGCTCAGAGCCTGGAGCCCGTTTCAGATTCTATGTCTCCCTCTCTCTCTGACCCTCCCCTGCTCATGCTGTCTCTCCGTGTCTCTCAAAAATAGATACAAAACAGAAAAAAACTTGAAAATAAATAGCTTAAAAAAAATAAAAATAAAATTAAAATAATTCAGTAAACTTAAACACAAATGAAATGCTTCGGGCCGCCCGGGCGGCTCAGTTGGTTGAGGGTCTCAGGTCATGGTCCCAGGGTCGTAGGATCGAGCCCCACGTCGTGCTCTGTGCTGATCGCGGGGCCTACTTTGGACTCTCCCTCTACCCCTCCTCTGCTCATGGGCACATGCCCTCTCTCTCTCTCAATAAAAACAAAATGGAACAAAAAAATTAAATGCTTACTCGTGCTATCAAATGAAGGGATGCAGCGGGTCCCCCAGAGGTGTCGGGGGCACTAGGAGTGTGACGAGGAGATCACACCTTTACTGCTTGAAAACTGTTCTCACTTTGCACACACAACACACAGACTCGGTGTGATGGAAGGACCCGTCGGGCCACTGAACCACGTCCAGTTCTGGAGGGGCGCGCCCTCAGAGCACAGATGCATCCCCCCGCTTCACTGCCAGCCCCCCACCCAGTGCGAGGCCGCCGAAGACGGTCTCCTGGACGCACCTAAGAACCCGTGCAGAGCAGCGACCGGAGCTCCAGCCGAGGCCGCCAGGCATCCCAGCGTGAGGCCCCTTCACTCCCCGGAGACCACACGGACCACACAACGGCTACGGCTCTCCACCCCACCCCGGCGGATCCCCGCCGCTGGCACGCTCAATCTCAAGCACAGCATCAAAGCGAACATCGCTTGTAAAATACACATTTCCCATCGTATCCCTCTTAGAGCGCGCGGCGCAGGGGTGCGAAGCCCAGCCGTCACGTGCCGACGGAGGCTGCACGGGCTCCACGCGGGCCCGGCCACCGCCACTCTACTCTGTCTCTGGGGCTCTGACTATTCCATGGACTTCCTATAAACGGGGTCTGTACAATGTCTGTCCTTTGTGGCTGGCTTATGTCATTCAGCAGAATGTCTTCAAGGTCCATCTGTGTTGGAGCAGGTGTCAGAATGTCTTTTTAGGTTTATTTTTGAGAGAGAGAGAAAGTGAAAGAGAGAAAGAAAGAGAGAGTGTGAGTGGGGGAGAGGCAGAAAGAGAGAGAGAGAGAGAGAGAGAGAGAGAAGCAGGCTCCAGGCTCTGAGCTGTCAGCACAGAGCCCAATGTTGGGCTTGAACTCATGAACTGTAAGACCGAGACCATGACCTGAGCCGAAGTCGGACGATTACCCGACCCTGCTCAGCCAGGCGCCCCGAGGGGGTCCCTTCCTCTTTTAGGCCCGACCATACTCCGTTGTGTGCACACACGTTCTGTTTGCCCACTCCTCCATCCATGGACAGTCTGGCTGTTTCTACCTTCTGGCTGCAGGGAGAAATGCCGCCATAAACAGCAGCGCGCAGACCTCCATCCCGGCCCCTCTCCTCACCGCGTGGGGCGCGCCCAGAAGTGGCACCGCGGGGCCCTGGGGAGGGTCTATGCTTAGTCCTTTGAGGAGCCGCCGTGCTGGCTTCCACAGGGCCTGCGCCATCTTAGCCATCTCCACCGGCAAGACCCAGGGGCTCCATTTGCTCCACACCCTGACAACGCGTGTCCCCTTGTCTGGAAACAGCCGTCCTAGCAGATGTGAAGTGTGCTTCACTGGGGTTTGGATTTGCTTCTCTTCGCCGATTAGGAATGTTGAACTTCTTTTCACGCGCAAAGACGTTTTTATAGTAAAATATACTTACTCTGTTTAAAAGAAAGAGCCAAAGACAAAGAACTACACTGTGTGCAAATGAAACCCCACGAAACCTGGGCATCCTCAATAAACACCGCGGAACAATTCCAGCATGCGCCATCCTGTGACTCAGATGACTCTGTTTTGGGATTTTCTATGAATATTTATAATCAAAATGTGAAACTAAGCAATAAATACGAATATAAGAATGAGCCAAAACATTTAATATTAAACCTTACGAGATAATAAACTGTAGGGGCAATGTTGCCGCTTAGGAGAACAATAAACAAACGCAGACCTTTACATTTGCTACCATTTGCACTTTAGAACTTCTCTGTGAGGTAGGAAGAGGCTAGGGCTGATAAACACTTAGATCCTGGACTTTCACAGATAGTTCTTCGCCTTCAGCGCTTTACAAGACCAACAAAGGACCAAGGACCAAAGGCTGACGCTGGGTCATGTGAGAAAAAGAATTCTTTTCATTTACAAAAATGAAAACATCTCAAGTTTTGGAATGCCCCCAGTCGTCAGGGTGAAGAAGCTCATAATCGCACGGGGTCCACGGGGGCATCAGGGTGCCGGGGTGGCCTGGGCGGTTGCTAACAAGTACGGCCACCTTCGGAAGGGACGGTCGCGGCGATGATGAAGCCGCTGCTGACGTCCCCTCCGTCCCGGGGGCGGGGGAAGAGCTCTGAAGACGGAGCGGGGCGGTCCTGGCAGGAAAGAAAGTCACCGCTACAGGCATCCCCAACATCGGAGACGAAGAGGGGCAGAGCAAGTCGTGCCGGTGAGTTTACATGTGAGTATCTCTAGAAACTTCCATCTAAAAACGACCTCAGGGTTGTAAGTTCGAGCCCCACGTTGGGTATAGAGATTACTGGGTCGCGGTCACAGCCCCCAGCAGCCCCTGGAAGCCGCCCCCCCTCCGCAGCTCGCTCTACACCACGTGTGCTTCCCAGGTGGACCCCCAGCACCTCGCGAACGCCTGCCGCAGCCCTTCGGAGGGCTCCTGACACAGGGACCGGATTCTGCTGGCCGCCCGCTAGGCTCGGGTGCTCTTGGGACCCCAGCCCGCACCGTCCGCTCCCCCGCTCTGTGTTCAAGCCAGGTCCCCGAGGCACCAGCCGCACTCCGCTCCCCACCGACAGGGCGTCCTGAGAAGCTGTCCCCGACCCGGACTCCAGGCCCAAGCTCCTCGCCTCTCGCCGCTCCGCGGACGGTTCAGCTGAGCGCCCCCTCCCACCACCGGGACCCTCAGACACAGCCAACCTAACAGTCTTTCCTTCTCATTCCCTTAGACCAGGGGCTGGCAAGCGCGTCCCGGGATGGGCCGCAGAGCAAATGTTTGAGGCTTTGTGAGCCACATGGTCTCTGACACAAGCACTCGGCTCCGTGACCGTGGTGTGAAAGCCGGAGGATGGCTGTGTCCCCACAAAACTTGATTTACAGAAGCAGGTGGCGGGCTAGCCCTGGCTGGGAGGCCGCGGCTTGCCGAGCCCTGACCGGGACGGCTAGCACCCTGGAGCGCCTCCCACGTCGGGCCTCACGCTGGGGCCGGGCGCCGGACCCGCCAGACAGGCTCCCGGTGCGCACAGCCATCCGCCCGTGTGACAGCCCGTCTCTCCCTCTAGGCCGTAAACTCTGACAGGCAAGGACGGCCGTTTTGTTCCTCCCATGTTCAGCAGGGCATCTGACACAATTCCAAATGGCAGTGAAAAAGTTTAGACCAAGTTCACATTTACAGGAAGCTGTAACGCACACGAGAAATCTACCCCGGAGACAGTTTCCTTCGAGGACAGGTCCTAGAGCCCTAGGAGCTCATCTGGAGCAACAGCGTTCTGCAAACGGCCCCCAGCGGCTTGCGCCTGGGTCGGGGTGGCTCCCCGGGTCCCGGGGAAGCTGCGGGCTCCGGGGCACCGCGCGGTGGCGCGCCTCCCGCCCCCGTGTCCTCCCGCCCCCGTGTCCGTTTGGGCTGCTGCTGACATTTAACGCCTGGCCTGCCACCACTGGGCGCGCTGCTCCTCCGCTTCTTGCTTCAGGTTTTTCAACAACATCAGAATAAACAAGGGTCTCCAAAAATTAATCCAGGGGCAGCACGTGGAGACAGGCAGTACATAAAAAGTAAACGCAAGGTATTCTTGTGTTATTCTAGCACTTAAAAGCTCTCTTTCCTAAGGCAGGTTCTAGATATCTCTCTGAGAATTACGAATGCAAAATAAATAAAGAAGTGCCTGGGTGGCTCACTCAGTTGAGCATCCGACTCTTTTTTAAAAATTTCTTTTAAAAAGTTTCTTTATATATTTTGGGGGGCAGTGGGAGAACCCCAAGCAGGCTCCACACTGTCAGGGCAGAGCCTGACGTGGGGCTCGATCTCACCAACTGCAAGATCATGACCTGAGCCAAAATCAAGAGTCAGATGCTTAACCATCTGAGCCACCCAGGTGCCCTGAGTGTCCGACTTCCATGCAGAGCATGGAACCTGCTTGAGATCCTCTTTTGTCGTTCTTTTTCTCTGTCTCTCCCTCCCTCCCCTCTCCCCAGCTTGCACGCTCTCTCTCTCAAAAAAAAAAAAAAAAAAAAGCCAGGGACTCTACATCATACCGAGCTATTGTTTTACTCTCAGAAACAATTTTGAAGTAATAGATTCTATCATTTTTTTTAAATTTTAAACTTTTTAATGTTTTATTTATTTATTTTTGATACAGAGAGAGACAGAGCCTGAGAGGGGGAGGGGCAGAGAGAGAAGGAGACACAGAACCGGAAACAGGCTCCAGACTCTGAGCTAGCTGTCAGCACAGAGCCTGACACGGGGCTCGAACCCACAAATGTGAGATCTGACCTGAGCTGAAGTCGGAGGCTTAACCAAGTGAGCTACGCAGGTGCCCCTAGATTCTATCATTTTACTCTGCATGTGTGGAGGTAGGCATCAATAAACACAGACAGGGGTACCTGGATGGCTCAGTTGGTGGAGCATGAGATTCTCATCTTGGGGTTGTGAGTTCGAGCCCCACATTGAGCAGAGATTACAAAAAAAAAATAAAACCTAAAAGAGAAAGAATTCGACTGCTTTATATAAAGGGCATTATTGGGGCAACTGGTGAAATTTAAATGTACTAAATTCAGATAGCCTTGATAATGGGATTGTACCGAAGTAAAATGTCTCAAATTTATCGTTACACTCCGGCTGCACAAGAAAACCTGTTTGAACCTGGGAGCTATTTCAGGGCCGAGGTATCTGCAGTTCACTTCCAAACGCTGCTCCAGCACAACAGATAAATGTGCACGTGTGGGAAGCAAGACCGGTGCGGGATGACAGCAGGAAGCCCGGAGCGAACCCACAGGGCCAAGGTGAGCACGCACTCCTCCCGGACTCTTTGTGTCCAACATAAACAGAAGTTCTCACATGCTGCCCACCAGCAGGTTGTGAACTCTTAGCCTCTTGTCAGAGATACCTGAGCCTCAGAATGCGAGTGAGGGGGTCCGGAGGGGGCCCGGAGTCCGTACGGTACCGAAGGTGCTGTCTCGGTCCTGTCTGGGGCCGGCAGGTCTACGAAAACCTCAGGGAGCCCACACGAGCTGACCTGGCACAAAACACGGAGCGCAAGTAGGAATGACCATGGCCTTCTGACCCCACTCCCGTCTGCACTGGACCACACGTGGGAGACCTGGGACCCAGGCCTGGGTAGAGGAGACAGACACGCATCAGGCTGTAGAGTAAATATCCGAATGAGAACACTGGGATTTCTTCCTTACCTTTTACATTAAAAAATAAAAAACAAATGCTACTTTTTCTCTATCGTCCACTTCGGTGGCTGTAGTTGAGGCTAAGACGGTGACGACAATCTAACCCAAGGACAGGCGGGGAGATGGGGTGGGACCCAGCTGGCGGAGTTAGCAGGACCTAGCCAAAGGCCGGACAGGCGGGGAGCTGGGGAGGAGGGGTCAAGACTGAAGTCCAGATCTGGGGTGTGGGCGCTGAGCTCGAGAGCACTGGAGTAAGAGCAGCTCAGAGAAGCGGGAGGAGGAAGGGAGCCCGGGAGTCTGGGGCGCTCACGAGACACCAGGCAGACCCGCCCCCAAAGTCCTGGGAGCAATCCGCCGGCCGCTCAGCTGTGCCTGCTTCAGCTCACCGCACGGCGCGTGTCCCCGGTCGCTGCGGCTGCGTCACCTAGCCCCTGAACGGGCCACCGCTGCCACTCCCGTCTCCTCTCTGTGCCCGTCAGCCTCGGGAGCCCACGCAGCGGGAGCTGCGTCTAACAGGCACCGAGCAGGACCCGTCCCTGAGCAGGGCCCTCTTCCTCAGGAGCGAGGGCGTCCGCAAGTGGTACGTGCCAGGAGACCAGCGCTCGCGACTCAGAGGTGCACGGAGCGTTCTAGAACCAGGTATGAACAGCGGGAAGGGGCGGAGAAGAGAGAGAAGGCCGGCGGGGAGAGGAGTGTGAGGATGGGAGAGATGAAAGCAGATGAAGGCAGGCGCCGGAGAGGCGACTGTGAAGAGCATTCCAGAGAGCGCTGCGCTCCCGCACGGGGGACACAGGACAGCGCCTGCTGGTCCCCAGCGCCGCCCCGAAACGCCCGCATCCACTTCGCAGCGACGGCCTTGGTCCCCAACACGGCAAAGACCGGCGGTCTTCACGCGGGCAGCGCTTTGGAGGGGCTGAGAGCCAGCTCACGCACTGCTCATTTACCAGCGGTGTGACTTCCTACGTAACCTGCCTAACAGTTCCTTTTTTTTAACGTTTATTTATTTTTGAGAGAGAGAGCGCACGCACACACATGCGAGTGCACAGGAGGGGCAGAGAGAGAGGGAGACACAGAATCCGAAGCAGGCTCCAGGCTCTGAGCACTCAGCACAGGGCCCGATGTGGGGCTCAAACCCACAAACCGTGAGACCATGACCTGAGCCGAAGCCGGACACGCACCTGCCGGAGCCCCCAGGCGCCCCGTCCCCAGGGCCCTCTTTCTAACACTTCCCGGCGCAGGGCAGAGCCCGCACCACGCCCGTCCCCGTGCGGCCGCGGCACGGCGTCCTCAGCATCGTCGCCTCAGACGCTCCCGCACCGGCGTCACAGGCCCAGCTGTCAGGCTCGGGGGGGGCCCCTCGGATGAACGGACTCGTGTCCCCAAGCAGAGGCCCTCGTGCCGCGACGGCGGCAGGCGCAGCGCACGCGGGCTGCGGTCTTTGCTTTACTTTTTCCTTATTTCCCTTATTCCACTTGTATCTTATCATTCCTCCCCCTTCAAGAAGTTTTACAGTGAGAATCAATTGTGTCCATTTACTTCAATATTAAAAAAACAATGGTTTGAACATAAAAATGTGTCTAAAAGTCTGAACGTTCTCAAAAGCCAAAAAGGAAACAAGCTATGATTTTAATGCAACGGTTACGGTTTTCAACTACACACTCCAGGTGCGGTGCAGACACCGCTCGCCATGGCTGCCTCCATGGCTCCACAGGCAGCGGGGCCGGGCGACACCCCGAGCCCCCTGGAAACTGAGGCCGAAGCCCCTCCCATGGGCCCCTCCCCACCTGGACGCTCTGAAGTCTTCTGCGGGTCTCTGCGGGGCGCAGTGCAAGCAGCTCAGTCCGGGCACCCGTGTCCCCATCCCCGTCCCCTCCCACTGTCACCACCGTCACCTTCAGCACTAGCACGGCTGCCTCCAGCACCACTGCTGCCACCGCCACACACTCTTTTTTGTTTGTTTGTTTTTTAGTTTTCTAGAGAAAGAGTGAGCGAGAGAGCACGTGTGTGCACAAGTGGGGGGGTGTAGAGGGAGAGAGACTCCACCTGGTTCCATGCTCAGCGCAGAGCCCCCTACACGGGAACCATCCCACAACGCTGACATCCTGACTGGAGCCGAAATCCAGAGTTGGCCACTCAACCGACTGAGCCACCCAGGTGCCTGCACAACATGTTCTGATAAGAGAATTTATTCCAAAATAGAAAATGTAAAGAGGTCATTATTCTCTTTATGTTGAAAGCACACCATTCTTCCTAAGAAAACTTTATGACTTCTGGGGCACCTGGGTGGCTCAGTCAGTTGAATGCCAGCTTCGGCTCAGGTCATGATCTCACGGTTCATGGGTTCAAGCCCCGCATCGGGCTCTGTGCTGAGAGCTCAGAGCCTGGAGCCTGCTTCTGATTCTGTGTCCCCCTTTCTCTCTGACCCTCCCCTGCTCGTGCTGTGTCTGTCTCTCAAAAAAAATTCATGTTAAAAAAAATTTTTAAAAGAGAAAACTTTATGACTTCAACAATATTTGAATAACATGCTTTTCATAAACCGAAGTTCCCAGAGAGAATCTGTGTACAGGAGTCTGTGAGGGGCCGGACTTGCAGGGGTGGGGCTCGGACATGCGGGAGAGCTCCAGAGCGAGCCCAGACCGCACTCCCTCACAGGCTGCAGCCCGGGGGCCCCGGAGGGCTAGCGCGCTTGTGATCACAAGTCTGAGAGGACAAACAGGAGTCGTCACGGCCGGAAGACCGCACACCGCACTTTGAAATCCCAAGTTCTCCTCCCTCAACACCGAATTAACTGAACCTCAACAAACTATGTCCATTTTAGAGATGGGGAAACGGAGGCTCAGGGACGTCAGTCTTGGACACGGAAGGGCCGAATTGAAACCTGCATCTAGTGCCCCTTCCACTCTACCATTCTATCAAAATAATTCTCCCTAAATAAAAAAAATCCATAAAAAGAAAAATCTAATGAACTTTGTCTATCACGTTAAAATCTCTTTCTTCTGCTGTTAACCTTCTAAAAACAGACGTCTATAAAAATCTAAGTAACCTAACTGCTTTAAGTGATTAAATTAAAATGGATTGTCCAATAGCATGCATTAAAGAGAAAAGCTTCCTTTTTTTAAATTCCAAAACTGTTACCATATAAATATAAAATTTTCAAGTATTTAACAAAGAGCTTCCGGAAGCTAGAGTAAGGCATCAGATTCATCAGATCAGGAAGTGTGGACAAGACGCACTCAGCAGGGCGCAGCGCGCTCGATCAGCCCCAGCGGAGACGTGGACAGACTGTGCGGTGCCCGTTCTTTGCCGCCACAAAGTCCCCGGGACTGAAATGATCCAACAGTGAGCCATACGTTACAGAAAGTACTTCCCAACGCTTTCTGTAGCTGAAAATGGTTCCTAACGAAGACCAAGAACACACACTCCCTGCCCGTCCTTCCAGGAGCAGGAGAAACCTAACAACGGTTTTCAGAACCAGAGAGCTCCCCTCCCCCTTACCGTGGGCCACAATCCGGCAGAGAAGGCACCCTGAGCTGACAGTTCCATCTCAGGACACTCTAAACACGTCACCTGTCAGCTTCCACAAGCACAAGGAATTAGGAAATGCGGAGCAGAGTGAAAGGTTTACGGGGAACAGCAGTCCAAGTGTCCACAACTTGACTCCGCTTTGGGGCCCGTTTTCTGCAAAGCGGCAATAGGAGCAGTGGGGCCAGTGGGAGCAGAGGGCTTGGGGCAGGTCAGGAACACATGAGCGCAGCGGGGAACGGGCAGGCCTGCGGGCGCTCAGCAGCTCGCAGGGGAGGGAGGGAAGGAGGGAGCTTGCAGGGCTGGGAGAGCTGGGCAGTGAGCACTGCCAAGGCCATGGCCGGGCGGTGAGGAGCCGCAGCGGGTGGCCACGACGCCATTTTATCCGCCGGAGTGGGGCCGCCTTCCCTCCCGGGGCGCCGCCGGGGTACCTGCAGGCGTGGGCCGCCGGCCCGGAGACGCTGCTGCGACCCTCCCGCGCAGGCCTGCAGGCCGGGCCCCCTGTGGGCGCCCGTGGGCCCCTGGCCCGCAGTGCCCTTTCCGCTCCAGGAGGTGTCCGATTCATCGCCTTGCACGAGGGGGAGGCACCCACCGGGGGATTTGAAAGCTCTGATTATCTAATTGCAGCTGACACTAAACCGATCTTTCTTCCTCTTTACATTCTTTCGACTGTCACCAACGTTTGCACTTCAGGACCTGCTACAGGGAGCACCGGGGGCCCCTTCTCTGGGGGTTTGCAAGTGGGCCGGAGAAGAAGGCGCAGCGCCCTGCAAACAGGCTGCTCTTCCCGTGCGGCCTCTGTCTGCCGCCCCTCCGTCCCTCCCGCTCGCTCTGCACCAGCCTGACGCTCCGCTCCGGGCAGGCCGACACTGGCGGGCGCTCTGACCGAGCCCCATATGTAAACTGGCAAGTGTCCAACTTCCTAATTACTTCCCTGCCTCTATCTGGAAAAGATCTAGGTAGCAAACACTACTCTACTGCATATTAATCAAAGCCTCTGTTTGTAAGTGTACAAAGCAGCCACCGAAGCAGCACACTGCTCTGCCCTCGGCCAAGGAGAGAGAGGTGGTGGAGGTTTAAGGATAAGAGCTGTCAAGTGCTTCCAGCTGCAGGGGTGCGGCAGACTTGCCTAGAAACTCACCTGACGAAGTGACATTTTTCTGGAGCCTGGATAGTGTGAATCGCTACACTGATCTACTACCACTTACCTTACCAGTTACGACTTTTGCCAACTGGCTCTATGAGCTGCCCCCGCAATTAATACATGAATTAAAAAAATCCCTTTTCTCCCTTCATTAGTTTTTCAGAAGGCCAATGTTTTATTTCAGGACAAATGCTGGTTGAAAGGGAACCTGGAGCCACGCGGGGAGGGGGTGGCCCCTCCGTCCGCTCTGCAGGAGCCCCCGCCCCCCTCCATCCCCGGCAACGTGTATTTCTCTGTGGAAACCGCCTGCGCCGGAGGGCCGGAAACCCAGCAAAATTTCAGCGGGTTCTCTTTATCTCCACATGGCCAAGTGTGGCATCTGCCTCCGGAAGGTTCATAATGTTCCCTGCACTTGTCGCTGCTCCAAAGAGTTTTTGTCCCCACTGCCTCTTGCCAGTCTCCACTCAGGGACCATCGGCTCAGGTCACCGGGCAGGCGACAACTGCCGAGCCAACAGAGACAGACGGGGCTGGTGCATGGATGTGCCCCTGGCTAGAAGGGCTGGGTCAGGACCCAGGCCACCTAAAACGCTTTCCAATTCTACCAAACTACCCTCCCTAGAGGCCGCACTGGTCCACACTCCCGCCTGCAGCAGGTGGCCGCCGCACTGGTCCACACTCCCGCCTGCAGCAGGTGGCCGCCGCCCCTCCCCACACTTCCACCTGTCGGGTGTGGCGGTCCTGGATTCCTGCTGCGAAGACCAAACAAGCTGATGTGTGTCAAGCCCTCGGACCTGGCACATGGCGCACCGCTGCGGGTTTCATCTGCCTCCGTGACCCCCCTGGCCTCAAGTAACATCACCTGTCCGTGCGCAGGACCCCCTTGTAGTCGCTTTACGACCTGCCTGCGAACCATCTCTGCCCACTCTCCTAGCGGACTGGCTGTTTGTCCTTGTTGGCTTATGGGAGTGCTTGGTGTTTCCTCTCCGGCTTTATTTACGGGCTTGTAAAGATTTGTCACTTTCTACACAACTTTGTCGACCTTTCTTTTCACGGCTTCTTGCTTAAGAGAAAACTTCAGGCCACGATTTGGAAATGTTCTCCTGGGTCGCCTCTGACAGTTTTCAAGTTTGTTTTGTGTGTGCCTTCCTAGCACTCCTCTGGCCGGGGCTGCCGTTTTCCGGGAGTCTGCAAGGCCACGTCACGCTGACCTCAGTGTCCACGCATGCGCGTGTTTTCCCCAGTCTCTCTGTTTATTCTGGCCCCAGTAACACACAGCTGTAGGTAATTGCCAACTGATCACTTGCTCTACTGGATGGCTTGTTATTATTTTTAAAAATTTTTCTTGGGGGGGGACACCTGGGTGACTCAGTTAAGCGTCCAACTTCGGCTCAGGTCATGAACTCATGGTCTGGGAGTCCCAGCCTCATGTCAGGCTCTCCACTGTCAGCACAGAGCCTGTTTTAGATCCTCTGTCCCTCCATCTGCCCACCTCCACTCTCTCTCAAAAAGAAATAAAAACATTAAAAAAAAAAGAATTCCTTGGCTATTCTAATTATGTACCTTTGCTCTTCTAGATGGACTTCAGAATTAGCCTATCAAGTTCCAAAGGCAATGTGCCGGGAGAGCTGTGGGCGTGCGCTGGACGTGCCGCGGCCGCAGAGTGAGCGTGCGCGGGTTCACGACTATCCTTGGAGCTGCCTTTCCAGCCCTGTCCCCTCCTGCTGCCCCCCGCGCTCTGCCCCAGCCACACGGAACTGCCTTCATTCCCCACAGAGGACCACCCCCCCACGCCCAGGCTGCTCTGTGGCCTGCCTCTCCCGGCCAATCCAGCACTCAGCCCACGTTGCCTCCATCAGAAGCCTTCCTGGGGCGCCTGGGTGGCTCAGTTGCTTGAGCGTCCAATTTTGGCTCAGGTCATGAGCTTGTGGTTGTTCGTGGGTTCGAGCCCCGCATCAGGCTCTGTGCTGACAGCTAGGAGCCTGGAGCCTGCTTTGGATTCTGTGTCTCCCTCGCTCTCTGCCCTTCCCACGCTCATGCTCTCTCTCCCTTCCCCCATCAAGAATAAACAAAAATTTAAAAAAAAAAAAAAAAGAAAGCCTTCCTTGGCAGGCCCCCATCCTCAGTCTGGGTTACTGTGCATGTGACACCCCACAGTTATCTCCTACTGAGCACCCCACCCCACCCAGGCCCCCCCAAGTTTAGTAGGCATTCAATGCATGTTCTGCTCAATGACTTAATGTAGAAGAAACTCTGGAAGGTTAGCCTCTTCTCCCTTGTCAGAGGCGTACCAACGGCCGTGTGGGACTGCTGCCTACACACTCTGACTGAGGAACAAAAGGAAAGACAGTAAAAAAAAGTATTAAGCTACTGTATCGCTTTGTCAAAATATGGCAAAACCTGGCAGTGCAATTTCTCCCTATGAACAAGTGTGACGGATTAATGCAAATTACAAGGTGAATCATAAGGAAACTTAAGAAGAGCCAGACTGATCTACTGACATCTCTTTTTCAGAGCACGTGGAACATAAAGGGAAAGACTGAATAAAAACACCCCTGTCAGGCCGGGTCCCCCTCCCCACGCTGCCGCTGCCTTGTGCGGGGGCAGAGAAGGTTTGCCGGTGCGGGCGCCAGCCTTCAGCTCAACGACGCTCCTGCTGCTGCACCCCCACCGCTCACTGGCCCCTGCCCACCTGTTCTGTGGAGCGGAGGGGGCGCTCGCTCTCCGGACAGGCGAGGGCTTCGGGGGCCCCTCCCGGAGGAGGAGGCAGGCACAGGGCGGCGCTCGGACGGGAGGGGCCCAGGATGCTCGTGGATTTTGGCAGGTTTGCAGTGTGGTAGCTTTTTAAACCCATGAGCCGTGATAAAGGTGATTCACAGTCCCCCAGCTCCATCCAGGGATAGTTAACCTTCTTTAATCTTTGCCAGTTGCACTGAACCCCTTTTTTTTTTTTTAGTTTATTTATTTTGTGAGGGAGCGAGAGAGAGCGAGTGCACACATGCACGTACATGAGCAGGGGAGGGGCAGAGAGAATCCCAAGTCGGCTCTGGACGGTCAGGACAGAGCCTGACACAGAGCTCGATCCCACAACCATGAGATCGTTTCCGGAGCCAAGATCAAGAGTCGGACGCTTAACCGGCTGAGCCACCCAGGTGCGCCCACACTAAACCTTTTGGGGGAAACAGAGTCCACATACTGACACACCGCGGAAAAACAACGGTCTGCCCTTAAAGTCTTCAGGATGAGTCACACGCCCACGCCCTGCTTGGGTGACTCCATCTTAGTCCTCGATGGAGCATTCTTACGTTTTCACCTAACCTCTCAGTCGGAGGAACGGAATAAGGAGTGCAGCCGCATTTTTCGTTGTCAGGCCGGTGTGGCCACGGAGTGGAGACCTGCTCGCCCAGAACGAAACACAACGCTACTCCACGCGTTACTCAGCGTAAAAGGTGCCCACGCTTCTCCTGGAAGCAGTATCTGGACCCGTTTCACACGAGGAAACCTGGCCACTCCTGCGGGCCTCACCTGCACGTGAACCAGCGTGTGGCGTGCGCCGGGAGAAAGGCAAGCTTCCGGAGACCGCGTCCGCTCCACGAGGCACGGCTGCACGTTCAGAATGTGCGCAGCACGGGAGGCCCGGAGAGCTTACTGCGCCGCTGCGGGATTTGCTACTTAAAGACCCGGCGAGTTTAAAACACACGTGCTGTTCCATCGCAGCATTTCAGTGCCGGGCCCATACCTGCCGCACTTACGGAGCACTTACTGTATACGAGGCCCTGGGCTGAGCGTGGAGCAAACATCTTGTCCTTGGAGCCCTATGAATTAGGGGTCAACCCAGGTCACAGGTGAGGGCTCAAACAGGCAGTGAAAGCAACCTGGTCAAGGTCACACAGGAGGTCACAGGTCTGGAAACCCGATTAGGCCCAGAGCCCGCCAGCCTGGCTCCTGACGGCGTGGCACCGGCAGCGCCTCTGCTGACCAATCAAGCAGGCTCTCTGTGAACAGTGTTGGGTCAGAGCTTAAAGGGAAGGGGCCTTAGCAAGGAGAAGTCCCGAGAGCTTCAGACTTACGGTTTTCGGGGAGAATGAAGTCCCAGCTGGGGTGTGACCAGGGCCAGCTGCTGGGCCTCCCCCACCCCCGCCCCCATGCAAAGCGTTTTCCAATCCAAAGGAAAGTGAGAAGGTGAGAAGCTTTCTTTTAAAAATAAACTTTTTTTTAAGGTTATATATTTTGAGAGAGAGAGAGAGAGAGCGAGAGCGAGCGAGCAAGAGAGAACCCCAAGCAGGCTCCATGCTCTCAGCACAGAGCCCGACGTGGTTCTTGAACCCACGAACTGTGAGATCCTGACCTGAAGTCGGACAATCGACCGACGGAGCCCCCCAGGCACCCCAGGAGGCCCTCTTCAGAGGGCACTTTCAACTTAACAGAGAGCTGAGACTCGTACAATTGGCCAGCAAACAACGCGGGTGGCACAGAGTGCCAGCAGGGGAGGCGGTGCGTGTAGCCGGAGAGCAGTTGCAGGGGCTGGATGGGGGCGGCCTGGGCGGGCAGGAGGGAGGAAGCGACGAGACCATCTGGCGGACACGGGCCTGGATGGGAAGGGGAGCGGCCACGCGGACGAGGAGGGGAGTGCGGACTGGACAAGGCTGTGCAGGGCTGTGGCAGCCGGGGACAGCCGGGCCCCGCGCCGCAGCAGCTTGGACCGCCGGACAGGTCTCGACGGTGCCCGAGCCGGTCAGAGAGGTTCATGTGGCCAGGACACCGGCGACTGCTGGGAAAGAGATGAAAGTGCTCTAAAATGAAGTGCTCTAAAAAGTGCTCAGTAGCTATAAATCTGTCATTTCTTATCTTGTAAATAGAGTCGATTCCACTTTCTGAGATGTTTTATAGAAAATGCTGATTTATTTAGTCTATTTTTTTTTAAAGCATAATAAACTAGAAGCAGCTTTCCGGAGCAGGATATCTGCAGCGCAAGTGCTGTAATAAAGAACAGTACTTCCAGCTCCCGAATCTGAAACAATCCCCGTCCCCCACTTCTCTAAGCAGATCCTATGGCATCTCGAAGCGCTGGCACTTGAGGAGCACCCGGATGCAGACCCGCCAACGGACCTGGAACCAGGGCTGAGCCCTGAAGAAAGCAGGTGCTATGCTTCTTTTCCAGTTTTTCAGAATAAGCATCTTCGGCCGCTCCGCCAGGCTATTTAGGGACGACCCCACACTCCCCGAGTGTGTTAAGATTTTCCCGAGGACGGCCTCTCAGCGCAGTCGGAACGGTGTGGACTATGAATGCCCGCTGCGGCCAAGTCCGCGGGATGGGCTTCCCGGCCAGTGACTACATTTGATAGTTTCTTTTCTTCCTCCATTTTTGCTGACAACCACTGACCTACATTCCCTCCACCGGGAGCTTAGCAGGTGAGAGTCGAGACTATCTGAGGAGACTTGGCAAAGTGGTCTAGAAAGATCTGGCTCAAACGCACCACAAAGTCAGAGTTTTGAGGGCTAGAGGTGTGTGCAGGCCGCGCTGGAGCTCCTCTCCATGTCACAAGGCGGCGCGGGAAAGAAAACGTTAACGTAACTCGTGCCCTGTTTCTTTTAAAATCCCAACCTCGGGGCGCCTGGGGGGCCCAGTCAGTTAAGCGTCCGACTTCGGCTCAGGTCAGGATCTCACAGTCCGTGGGTCCGAACCCCGCATCAGGCCCTGTGCGGGCGGCTCAGAGCCTGGAGCTGCTTCCGATTCTGTGTTCCTTCTCTCTCTGCCCCTCCCCCACTCATGCTCTGTTTCTGTCTCAATAATAAATTTTAAAAAATTAAAAAATTAAAAAAAAAATCCCAACCTCGCACAAGAACCTCCCTGCGTCTCTCATTACAAACCCGAGTTCCACCGCCATCAGCACACGTGGTTTCCACGCTAGACCCGGTGCCGGCTGCTAAGTCATCTGAGATGGAACGAGTTAAGGAAATGACGAGAAATGTGGCCGTTGCACACACAGTCTGAGTCCATCAGTGAGGACAAGAAGGCGGGACGGCGGGAGACGGGAGGGGAGACGGGAGACGAGACAGGGACGAGGGCCGTCAGCAGTCTGAGGGCTGGAAAGCGAACGACCGGGTGGCGCTGGCTCCTGGAGCCAAGAGAAAGCCGCTGTCCGACTGCCCCCAAGGACGCCGGCCAGAAGCAGGCGCCCCGGGACCCCGGACACCGCGGGGCCGAGCCTGAGCGCTGCCGGCTTTGGCTCCTGTGTCTGAATGAGCTGGAAAGCCCCGGCCCGAGCAGATGTGGGGGCTCCTGCAGAGCGGGCGCACCCCGGGCCCTGCCCTCTCAGACTTGCAGGGACGCACGCACAGACCTTGACTTCTGGGGAGAAGCGAACTTGGCTGGCGTGGCTAAGGCCGTCTGGAAACGTATGAGAAATCACACAAGCAAGTAGGTGAACACAGGGCTGGACCTGAAAACCGAGCACAAGGGAATCGGGCCGGCCGGCTCCCGCGACTCGGCCCGGAGTCCGCGTATCCTGTGGGCGGGCGGCGACGCCAGACAGCACGCCCTTCCCGCGGGGGTGGGGGGGGCACCTCAGTCTGCGGGGGTCTTTACCTGGATGGAGCGTGCTGGGGTGCTGCTGCGCTCCGGCTCCGGGGAGGGGAGGGGGGCTTACCCCCGCGGGCCCGGCACCCTGGGGCGGGCTCGCACTGGTCAGAGCCCCTGCAGGCAACGGCTGACCTCTCTTTAGCAGCTGCTTCTGTTCTTGCTGGCGGAAGCGCGGAGGCACCTCGCGGGGCAGGTAACGGGGCGCTGCGGGCGGCTGGCTGCCGGCAGGCGCGCGCTTGCCATGGCCGCTGCTGGGCGGGGTGCTGGTGGCA
>NC_043716.1:54983173-54989959 GCF_006229205.1 Suricata suricatta | reverse complement strand
CGCTTGCCATGGCCGCTGCTGGGCGGGGTGCTGGTGGCAGGGCCGGCGCCGGCGGGCTGGGGCTGGCTTGGGCAGCTCTTCGCAGGCTCTGGCACTGTGAGGGACGAAACGAAGAGACCCCACAACTTTAGTATCGCTCCTTGAAACCCAACCCGCACCAAGGAAAACAAAACAAAAACCGAGGAAGAAAGGACAACGCAGCGCTCTGGGAACAGGGCCGAGACCCAGCTCCCTCCTAAACTAACTGAAATCGGGCGCAGCTGCTTCGGGCCCCGGTTTCCTCATCTGTAACGTGGGTGGGTGACGCCATTAGGTGAGAGCAGCGTTCACACCGGCGTACATCGAACCCGGGGCCGATGAAAGCCCCATTCCCGCGCCCCCTGCCCCCTGCCAGGGAACTCAGCAGGGTGGAGAGAGGAGGGGAGACTCTGTATTTTTGCTAAGTTCGCAGGTGACCCTGATCCGATGCTGGTGGTCCCTGGAACCCTCTCTGACAACCACTGGTCTTGGTCGGTGGTTTTTTTTTTTTTCAAAATTAAGGGATCTTCAGACACCCATGACTTTATATATTTTTTGTTTTAATTCTGATGACCCCCCCCCCCGCCACAGGCACACATTCTGCGTTATTCAAATAACTAAAGCACGTGTGGTGATGCTATCAAAGATTCACTTGACAAGAACGCAAGTGGCCTAACTTTGCAAATGACGTGTTTGAATCAAGTGACAGCCAAGGTGCTGTCTGAGTGTCGCACAGACAAAAGTTTCAGAGTAATTTCGCCAGAAACAAGGGGAAGAGAGCGGAGTGGTGGCCCCGACAGGGCTGGGCTTCTAGTACGAAGCAGGCCCCACGCAAAGGTGATCTGCGGGGTCGCCCTGCATCCAGGCGGCAGCACACACACATCGGATGCAAAGACTCAGAAGTCATTCCCAGCTTGAACTTGAGACACTAATATCCAGGACATTATATTTACCTTGTTATTTGAAAGACAAATTCTTTTTCTACTTAATTTGTAAATGTCTTTGTGCAAAATGAGTTTATACCTAGTTTGGTGTAATCTTAAAAGTGTAAGGGACGTTATGAAAATACTTCCAGTCCACACTGGGGGAAACAGGAGACGTTACTGCTGGCCTTTCCGTCACCCGTACCGGGTGGCTTCCCGGCAGGAGCTCTGCCGTGTGCCCAAGGCCCTGCGCCGTCTACACAGTCTGAGTCCACAGGGCCTCTGCCCACGGCCTCTGTGTCACGCTGCCCCACAAGCCCGTAATCCGAGGTGAGGCCACGGTCCACTCCTGACTCAGATCACGGCCGTGGGGTCTGGTGTCATTGTGAGTTTACGCCCCTCACCGAGGGCACCCTCAGTGCTCCCCGCCACCCTACAGTTTCCTGGGTCGGCCTGGTTCCACTGCTGTCAACGACTCACTCAGAGACCTTTCACTCGGGAGCAGCTCATGCCTCTATCTCCTTCTCCCCAGATAATGAACTATGACTGTACTTTCCAGAAGAAGTAAAAGCCATTACGCAAAACCTTCGCGTTTCTGACACTACGAATACATGAGCATCACACTCTTCTCTGTCCCATGCTTCTGTCACTCCTACCTGAGGCAAATACTGCATTTCACCAATTCAAAGACTTAAATCTCTTCATATGTTAATAGCATTTACATTGCAACGTGCCAGTCAATTGGCAGTGGTTTTTTCCTGCTTGGTACGTGAACACTGGCGCATTCCACAGTAAATGGTTTTGGAGAGGCACAGCGACACGGCGCCCTCCAGGGGATCCTGTCTCGGGGATTTCATGTGCTCTGGGTCTTAAACCTGGACACTCTCCAGAGCAAACAGAAAGGCCCAAAGCTTAAGGGGGAGCCTCCGATTAAGTCTCTGTTTTATAAACGCAAGTACACAAGAGAAGCGATCCGGCCCGGTGGCTCTGCGCGGAGAGCGGAGGACAGCACATCCGCGCACATCTGCGCCACCTAACTCGCCCGGGGGTCGTGTGGCACTCTCAGCGACTAGCTCCTTCTCATCACCAACCTCCACTGCCTCCAAGGACGGCAACACCACTGCCCTCCTTGACCCCAGATTCCTCTCCAGCCGCCTCCCAGTTGGTTGCCTCCCCTCCCTTCAAACTTGAGGGCCCGGGAGCTGCCCCTCGCGGCTCCCTCCCCCCGCTGGCCCTTCCCCAGCCCGGCTTGCCCTCTCCTCTGCGGAAACGACCATCATTCGGCTCCCCCTCGACGCTAACCTCCAATGCCGTATTCTGGGCTATCGTCTTGACTTCTCCATCTCCTTAAGCAGCCATGGTCACTTTGGCCATCCCAAGACACCCTCCACCTTGGCCTCCGTGACCCCGAAAGTCCTTACCTGGACTCCCGCTGGCCTCTCCGCGACTCCTTCCCACGTCCCTCTGAGGGCTCTGCTGCGGACGCTCTCTGCTCAGACACCCACCCTGGGTCATCCCATCTCCGCCCAGAGCTTTACCCATCAACCCTGTGGTCACGATCCGAGCCCCCGATGACTGAGAGAGCCGCGTCTGGATATCTCACAGGCGCTTCCAAATCCGCGTGCTCCGGTCCTCATCAGCTTCCTCGCTCACTCTTCGTCTGCATTTTGCTACCACGCTCCTGGCATGTGGCTCTGTGCTGGAAACCTGGGCTCTGAGTCTCTCCTTAATCCACCCCAATCTCCCATTAACCAATCACCAAACCTTGACATTTGTAGCTCATCTTAAATGTCCCTTCTAAGGACCCATCAAGCTCATCCGCCTGTTTCCATTCCCATTGCCCCCACCAGAGCCGAGGACCAGTGCCCCTCGGCCGGACACCACAAGAGCGTGTCGGTTTCTTTTTCTTGTATGTGAGTACGTGAGAATGGATGTGAGTAAGTAAGTATGGATGTATCTATGTATTTAGAGAGGGGAAGCGCAGAGGGGGAGAGAGACAGTCCCAAACAGGCCCCACACTGTCAGCATGGAGCCTGACGTGGGGCCCGCTCCCATGAACTGTGAGATCATGACTTGAGTCAAAATCAAAAGTCAGGTGCAGAGGCGCCTGGGCCACCCAGGCCCCCTAGACTGCTCACTAGCAGGCTTGTGCCCCCGCACGTGCTGTCAGCATGGTGCCCGACGCTCAGGAGGCACCTAACAAACACTAAAGGACTTGACGTTGTAAACACACATCTGAAGCGAGAAAGAAATGCAGAAGTAGCAGAATATAAAGAAAGCAATTGGCAGAACGGAAAAAATACCAGACTGGCAAAGGGAAGCCCTGGTGTCAGGCCGGTCACCGCTGACGGCGGGTCTGGGGCTGGGGAAGCAGTCTGCCATCCCCGGAGCTGTTTCCTCGCCTGGACGTGAAAGGTTGAGACCGGCGGCCTCTCTCGGGCTCCGTCCAACCCTGTGGAAGGGAAGGCAGGACGCGGCACGCTTTTCCTTCTGTGACGGCTACCGCCGCAGGCGTCCGCTGAATTTCTCTACTGATGCCCGGTCCCCTTCGCTCCCAGTTCCCTGGCCGTGGCGCGGACATGCGAAGCGTTTTATAATCTTTTAGATTTAAAGATTATACACAAAGGCGCAGGAGATGAATATCCATTCTGTCTTTCCTTTTTAAAAAAGAAAGCTATAAGACCTATGATAGGCTGATTTTGAAACATAGGGGCCTTCACATGTATTTTTTTCTGACACTGACCTTTAGCCCATTAAAAGGGCAGAAGTTCCTAAGTATTTACCCCAGGGAGTTGAAGACTCCTATCCACACAAACATTCACAGGAGCGTTCACGGCGGGACACACCCCAGGAGTCCTGCAGGTGAAGGACTGACGAGCCCAAACAAGCACACACGGGAAAATCGGCCCCGAAAAGCGTGAGCTACGGGGGCCTGGTGGCCTCAGTCAGCTAAGAGTCCGCCTCTTGACCTCCGCTTGGGTCGTGGACCCCTGGTTCTTGGGAAGAGCCTTAGGGCTCTGCGCAGACGCCGTGGGAGCCCGCCTGGGAGTCTCTCTCGCCCCCCCCCCACGCCCCCTCTGTCAAAAGAAATAAACTTAAAAAAAAAAAAAAAAGAAATGAGCTATCAAACCATGAAGAGTGACGAAGGAGTGTCACGCGCGTACTGCTAAGGACAGGAAGCCAGTGTGAAGAGGCTTCACACTATATGATTCCCGTTATACGACGTTCTGGAAAAGGCGGGACTACGGACACAGTAAAGTATCAGTGTCGACAAGGGCTTGAGGAGGGCGGGAGGGACGGAGAGGCGGGGCACAGGGGACTTGCCAGGGCAGGGGAGCGGTCGTGGACATTCGACCCGACTTGAAGCAAAGCACCCAACACTCACATGTAAACTGCACCCTTGATGACAGCGCATGGCTAGCGGGTCAGTGCTGCTCGGGGACCGCAGCAGACACACAGGGGGCGGAGGGGATGGCAGAAACCGGGGCTGTGCTGGGGGTGGGCAGAGCAAGGACTGAGGGGACCCTGTACTTTCTGCTCAGTCTTTCCCTAAACCAAGACCTGCTCTAAGGAGCAAAGTCTAGCGGGCACCCTCGGGCACGGGTGGCATCTCCACTGTGGAGGACGGGCTTCCTCAGAAAATGAAAAACGGAGCCACCCGCCACTCGGGACCTGCCCGGAGGAAAGAAAACATTTGCCTGAAAAGGTACAGGAGCCCTCCGTTGACTGCGGCACCATTCACAACGGCTGAGACGCGGAAGCGCCCGAGTGTGCACTGGGAGCCGAGTGGGTAAAGAAGATGCGCACACACACACACACACACACACACACACAGGAACATCGCTCGGCCACAGACAAGAATGAGACCTCACCGCCTGTGACAACACAGATGGAGGGGGCAACGCCACAGGAAAGAAGTCCGTCAGAGAAAGACAAACACAGCAATGACTTGACTCATATGTGGAATTTAAGAAAGAGAACAAACTGGCGGTTCCCAGAGGGGACGAGGGTGGGGGTCGGGGGAGAGGTGTGAAGGGGATCAAGAGCACACTTAGGGTGAGCACGGGGTCATGCACAGACCTGCTGAACCGTGCTGGTACTTCTGTCCGTGACCCAGCTTTTCAAAGAACGGAAATGGAGAAAAGGTACCTGAACTCAGAACCTGACTGAGGGGCGCCTGGGGGGCTCGGTCAGGTAAACATCTGACTCCTGATTTGGGCTCAGGTCATGATCTCGTGGCTTGTGAGTTCAAACCCCATGTCGGGCTCTGTGCTGACAGTGCAGAGCCTGCTTGGGAGTCTCTCTCTCCTCTCTCTCTGCCCCTCCCCCGCTCATGAAAAACAAAAGAAACCTAGGGACCTGACAGAAACAACTGGCAAGGGCTCAGAAGCAAAGAGCCCAAACTGACGGGACCCTGAGAAGTCAGCCTGTTCCCCCCGCACCTGCCCAGACCCCCAGGGCCCAAGTGAGCTAATGACCCAGACGACGCCGTGCCCCCGCCAGAGCGCTCACAGCTGACAAGCAGCCACAGCTGTGCCACTGCACTGCCACTATCTTCTCAAAAAGATCGAAGAACAAAGTCACGGCTATTTTCCTTCACACTATGTATAGGAAAAGAAATGCATGCCACAGAAATCAAGAAGTGTGATGCACTGATGGCTGTCAGTCGCTGGCTTTGAAGAAGTACAATAAATGAATGTTACCAATTGGTAACTATTTTTGAATATAAAACAGCAATTCTAAGGTACCTGAATATGGACGATTCTTTTTCCCTGGAGTTAGATGCAGTCCGTTCTGTGAGCCCACTTGTACAACCTCAGTTTAAAGTCAAAGTGTTCCAGGCCAGTCTGGTCTCTCCCCTCCTCTCCCCTGCATAGGGCAGGAGGCTGCATTTAGGAAAAGTCTGAAGCGAAGGGAAGAAGCCGCAGTGAGCAGAGCGGCGGGCAGGAGGAACCGAGAGCCCAGGCCCCGAGCCGAGCCTCTGGCCCGCGGACGGGAGACGGGGACAGGGCTGCCCTGGTGCGGACCGGGCTGTCTCAGACCCCTGAAAACTAGCAGCCAGCTGAGACCACCTCCGCTGCCCAGAGGAGGGTCTCGAAGCTTGCTGTTCTTATAATACAGATAAATCAAACGGGCATCTGCTGACCAGCCGTCCGCCCTCTTCAGATGCGGATTTCTCCATCTCTCACCACCCAGAGCGTGGGGAGGGCATCAAGTCATCACGACACTGCTCTTCTAAAATCACCTGCATCTGAGGCTGCCCCTCAACGACAGAGGCTCACGGACGTGTCTGTCCCACAGGTCCCTGTTCTAACACAGCGGCAGAACCCCGTCAGGCGGCGGGGATTCTGGCCTGATTAGGGATCGTCCACAAGTCACTGTTGAGAGCACGAAGACGGCAGCCGGGCGTCTGGCTGCCCAAACTCTCTCCCTGCACTTCCCTCGCCCTGATACGCTCTCCCCTCTTCTTTTACATGGCGACACCTGCTGGGGAAAAGGCAGACAGGACGCCATCCTCTAAGAAAGCATGGCTTCTTTAGAAAAAGAAACAATTACCGCTTCTCGGCCTTTTGGCTAAGATCAAGTGTAGAGCAAGAAGCAATTTTCTGCCTTCGGTGGAAATTTTCAGAGGGCACGGTCCCAACAGGGTCCCACAGTCCCGCCGCTGCTCTCCCAAGGCAGCAAGCTGCAGTGCGGGCAGGGAGCTCAGGCCACCGCTTCGAAACCTCTGCTACACCCTTCAGACCCTGCAACACCCAGGCCCCTCTCAGGGGGTGCTGCGGGCTCGCGGGCTACTGAGACAGAGGACGTCCTTCTGCCCACACCTGCTGACTCTTCAGACACC
>NC_043716.1:54979955-54983073 GCF_006229205.1 Suricata suricatta | reverse complement strand
GGCGGTTGTGACTTATTTGTCCCACATCTTGTTCCTGAAAGGACTCGAGTGTATTTCCATCTTCTCTCAATATTTATGTCCCTGGAAGAAAAGATGTCCTGTATTTAAAAATAAGTGGGGAAACTGGGGGAAAGGCAAATAGTGGTTTAGAACTCGATAAACACAGGCCAGGGCCGGCCCCTCGCCCGGCTGTCCCCAGGTCAGCTGTGCAGATGACACCGGGGAGGTTGCCGTGTCCCAGCCTTCCTGAGCCCCCCCAGGAGGCCCCTGGCCCCAGGCTCTCCCCCACCAGCAGTGAGGTGAAACTAGAGACACGGAGAGCAGGCGGCCGGCTCCAGGCTCCGTCTTCGGATGGACCTCAGACCAGAGGACGCCGCTGGAGACTTTAAGTGGGAGAGTGGCATCATGAGATTCACAGTTTAAAAAAATATTTTTACTGTTTATTTTTGAGAGACAGAGAGAGAGACAGTGTGTGGGCAGAAGAGAGGAAGACCCAGAATCCCAAGCAGGTTCCAGGCTCCGAGCTGTCAGCACGGAGCCCGACGAGGGGCTCGAACCCACAAACTGCAAGATCATGACCTGAGCCGAAGCCAGAGGCTTAACCGACTGAGCCACCCAGGCGCCCTAAGATTCACATATTAGAAGGATCACAGAACATGCCAGATTGAAGATGAATCCAATGGCGGCAAGAGACTTGGGGGCAGCGGGTACATTTAGACCGCCCCCACCCGAGATGACGGGCTGCGCGGGGCGGGCCGAGAGGAAGGGCGGTGGCGTGGGGCAGGCAGAGCCTGGGGACTGAGCAGGCTGCTTATCTGGTCGGGCAGAGACTGCCCGCACACCTGCTGTCTGGCCAGACTGTTCCCTATGGGGAGAAAGAGATTTGAAGCCACAGAGGTGCTTCCCACCCTCTCGGAGTGGAGAGTCTTGTGGGAGGCCGGCAGGACCCCCAGCTGCGGTGCTGTCCGTGCCCGCCTGACCGGACGGCCGCTGTGGAGGGAGGGAAGGTTGTTTAAGGAGAGCACCGACCGGGCCGCCGTGGGGCAGGCGCCCTGAGGGAAGCTGGAATCAGGATCTGCAGGCTGGAGAGAAGCCGGGCCGGCCGGGCCGGGAGAGGCCTCGCGGGCGCCCCCACGCGGAGGGGACGGCATCCGCACAGGCCGGCGGGCTGGCCTTCTCCGGGAGCTGGCGGCCACGGGGCGTGGTGTCGCCGAGGCTCAGGCGGACAGGGACCCAGTGGGCACAGTGGGCACGGGGCATGCGGAGGAGGACTATTCCTTTTCAAAATCCGTTTGCGACATGGCCCATTCCCCTCCCCTCCCCCAGCCTTCTCCGACTGAACGTCGACTCAGGCTCCCCCTTCAGGCAGTCTGTCGGGTTCGGCGCTTGCGGAGGATGAGCCCCCGGGTTGCTGCTCTCGCACAGGTGGTGCGTTTGTTACGGGAAACCCGCACGCGCGATCCTTCCGCGCAAGGCAGTGTGGGTGCCCGGAGAGATCGCGTTTCAGACCTAAATCCACTCAGACCTTCTGTTTCTCGAGATGTAGGGTTTGCTCTTCTTCAAGAGCTGGATGGAGACCATGCCGGCCGTTACTTAAAAGAGGTTAGAAATATTTGCCTGTATGACAAACAGTCCATTTTTTTAGAGTGGAAGAATGCCAGGACCAAAGCAGTAACCTTCTGAGAAAACGATTCTTACAGTTGGTGGTCATTAAAGTAAATTTACTTGAACATTCCTATCATCCGCTCCGAGGTACTAAGAGCGGCGTTTAATTAATTTTAGAGAGGTGACTGTAACACAGCAGAATGGAAAATACCTCTAAACAGCGCTCTCTTCAGCAGTGGGCACTGAGACAACGTAGTTAGTGGTTAATGAGTTTGTGCTCATTTTTCAGTTGAGCTCCTGAAGTTGCCGTGGTGCCAGATGGGCCAGAGGCCGCCAGCAGAACGCACAGAAGGCCGGCGCTCGGTGCCCCGCGGGGACCGCCGGCAAACACGGCCGAAGGGCCCCCGCCCTTAGCTGGCTTCCCCTCGCCTCTTGTTCCGCGGAACTTCTTGCTGCAGCATTTGCTGCTGTGTGGCTTGCAGAAGAGATGCCAGCAACGGAAGTCTTCCTTGGGGTCACAGATTCTTCTAGCCTTGGAAGACAGTTCCCTTTTATATAGATGTCAGGAAATACAAATTTAAATTTTGAAGAACTCTGCATTTTCAAGTATATAGTCTGAAATAACTAGAAGTTTAATGCAAGATTTTTGAGGAATTTTCTTTTGTCATTGTGTGGTTTTTTAAATTTTTTTCTAATGTTTGTTTATGAGAGAGAGAGAGGGAGACACAGAATCTCAAGACAGGCTCCAGGCTCTGAGCTGTCAGCACAGAGTCCGACGCAGGGCTCGAACCCACAAACCGTGAGATCATGACCTGAGCCGAAGTCAGACGCTTAACCAACTGAGCCCCGCAGGCGCCCGTTTCTTAACTTCTAAGATGCCCCCAGTTCTAGAGCATCATTGTCTAGTAGTGTCTTCCATACGGATGCAGTTGGAGAGCTAATGAGGAGGTTATATTAAATATGTACACCAATTGTAAGATGCATCCAAACTTCAGAAATAAGATACGTTAATGCGTCCCTCTAGGTTGGAATTTATCTATAAAAAATTACTTTTAAAATACACCATTGCACGGTCACCTGTCAGTGTGCTGTAGGCAGATTGCGCAGTCACACAGGCCTTGTGTCAGTCCTTGGTGGCACAGCGGCTCCCTCTCCGTCAGGACCTTCCCCGCCCCGTGCAGGCTGGGGGGCATGAGCCCGAGACCCTGCCCCTGCCCCCGGTTTTCCAGGCCCGGCGAGGTTGTCCCGGCCTCACAGGAGTGAGTCTCCGTCCCGCTGCTGCTCGCGTCCTGCTCACCACGGCTCGTGTAATTGTGGGGTCGTTAGAATCTCTCACTAGACCATAAACTACAAGGACGGGACCCGTGGGTACCTGCCACAGCATACCCAGCATGCTCGTTAAATCGTCCTGAATAGTAAATGTGGGGAGGGGACGTGAGGGCACAGGTGGGGTGTGGGGTGACAGGAGTGCTGGCCGGAGAAGGCGCCGGTGATTCGGCCCCTGCCCCCCCCC
>NC_043716.1:54975410-54979855 GCF_006229205.1 Suricata suricatta | reverse complement strand
TATATCACTAAGCAAAGAGGGGATACAAAACGCATAGACCTCTTTTTATTATAAATAGCCGGCCAAGAGAAACTGGAAGCTTCAAAAAATTCAGTATCTTTTGGTCTTAATCAAATCGGATCAACATTATCAGGTTAGTCCTTGTTTGGTGGAAAGCAAACCAAAGGAAAATGAAAAAGCATTTTTTAGAAAGTGAATACAACATTCTCTAGGCATTTTCAGATCAAACAGACACCAATGAAATACAGATGTAAAAGCAGTGATAAATGAAGACTGTCAGAATGAATAATAAAAAGAAGATTCAAAAGATTCAAAGCCAGGGTTAGATTCTTTGTTTTTAACTATTACTTAAAATGAGAGTCATTTGCATCGTAAAAAGTTTGCTGCTGCTGTAAAACGTACCACCCCAAAAGAAAATAAACTTACCTTTGGTTTTTTGATCAGCAGCCTGAAAAAAAAAATCAGAAACTCTTTAGGAATAATAATGTGTAGCATGTGCATATCTACGAAAGTTTATAAGCAGACTTTAATACTGGAAATTTTAAAAACAAGTTTTTGTCCAGGTGATTTATTAGAACTTACTAATGGGAAAATGTGTAATTGTCTACATGCTATTATACGCCAACAGTGACCTCCACGCCAAAAACCCCTCACTTATCTGGAAGCTCATCTGAGCTCTGTATTTTATTTATTTGTTTACGTTTTTTATTTACTTTTGAGAGACAGAGACAGTGCGAGCAGGTGAGGGTCAGAAAGAAAGGGAGACACAGAATCGGAAGCAGGCTCCAGGCTCTGAGCTGTCAGCACAGAGCCCGACACAGGGCTCGAACCCATGAACCTTGAGATCACGACCTGAGCGGAAGCCGGACGCTCAACCGACTGAGCCACCCAGGCGCCCCTGAGCTCTGTATTTTAATACAGACTAAAAGGTACACAGTTTAAATCACAAGATACATTAAATTAGGCACGAACAACAACAAATGGCATAACTTGGTGTACTAAATGCCATAAAATTCAAGTGCGACTGTAAGGTTTACAGTAGAACTTTTAATTTTTAACATTTACTAGGGCGCCTGGGGGGGGCTCAGTCAGTTGAGCATCCGACTTCAGCTCAGGTCTTGATCTCACTGAAGGGTTCAGTCCCCGCATCCAGCTCTGTGCTGGCAGCTCAGAGTCTGGAACCTGCTTCGGATTCTGTGTCTCACTCACTCTCTGCCCCTCCCCAGTTCACGCTCTCTCTTTCTCAAAAGAAGTAATCGTTCTAGTCAAAAATGAGATTGTTGTAAGAGAAACAAATAAATAGGATCAGACATCAAAAAAAAAACGTTAAAAAAACTTAAAACCCATTTACTAACAGGATTGGTAAAAGGACACTGGCCAAACCTGCGAAGCCGACCCCTCATGTCCCTAATAAACTTGGTGACGTGGCCCTTTCCTCGCCCCCCAGACACAAGTGCCCGGGACGGGGCGCCGTGCATGGAGGAGTGTGGACGCTCTTTACAAGCAACAATGAAAATGTGACTCCTTTCAAACACAGTGCTGCCATTTCTGGCTCCTGAGGACAGACACTCTGGCTGTCACCCCGTACTCATTTTGCTAGTGTCACATCTGGTTTTTGCTCATCGCAGATTTTGCCTATCGATTTTTCGAGGTCATCAAATGAACCTCGGTAAGGTAATGGCTGAGATGACGCAGATGAGGCCCATGGGGGCTGTGGTCAATGAGGTGGTGGTTCCGGCCAAACCTTTTTCTGAGCACCTTCCTTCTTTTTCTTTTCTTCCTGCTTTTTCTTTTTCTTTTCTTCCATCAAACGTTCCTCTTTTTGTGTTGCTTGTTCTTTCTCCCTGTTAGACATAAAGAAGGACGAGATTAGCAGGAAGGCCACTTTAACCCAGCCAGTACGCAGAAGGCCCTCGGAGAAGAGGCGCCAACCCTGGGTGCATTGTTGCCCGAGCGCGTCAGCGGTCCAGCGGCTGTCCACCGGCCGGCAGGTCAGACACCGCCTTCCAGAAGGCAGCGTGCTAGGTACTAAGGGCGCGCGCGCAGCAGGACACCGGCCCGCGGCCCAGGCCCGGAGCTGCGTCTCAGCCACGCCGCCAGAACTGCAAACTCCTGGGTTCCACCCTAGCCCAACCAAATCAGAACCTTCGGAGAGGATTCTTTTATAAAAATTTTATTTTTTTATTTTTGAGAGAGAGCTCGAGAGAGAGGAGGGAGGGACAGAGCGAGGGAGACAAGGAGTCTAAAGCAAGCTCTGCTCTGTCAACATGGAGCCGCTGTGGGGCGTGAATGCTCCCGCCGTGAGACCATGACCCGAGCTGAAATCAGGGGTCAGCCACGTAACCGGAGCCACCCAGGTGCCCCCAAAGCAAAGATTCCTACGCCGCGTGCTGAGCTGCCACAAGGCTCCGCGGGAACACAGCTCAGTCACACAACTCACAACTCGGGAGGGTCTGCAAGAGCATCCGGCTGCCGTGGCGTCCTGTGCCACCCGCTCACTGCGGGGCAGCTCCAAACAAACCTCCCCGTGCTGGGCGGGAACCGGGCCGGTTCCTTAAAGACAGCTCCCTTCCAGTGGGCACAGCTGAGCGTGTAGCCAGCTACGAAGACACCAGTGACCACCCTGGTCATGGGCCAGAAAGGGGGGTCCCTCAGCAACCTTGCAGCACGTGGCCTAGTGTCACCGGCCCGTGACCCTTTTGACAGACACACCGTGTGCTCCAGGCCTCCCGCCGCACCGCTACTCCGTCCCCAGCACGTCCACCCGGCCGGCCTGCCACCAGGAGGGCTGCCGCCAGGGCCGACTCCCAGTGCTCCCCGTGCTCCCAGTGCTCCCAAGCGGCCCTGCGCCTGGCTTCTGGGCCGTGGCTTTCCCAGCACTTCCCGGGGCCCAGCACCCGCGCATTCACTGCCCTGGACAAGCCAGGGAGGGCTGGGCCACCCGGTGGGCCCCAGCTGCACCCCCTTCACGGAGTCTGAACCCCAGCCTCGCTCGCTCGGGCATCTCCTGCAGCCCGAGGTGCCGTTCGCTCTCTGCGGGGACTCGTCTTCCATCGCAGCCTCCTTCTCCTTCGGAAGGAAGCTGGCGTGTCTACGGGACCCGGCCGGGGCTCTCTCCCGCCTGGTCCCACACAGATGCTGCGGGAAAGAGGAGTCCCCAGACTAAACAGAAGGAGCAGCGAGCACAGAAACCTCAGGGAAACCTCATCCAAGCATACATTCATGTTCTGAATGCACGGATTTTGAGGGTTTCATTTGTAAGTGTGTTTTATATATATATATATTATATATATATATATATATATATAACATATATATATATAATATATATAGCTACATGCGTAAGAATTTCAACCTGTCAGATTGCACATGTTTGAACCCTATCATAATAAACATAATTCAAGTCAGCACGATATGGGTGGGGGATCCTTAGAGAATATTCTTCTTTATTTTTTGATTTAATTTTTATTTTTTTAAACATTCATTTTTGAGAAACAGAGACAGACAGACTATGAGCAGGGGAGGGTCAGAGAGAGAGGGAGACAGAATCTGAAGCAGGCTCCAGGCTGTCAGCACAGAGCCCGACGCGGGGCTCGAACCCCCAAACTGTGAGATCATGACCTGAGCCGAAGTTGGATGCTTAACCGACTGAGCCCCCCAGGCGCCCCGAGAACATTGTTTTTAAAGAAGGAGAGTACGTTTATCAAGTTCGGGAAATGGCTGCTATTCATTATTTCGGATGACACCTTCCAGGAACATTTTTGTGCTGGAAGGTGTAGCGACACGAAGGAATCTGCACTTAGGCACTCTTCCCAAGTCCAGGGAGGCCTGTGGGCGATGGTGGGCACCGGCAGTGGCGCTACATCATCATGCTGCGGCCACACGCTTGGGAGAAAGTGAATAAATAAAAACCAAGCCGTGGTTGGTTCCCTACCTCTACTGTTACATTTTCTTAATCTACAGTATGATGAAGGCCTTAAATTATCTTCAGTTATTAAACTTAATGAAATAGGCAGGTATGGGTACACTTTAAAAAGGTATTCAACTGAAGTGAAGTAAGGATGATTGCTTAAGTCTACTGCTCGGACAAAGCAGTTAGCGCCGGCTACCCCCCCCCCCCCCCCCCCCCCCCCCCCCCCCCCCCCCCCCCCCCCCCCCCCCCCCCCCCCGCCAGCCGCACAGCGAAGGCCTCACTGTGAGCGTCACACAATGTTGTGAAGAAGGGGCCCGTGGAGCCCACGCCCGCTGCCAGACCTCACGGCAGTACACCGGGCTCGACTCAGGCGTGTGCTCCCTGGTAAAGTTCTATCTGATTTCCCCCCTGAACAGTAATTTCTTCTATTTCTCCAGCACACAGTTATTGCCATTTCTCACTAACATTTTTTTAAAAAATCAACATTTTAAATGTGAGTGTGATTTAAATGTGATTTAAAAATCACATCTTT
>NC_043716.1:54935049-54975310 GCF_006229205.1 Suricata suricatta | reverse complement strand
AAAAAATCAACATTTTAAATGTGAGTGTGATTTAAATGTGATTTAAAAATCACATCTTTATTTTAAAAAGAAAGACCTCTTCCAGAAGTATACTTTCTTCCCAAGGGACACTTTATTATTACCTAAAATGATCAAGTAATATTTAGTAAGATTCCATCTACCTTTCAGGGACTGTGACAAGATTATAAACTTAGATCTGGAGGGGCGCCTGGCTGGCTCAGTTGGAAGAGCATGCAACTCTTGATCTCCGAGTCGTGGGTCTGAGCACCAAGTTGGCTGCAGAGATTACTTAAAAAGAAAAAAAACCCAACACTTAGATTTGGTAAATTTCCTGACCTACGGGAAGAGGAAAAAACTAACATGTATCAACTATACGGCTGACCCTTGGACACTCACTGCGCAGCGACACCGATTCCCCAAGCAGTCGGAAATGCACATACAGCTTTTAAGTCCCCCCAAATTTAATTATTAATGGTCTGCTGTTGACCAGCAGCCTTACTGATCACATCAACAGTTGATTAACACATATTTGTATGTTATGTGTATCATACACTGTGTTATTATAATAGAGTAAGCTAGAGAAAATGTCATGTTAAGAAGATCATAAGGAAAAAATATATTTATGGTACTGCATTGTGTTTATTGAAAAAACCCATGTGTAAGTGGAGCCCCACAGCTGAAATTCCTGCTGTCTGAGGGTGAACCGTACAGCTGATCAGTACGTGTGTTATGTGGGGCAGGTGTGGGACAGACGTGCAGGGAGGGACGGAAATGGGATGGCCAGGTTTGGAGAATTTCATTTATAACTTTTAATTTTTAATTCCAATTTTTCTTTTAAAAATTCCATCTGCACGCACGACTGTACGTACACGTGTAAATATCACTGTGCTGTCTCCAGTGCACTCGGCGTGTTGGTCTCTCATTTGCTCGGCACCCCTCCCCCGTTCTTATCCTCCGTCCGCCTCCACAGCAGACCTCCGCTTGCCCTCACTGCCCTTCCAGACGGCCCGCTTTAGTTCACACCTTTCTGGGTCTTTCTCCATGCTCGTGGGATTGTATGGAAACATACATACCTACACATTTTTTACAAAGTATTTTAGTCAGTCTGTAAAATGGGATCACATTTATAAACTCTTTTTGCATCTTGCTTGTGAATCTCCTCACCCTCTCCCCCAACTGATAGATCTATTATCATCGTTTTTAACATTTATTACTTTTGAGAGACAGAGAGACAGCATGAATGGGGGAAGGGCGAGAGAGAGGGAGATACAGAATCCAAAGCAGGCTTCAGGCCCCGAGCTGTCAGCACAGAGCCCGATTTGGGGACCGAACTCACGAACCGTGAGATCGTGACCTGAGCGAGTCGACGCTTAACGGACTGGACCACCCAGGCGCCCCTAGTCTGTTACTTCTAACGGCTACGTGACACGCCGTGGTGTGAGCATTATCACGTCCCATTCCGCCGCCCCTCTGTTCCTACACCTGCACTGCCTCTCTGGTTTACTGCCGCCCCCACAAGGAGCCCCAGCGCTCCTGTCCGGCTTCCGGGGGCGCACACTGCGAACCGGGTGAGGAGAAAGCCTGACACGGGGCTCAACTTCTGGGCGCCAAACTGAGCACAGGATAATAAACTGGATAATAAGTCACCCATTCTCTGCATGACAAGGCAGATTACAACGGGCTCAACTATACTGAGTTGTATTAGACAGAAAAGTCTTTTTAATAATCCGGGTTTTAATAATTTAATCTTTCTTTTATTCTCAAATAGTGCAGCAATCACTGGCTGATGAGCAGGCTTTGGGCGGAGGGAAGAAGCAACCCCCTTATTTTCGAAGCAGCCAGAAGAGGGGAGAGCTGGGAAGGAGGGAACTCCCGTGACTGAAGCCTCGAGGCGTCTCAGAACTCCTGGGTAAACTCCGCGCTTTCCGGAGACCAGGACGCCAACGATACAATTATGTAGGGAGGCTGGGAACACAGCCTCCCCATGCAGAACCAGTGTGGTTGCAAAACCTTCCAAATTTCCAGTCTTTCTGTTAGTTGATTACTCTCTTTTTGTAAAAGAGCAGAATTCAGTAATAGAAGGTGGGCCTGTCTCTGCCTTGGAGGTTTAGTCACCAGAGATTATAGTCAGGCCTCATCCTAACCGAGTCTCACCTACAAGACACACCGCGGCCTACACGCTGAGGTTATCCCGCTTACACTCCGATGCCAGGCTGCTAAAGAATTCACCAGTTCACTGTGTGTGTGTGTTACATCCCATTATTTCGAAAGTCTGGCTAATTCAATTAGAGTTTCCTGGCAGTGTTTGGGTTAGACAGCGCTGGTTAAGTGTCATCAGACATCTTTAAAAAGGGAAGGAGGAGGAAGCGGTGACCTGTTCCGCTGTCAGTGAAATACTTCAGGCTCTTCATTTTTCAGCGTGTGTTTGAATACCTGCTCTGTTCAGGAAAGTACGAGGGAGGCCCTGTGGGCAACAGAAGAGGGAGGAGACCTAAAACCAGTCTCGGACCTCAAGGGACAGAGAATCTAATGGGGCAGTGAAGTTAAGACTTGATTTACCCTTAATACTTGGGAGACCTTGGAAATAAACAGAATTTTGTAGCAAAGAGCATATGCTTGGGATTTAAGGCTAGAGTTCTGAAGTAGAGGTCACGAGCACACAGAGGGAGGTCAAGAACTCACAGGCCTGAGCACTGGATGGCCGTCCAGAAGAACCAGGAAGCCGTTCGGAGGTACACCAGGACTCAGGGTGGAAAAGCGAACCGTGGCTCTGATGCATAAGAGCAGACGGAGAGTTATTATTTGAGGATCAAAGGATAAAGTCATTGAGAGAGACTCTCGGTCTCCTGATGCTCACACCTTTGGATAAATGCTGTCCTGTGAGCGCGGGAGGGACCTAGGACTTGCTTCTCACCACTAGAATACAGCAGCGGTGAAGCGAGGGTGCTCCCTTGACTTCGGTATTTAAGACTCCATCGTTTTTATCGGACCGGCTTTAGTCTCCCTCTTGGGTGCTGCCTTTGAAGAAACAGCTGCCCAAGGAAATGAGTTCTGTCAACAGCCTAGTGGCTTGGAAGCCCACCTTTCCCCAGCCAGGCCCCCCAGTGAAAAGCTGGCCCCGGCCTGGCCTACAGCCTAGAGCAGGCCCCGCTAAGCCATGCCCAGCCTCCCAGCCTATAGAAGTTGTGAAACGCTGGGGCGCCTGGGGGGCTCAGTCGGTTGAGCGCCCGGCTTCGGCTCAGGTCACGATCTCGTGGTTCGTGGGTTCGAGCCCTGCGTCGGGCTCTGTGCTGACAGCTTGGAGCCTGGAGGCTGCTTCGGATTCTGGGTCTCCCTTTCTCTCTCTGCCCTTCTCCTGCTCGCACTGTGTCTTTCAAAAAGTAAATGATAAGATAAAGAAAATGAAACACAAGAAAACCCGGGGAGGTGCCCTGTATGGACCTGAGTTTCTCGTTTCCCCCTTTCCTCTTGCAGCTGTCACCGTGTCCAGGGCGGGCCCCAGTCAGAGCTGTGCGGGGCCGTGGCGGCACAGACAGGTAAAGCTGAGAGAACCCCGTCTTTCTTTCTGTCCTTTAAAGATGTTTATTTATTTTATTTTTGAGAGAGCGAGCGTAGGGGGGAGAAGCAGGAATCCGAAGCGAGCTCTGTGCGGACAGCAGTGAGCCTGATGCGGGGCTCCGATACACAAACCATGAGATCATGACTGAGCTGAAGTCAGCCGCTCGGCCAACTGAGCCCCCCAGGCGTCCTGAGAGCACCCGACGCGCACCGGCGGTCTAACGGAGGAGGAGGGAAAGGAGCTCTGGTGAGCTGCGCGGTGTGGGGGGCCCCAGAGAGGACCTGGCCGGAGCAAGCCTCTAAGTGCGGGGGTACACGTTCCCAGTTCCCAGCTGTGGGCTCACGGTCGGGCCACCACCTGGGGGGCAGATCCGGACAGTAAGGCTTTGAGAAAACCACAGCCCCAGCAATCCGCACACTCTGGAGGCGTTTACACTAGGACTCCAAATCTGTGCAACACGTTCGGCACGCCCCAGAGAGAAGCCAAGATGAGTCCTTATAAAAGAACCAGGAAAATGTCCCCACTGCCAGGACAAAAGACAAAGCTGGCTCTTGGATGACCGGGTGCTGGAATTAACTTCAAAGCAATTACTCTAACTCTGTCCCAGGAGGCAATCAAGGTAAATACATTTGAAACAAATGGGGATTTAGGAGTTCACAGCAGATAAATAGAAATTATCAAAGAAGACCAGAATGAAAAAAGATTGGGGGGGGGGGAAAAAACGAAGAGCCTCACAGACCCTTAGATACTATCAAAAGGCCCAAAAGTCATGTTATCGAACTTCCAGAAATAGAAGAGAAAGACACATGTGAAAAGATAATGGTGGGAAAGCTCCCAAATCTGGGGATACATATAAATTTACAGATTTAAAAAGCTCTGTGAACTCCAAACAGGATAAACTACAAAAGAAGCACCTGCAGACACAGCACGTGCTAAGTCCAGACAAGCAGTTTCAAAAGGCAACGAGCCGTGTGGCTCCACTCACATGACTCTCTGGGAAAAGAAAAATTAGAGGAACAGCAAACAGACCAGTCACTGCCCGGGGCCAGGGGTGGAGTAAGAAAGGACTAGAAGGGACACGGCGAGGGAATGCCTTTGGAGGGTGATGGGATTTCCTAATAAATCTTGATTGTGATGGTGGTTATGTACGCATACGCTGCATGTATTTATTGGAACTTACGTTAACTGTACACCAGAGAGTGAAGTCTACTGCATATAAACTTTTCAAAAGTGAGTAAAATGACCGGAAAAATAATGATTTAGAAATGGTCCTGGTTGGGGGAGGGCGGCTCTGGCGAATGCTGATCCCTCCCCGACGTGTCCCCCTTCCCTCCATTCCTGGTCCGATAGAGGGAGGGTTTCCATCAAAGGGATGGGGCGGGGGGGACAAGGGGACACTTGGGGGTGGGACACAGGGCCAAGGACAAGGGTTTTCACTTCCCACAGGACCAGAACACCACAAGGCACACTGGGAAGATCTGGAGAAAAGGACAAAGAAGCGGATTCGGAAGAGATGGCTGCAGGAACCTTGACTTTGGAAGGATGGAGAAGAATTGTGGCAAAATCAGTTGGCCTAAAGGTTTTTCAAAGGAACGCCCAGGTAATTTTCATTTTAGTGCTAATGCAGACTTCAGCCAGGATCTTCCCAGGACGGACTGCTGTGCCCACGGCACGGAGCCAGACCGCCACCCGGCGGCGCCCAGCAACAGCTACTGAAGTCTGGCTGACCAGACTTACAGCATCTCCCGCTCCGGCTTCGCACCCTGAGGGTGACATCGTATCCATTTCCCAGTTTCACCAATGGTTTCCTACATCCGGTTACCTTCCTCCACTGGCTTGTAAACCACAGAACAAATGATGTTCCTCATTTTGGCTGGCTCTCCTCTGAACAGTCAGGTTGACTAGCCCTGTCTGTTATGTTTGCCCCTGGGCTCCCTCTGCTTCCCCACTGGTAACTGTAACCCAATGACCCCGGGAGCACCAGGCCCGCCCTCCCATGAACTCCACGGGCTTTTTTAGGGCAGTGGCTCCAGTCAAGGCGTACTGCGTTCTGAGCAGGGACGACTCTAAGGTTCAAGGTTGGACCTAACAGGATCAGAGGACAGGAAGCTGCTGGAACCATCTCCCAACCCCAGTTGGCCTGAAAATGAAGCTGACGCCAAGGAAGAGAAGCTGAGAAATGGAGTGAGAACAGAGTCTCCGGGACCAGGACCCGAGAAACAGGCTGTTCCTGCGGGCTGGCGCCCCAGGGCCCTTGCCGTGCTTGGCCCTGCCAGACGCTCGTCGGAAGGGGGGTCCTGCACTGAGTGGCGGACAGCTGTGGCGGACGCGTCTCACCAGCTGCTCCCCACGGAGCCGGCCACGGGCGCTCGCCACCCAGTCTCTGCGAGCTGCGGAGCCTGGCTTTTCGGCATTGCCTTCAACGACGCCTCTGCCTCCGTCTTCCTGAAGCTCCCTCCCCTCCCCCCTTAAACACAGTAAGCTCTCAAAACTCTCTTTAATTGAGGCCTACTTAGAAAGGGGAAGTGCTGACTGGATGCAGCGCTATTTAATTATGATTTGTCTCAAAAGCAATCAGGTTCAGTAAACATTTTAACCATCACAAAAGCTGCTAGAGTATTACTATATTAACATGTCAATTACGGGCACAGGAGTCATAAGAGCCATTTTGTAAGACCTTTTATTTCATTTCTGAGCTAAAGCAGCCTCAGAATGAAAATGACATTATAATTTTACTGCTGCTCCACTTTCATAGTCAATTTATATAATGACACTCGAACGCGTGTACTTTATAGCTGAAAGAACAGAAGCAAACCTCCAACCAGGCTCTCGCAGCTGTCCTCGCTGCCCCGTGTGTAAGCTGCCGAGTGGTTATTAACAATGACCAGGATGTCACTGCTTGACACAAATTTTCAAAGTATGTACTGTGTGTCATCAGTGACGTGCGTGCGTTCCCCAGTGTCCCCTTCCAATGACGACGGGATCTGGAGGTGGGGGACGAAGCTGGCTACTGACTCCCTGCCTCTTAGCTCCACGCTGAGCGTTGCGCCCACTCTGTGAAAGCCGATCTGGGACCTTTCAACGGTTTCCCTTTGCCAGCTGGCACGATGCTCAGCTTGTTCGGTAGAGGGCGCCGGAGAGATGCGGCAGAAGAAGAGGAAGCTGCTTCCGGCAGACTCCCCGCCGCTCCCAGCCAGCCGGCACCCCCCTCGCTGCTCCCCCAGCTCCGCGAGCTCTGCCCGGGAGGAGCCCACAGGCCTCATCTCAGCCCTGGGGGCCGTGGCTCCAGCGTCTCCCCCCACCACCGTATTCTTGAAAACTCTTCTTTCCCCCTAGCCAATCCCTTTCACTTCAATCCCCTGTCACAGCCAGCAATTCCTTATGTGAAACTTGGCCAGCTCACACTGCTGTATGGTTTGTCTCTCCTCACTGACAGAAGAGTGCTTATATTAGAGCCTATTTCAATTCTGTCAATAAACTGGACTTTTTAGCACCATCACACCAACAAATGAAATTCACAGATGTGTCTAAATGACAAATAAATGACATTGAGGTTAAAACTGTAAGTTAAATAATAACAGACCTCAAATATGAAACCGGATAGCTGCTAGAAAAGACTGCTTGCCTGGATTTGCCGAGCATCGCCTGCCCGGTGTTTGTTTGTTTCACTCCGTTCTATTTCTGTGTTCTAAAGCCTGTGGTGCATGTGGGCGAACTGGGAAAAGGCCCTCCTGCAGGACTATGAAAGAAAGGACAAAGTTCCAGCGCCACTGACCGCAGGGCAGTCGCTGAAGCCGAGAGACCGCCGCCTGGGGCGCGCTATCAAGGGGCGCTCTGGGCTGCGGCTGAGCTCCAGGCTAACTTTCTATTAGAAAATCCTGCAATTCTGTGAACCCAAAAGACCGTTAACTGTAGATTCAGTTTGGGAAGCCATTAAACTAACTTGTGCTCAGGGTTGGATTCTAATTTGGGAGAGCAGGCAAGTGCACAAGACCTGAGCAGAAATAGCTTTATGACAATCTGCACAAAGGGAAAGTCAAATATAAAAAGAGATGATACCACCATCCAGCCAGGCCTCTGATCTGGAAACATCTGTGAAGTGCAGGGTTTGTACGTAAGGCGAGCAGAAAAGAAGGTTCAGGGCTATGCACTGGAGTCATAAAGGAGTCAAGGGCCTGCCTAAACAGTTTCTGTGATGAGACAGAAGGTAGGAAAAATGACCAAATATATGTGTTTAAAAAAAAACCCCACAGGTATTAAAAGGACTGTTAGTATTTCACATCAAAAAGGTGAGATGTAAAAACCTGTATTTCAGATATGATGAACAAGAAAACCTACCTGAAATTGTTATAGAAAAAAATTTTAATTTTCTTTAAAAAATTGCTAATGTTTACTTATTTTTGAGAGAGAGAGAGAGAGAGAGAGAGAGGGAGAGGGAGAGAGGGAGGGGGGGACACGAGCAGGGGAGGAGCATAGAGAGAGAGAGACAGAATCTGAAGCAGGCTCCAGGCTCTGAGCTGTCAGCACAGAGCCCGACATGGGGCTCAGACCCGCAAACTGCAAGATCATGACCCGCGTCAGCCAAAGTCGGATGGTTATTCACCAAGTGAGCCAACCAGGCACTTCTGAAATTTTAATTTTCTATTTTGTCTTTAAGTACATGCCAAGTTCATATGGAAAAAACAAAAAGCAAAACTCAAAAACCTCCAGACAGATGCTAGGGGAACTGCCTAAGTTAAGAAGAGAGTGTTCCATAATTTGCTGTACTATTCTCATATAATCAGGCTTATTTTTCAGTCATTCAACAGACAGAGCAGTGAACTGCTTCCAGAACTGCTTCCAGAACAGTCCGAGGCCCTGACCTGCTCAGTTCCATGCTCTGTACATTCACAAGTATTTCCCAGTCCCAGGCTGCTGTCCCTGCACTTGAAACTGCTGTCTTGGAATTACTGCCACAACCCCCCGTTCTAATCCTCAAAGTTCTGGAACAGTATGAACTGTGTATCCAATACTACGTTTATATACCAATTTTTAAAGGAAATGTTTCTGGGGCTCCTGGCTGGCTCAGTGGGTAGAGCAGGCGACTCCTGATCTCAGGGTTGTATTTTTTTAAAATGTTTTTTATTTATTTTTGAGAGACAGAGAGAGATAGCGCGAGCAGGGGAGAGTCAGAGAGAGGGAGACACACAATCCGAAGCAGGTTCCAGGCTCTGAGCTGTCAGCACAGAGCCTGACATGGGGCTCGAACCCACGAACTGTGAGATCATGACCTGAGCCGAAGCTGGACGCTTAACCGACTGAGCCGCCCAGGCGCCCCATCAGGGTTGTATGTTTGAGCCCCACAATGAGTATAGAGATTACTTAAAAATTAAAAAAAGATTTTTTTAAAGCAAGTATTTCCTTTTACGCTCATAAAGTTACCTTTCTGCCAGCTGCCAACATTCTGGCTTTCTGATTCTTAAAAAAAAAAAAAAGTCTAGAATTTACCTCCTTAAAGGACTTTACTGGAACCACATCTAGTACGGATTAATATAGGTATTCAGAGCTAACCTACAATTTGCCCTATAGTGGAAACAATTGCCAATTTACCAAATTACGTTACTATTTATGATTCAACTCCTCTGTCCGTCCTTTATGGCTTCTCATTAACCCTGGGAACACACACCAGTTCTACAAAGTAGGAAAAGTTTCCCTGGCACTCACGTCTAAACAGGGTTCTCAGGGGATCCCTCACAGAGGAGACAGAGTCCAGCCTGGACAGCCTCTTTCATGCCCGGGAGCATGTGCGGGGCAGGCTTTATTAACCTCTCACAACCTCCTCATAGCTAAAAGCATGATGGGAAATCTCAGGAAACTCAAAAACTCAGCAGTTCTCTGGGGAACCAAGGCAAGATGGTCCATATCTGAAGGTTTCCGATGGTTTGGCTCAATCCCAAGATATAACCTAGGAAATCAGACAATCCTCCATAAATAAGTCCAACCGAAAAGACAGTAGGGCAGCAGATGGCCTGCGGTTGCAGACTTGGAAAGACGACTGATGAGAATAGCTGTCGTTTACTACGCACTGGGCCAGGAAGGCTTTTAAATAGACGATCTCATTCATTCCTCGAAAGAACCTTGTTGAGGGGCGCCTGGCTGGCTCAGTCAGTAGAGCATGCAACTCTTGACCTTGGGTCATGAGTTCGAGCCCCATACTGGGCACAGAGATGACGAGGAAGAAGGAGGAAGAGGAAGAGGAAGGAGGAGGAGGAGGGAGGAGGGAGGAGGGAGGAGGGAGGAGGGAGGAGGGAGGAGGGAGGAGGAGGAGGAAGAAGAAGAAGAAGAATCATCTTGTTGAAATGGCTAGCACCTGCATCTTAGAGGACCTCTGGGAGCAGCCCACGGTGACACTGACAGTAAGTGACAGAGCTGCCCTTCCAGCTGAGGTCTGCCTGATCTCAAGCATGTGCTTCATCCATCACACCACACTGTGTCCCCAGAGAGCACATACTCTTTACTGGAGTCCAAGAGAGCGAGCCATCTGCTTCAGACTTCAGACAAACTGATGGTAAGGCTGACCTCATTTTTTTAGAAATAGACAAGTCCAATCAAGACAGCGTGTTGGATGATCATTAGGTGGAGTCTGGTAAAGCTGCTATAAAAGACCCCCAGATACAATGCGCTCGAGATGTTTCCCCCTCACAGCCCAGATGCTGGCCAGGCATCACTGCTGCGTGAGGTCACCGACGGACCCACGTTCTCCTCACTCGGTAGGAGAGGGGAAGGAGGAATTGGAAAGCAAGCCATTTCCTTCTTCATTCATACCCTGCAAGTTCACATACTATTTCTGCTCACATGCAATTAATCAGAACTTATCCACATGCCTGCCTAGATCCAAGGAGGGCTGTGGAGAATGTCTCTTCGTGTACATCTAAAACTTCTTCCAAAAAGGAGAGAAAGCACTCCAGAGGGATAATCAACAGCCTCAGGAACCAATGGATGGCCGGCCCACCTCTACACTGAGGGAAAATAATATTTTTCCAAGGGGCACCTGGGTGGCTCAGTCTGACTTAGGCTGAGGTCATGATCTCGTGGTTCACGAGATCAACGAGATCAAGCCTCACATTGGGCTCTGTGCTGACAGCTCAGAGCCTAGAGCTGCTTCCAATTCTGTGTGTGTGTGTGTGTGTGTGTGTGTGTGTGTGTGTGTCTGCCCCTCCCCTCCTCATACTCTCTCTCAAAAATAAATTTAAAAAATTAAAAAAAAAGTTTTTCCAAAAAACAGGTACACATACACAAATTTGAATCTGTGTGTTACTTGAGCAAATGATACATAAATCAAGTCCCCAACATCTAACTCAACAGAGTATGACCAAAATGACTATAGGCACAAACTTCTTCAAGGGGATCAAGAGGGGACTAGTTACCTGCTAATGGCGGCAGAAAATCCCAGCAATGCTTCCAAGGAATGACTGAGCACCTCAAGGTTCTCAGTGTTATCTTCCACAATGAATCTGTTACAAAATACCAAATTTTATCTAATCTAAGATGCCTTCAAATATAAGACACACCATTGATTTAGGCACCACTAAGAAAAATGCTGCCAGTTACATCATAATATGCTGTTATCTGTAAGATACATGCCAATTTTGGAGATGGTGAATGAGAAATGAGAAAGATATGTTTCTTAGAACAATTGAAATAGAGTATGCCCCTGAAAAGCATATTGAATTGATCTACCCTATAAAATCACTGGATAAAAACCAATTAAATTTTAGAAGACAAATTGTTATAGTTGCTATTAGGCCATTCTTTACGGTGATAATATAAATATACTGAAGCCATCCCTATACATCAGGAATTAACAAAACAAAACCCAATCCTATGGGAAAGGCAAGCGGCGACCTTTCTAACACGTTCACCGCAATGGCTAAGAGTACCGGTGCCGGGAGGGCAGGGAGGGCCCCTGTGGCCGTGCGCGAAGTTCTGGAGGACAGCCAGCCTCCACGGCGAGGGACACAACACGGATGGGCGCTCTACAGTAGGGAAGGGGCAAGACATGTTTGAGAAACAGCGAGTGACTAATGGGCTTAAAGCAGGGGAGCAGCGACGAGACGGCTAGCATGGTTCTGGCCGCTGTAGGGAGCAGATTCTAAGAGGCTGAGAGTGGAAAAGTGGAAGCCAATGAGTAGGCTCCTGCTGACAGTCTGAGGGAGTTCAGACCTGGTCCTTGAGATTTGAGGATTTCTAAAGGAGGGGGTCTTGGGGTAGGGATTTGGGGACAGAAATCAGGGCCTGAAAATTATTTAAGAGAAAGAATGAACAGGACTTGGTGATTAAATACAAATAGGCATAAAGGGAAGGGAGGCATCAAGAATAACCCTGAGGGTTCCCACCAGAGTGACTGAGCAGACAATGGCGTCATCCGCAGAGATAAGCCCCGGAGAAGGGCATGTTGACTCCGAGATGCACGGGCACTAAACTGGGAAGGGAGCGGGCAGACAGATACGCAATTCTGGATTCGGAGGAAAGATTCAGGCTAGAGAAAAATCTAGAGGGATGTCAGCCTAGAGATATAAGTCAAAGCCATGCTCATAGCTGAGGTCAGCAGGGAAGGGGTTAGAGCAAACAGAAGAGAGGGTCTGGGACAGAAGCATCAGCATGTAAAGGTCAGGTTCAGATGGATAAGACAGTCGTTCAAACATCCATTCGTTATTGATGCATCAATCATTGATTAATAACTGGCTGCAGTGTGCAACTCTGTTTTAGGCATAAGGATATCCAGTGAACAAGATATGTAAGATCCCTATTTATTACGGAGCTTATAGTTTAGTGTAAAACCCAAGTAAATAAACAAGGTAATTTCAGTTTGTGATAAGTGTTATGAAGAAAAGAAAACTGGCATTGCAACTCACATACTAAGAACAGCACTAACATCAGTGATGAGCTTTCCAAAATGATGAGTAGCTACTGAGAGGAGTCCACACATAAGTTCAACTTGCATGAGAGTTGCTTTCCTGGGAAACTCAGTGTACATTATAACAGCACAAAAAATTGTACAGTATACGAGTAAAATAGGTTCTGCGCTAAAATAAACGAGTTTTTCACCCACCTACGTATCCAGAGGGCTATCCGCGTCAGGAAGGATGCGGCCCCGTCTACATCACATGGGGCGCCCTCGAAGATGCAGGCTCTCTGGCTCCCACCCCCGAGCGCCGCTGTGGCTGACCCAATCAGGGATACCCCGATCCACGTCTCCGTGCTTCCAAATGCCCCTCCGAGGGGTTGGCTCCACCCCTGGTGAGAACCGCTGCTTTGAGGCAGGAGGCATACGCTGTGCTAAATGACCCAGACGCTGGACACGGGCTCTCCGACACGGCAGAGCTGCAGACATTTCCCCCAAGTGGCAGGTCTTCTCTCATCTGGTCTGTGCTTCCTGAGAACGCGCTACGTGCCAGAGGACGCTGTGTGTCCCGCCTTCATGGAGCTTTTATTTTAGAAAACGGCAGCGTGCTGAATGTGTGTGGCTCTTAGATTTTACATCTACACACCTTGTAACTCTCAGGTAAAAGTATAAAAAGTTTCCCTGGAAAAGTAATGTTATTTCCCCCATTAACCGTTATTTATTTATAGGCACATGTACCATAAAATAGATTTAAACATTCAGCATCTGACGAATGACACCCAATACTGGAAAGGCAACTGTGTAGTTTTAAATCCCACCAAAGAAGTTTCTACAGTCTAAGAAGAAACACAGACAGTAGGTAGGACCTAGTGGAGAAGATGCTAGTTGTCACTGAAGCGTGCTGGAGTCTAAATATGCTCAAAAGAGAAAAGCAAAGTGGGCAGAAGCCGGCGGGGGGCGGGGCCGAGAGACTGTAACCAAGGGACCAGTAGCCTTCGGGAGCCATCTCCTGCGAGAATGGATTCACAGACAGGCAAGTGCAGAGCGATTCTGATGCTGGGAAGGCGCAAGGAAGGACGAACAGGTGGGCGACACGGGGACGCGGCAAGCTCGGTTCCGTTTGGAGAAGTGTCTAACCTTCTAAAACAGAGATGATTGAAATGATCCTTTGTATGGGATTTTGTATTCTGCTTTCATTTATAACAAGGTATTCTCACAGTAAACAAGCTTCACAAATACCATTTTTAATGACAACATTTTCATTGTGCATGTAGACCCTAATTTTCCCAATAATCCCCCGTGTTTATTTAGGAGTTTCCATTTTACACTATGTTCATCACTAATCCTCTTTTGTGTAGTCTGTTCTGAATTTGTGATTACTGCTTTAAGAGAGATTTCCAGAAATAGATTTACTAAAACAAAAGGGTATATATAATTAAGGGTATACTTATAACCCAACTGTTATCCAAAAGTGTTTTAATAATCTGTACTTTTATTAGCTGAGTATAAAGGTGGTTATTTCAAAACAGTTTCAAGCACTGAGTGTTGTAATTTTAATCTTTGCTGATAATCAAATAGAAAAAGTATCTCATTGGCCTTAATTTATAATTCCTTGATTATTGATGAACGTATTCTCCTATATTTGTTAACCTGCAAGGATTTTATTTTCTGTGAACTGTCTATATCTTTAGGTCTATCCGTTGGGTTCTTAGCAGGCTTTTTCCCTATCAATTTATAAGAGTTTATATATGTTAATGATTAACCATTTATCATGTTGCTAAAAACATTTCTACTATTCTTGGTTTGCCTTTTAATTATTTTTCACATTCAGAAGTTTTAAATTACCATAAAATCCCACAGCTTTCATGATATTTTACTTTTAATTCCCCATATTTGCTATTTCTCTTTTCTAGATTTCTCAAAAAAAATTTTTATACAGATGTTGATATATTTAAATTTTGTTTAGGAGGAGGGTAGATACTAGGATTTACCTTGCTTTCTTTTTGAACGAAGTAGCTAACAGAGTGCGTGGGCATTTAGTGCTCCCGGACTGAATGCCCCTTCCTTTCACTACCGGTTACACGCTGAGTCTTTACATGTCAAAGTCACATGCGACAGATGAGCCTGAGGCCCTCTCTGCCCCACTAACACTGGACGCTGCTGCCAGGACCACACGGTCCTAGTCCAGTTCCACAAAATCTTTGTTGCCTGATACCACTAATTTCCTCTTATTTCTAAGTTTATTCATTTACTTTTAGAGAGAGAGGGAGAGAGCGAGCATGACTGGGGGAGGGAGAGAGTGAGGGAGAGAGAAAATCCCAGACTGGCTCTGCACCATCAGTGAGGCGCCCAATGTGGGGCTCAAACCCATGAACCGTGAGTTCAGGACCTGAGCCAAAGTCAGACGCTCAACCGACTGAGCCACGTGGGTGCCCCTCCTCATTACTTACTCTTTTTTAAAAAAGAGTCACCTGGCTGGCTCAGTTGATAGAGCATGTGACTCTTGATGTCAGGGTTATGAGTTTGAGCCCCATGTTAGGTATAGAGATTAGTTAAAAATTAAGTCTTAAAAAAAAACCAAAAAACAAAAAACAAGGGGCTCAGTTGGTTAAGTGGCCGAGCAGCTGACTTCGGCTCATGTCACAATCTCACGGTTCATGGGTTCAAGCCCCACGTCAGGCTCTGTGCTGACAGCTCAGAGCCCGGAGCCTGCTTCAGATTCTGTGTCTCCCTCTTTCTCTGCCCCTCCCCTACTCATGCTCTGTTTCTGTCTCATAATAAATAAACATTAAAAAATTAAAAACAAAACAAAACCAGAACTGCTTTCAACTTATAAATTACCTGAACTGAAAGCTCTGTGGGATTTAATTTTCCTACTTGAGAAAATCTACTTCTTTCCTCTTTTAATGAAATTGTCATTTTCTTCCTATTTCCTACATATGTTAAGCAAGGTCATTTCTAGGTATTTTGGATTTTATTTTATTGTTGTATAGGATGTAGTACGATCAAACATTCCACATGTGGCCTAAATGGTTACGGATGGTAGGCCTAGTCAGGTTACCGATGTATCTCTGTTGTATCAAATCACTTTTCAGCTGATCATCTCGGATTTCCTGGGTATACAATGTGCAAACTAATATCTTTTCACCGTTTTACTTCTTATTTCTATCTCATATTGTGCTGGGCAGAATTCTCAGACCCACCCACCCCCGCGAAGGTTCTGGGCCCTGGCCTATGCATACTTCCTCCCAGTGCGTCAATCAAGCGTGGATGGAGGCGCTGCCGTGAAGAGCTTCTGCGCATGTAACTCAAGTCCCAAATCAGCTGAGCTGAGGCCATCCGGGTGGGCCCGACCTACCCACAGGAAGGGGTTGAGAGGCCAGAGTCGGAGGAAGTCAGAAGCCTGAAGCACGAGGAGGAGAGCACACACGGGCCGGCCAGAAGCGGAGGGCGGGCGGCGGGGACGCGGCGGCCTCTCGGAGCTGCCAGCCAGCAGGTCCCACAACTACGAGGCACTGAATTCTGCCACAAGGATGGACCCGGAAGCAGATTTTCCCCCCACAGCCTTGCAGGAGATCTTGGCTTGGCTGACACCTGGAGTTCAGCCGGTGAGACCCCACACTTCCGGCCTGCAGAACTGAAAACCAACACCGGTGGCTCTCGGAAGCCGCTCCGTCTGCGGGGACCTGTCACGGTCACGCGGCAACAGAACATGGACACACCCAGCTGACTCAGTGCAGGGACTCAGATGGCAAAGCCAGCAAAGACCAGAGAATAACGTTCGAGCGGCTCAGCAGTCAGGGACAAGGTGGGAGTCAGAAACTACACCAGTGACGGGAACAGAGTGGACTCTTCGTTTTCTCAGCGTTTGCTTGGCTATTTATTTTGAGAGAGTGTGTGTGCGAGCCGGAGGAGGGGAAGAGAGACAGAAGCCCAAGCAGGCTCCGTGCCAACAGCGCAGGGCTCGATCCCATGAGCCCGCGGGGTCATGAACAGGGTGGACTTGATGGAAAGATGTGTTAACTAGTACAAGCTGGCTAACTTGGAGGAGGGGGAAAGGGGTCAGGAAGAAGCAAACGCAGATGGCAGAACCGGTGTCTGGCGGGAGGGGATGCGAACCCCGGGCTGAGGGCTGAGAAGCGGAGCTCTCCACAGCGATGGGGCTGCCTAGGACACACAGGTGGCCGGCGGCACAGAGACCTGACAGGGCTCAGGTCAGAGATGGCCCACAGATGGGCTCTACTGGGTGGCGGATAATCGCCGAGGGCCCAGGGTGCAGGGAGCCCGAAGCTGCTCCGAAGGCGCCACAGGACGGCAGGTGCTCGTCTGCAGACTGCTGCAGCGAAGGGGGAAATGCACTCCTGAGCCAGGAGCCCCTTTTGTCCCTCTCTCCCCGCTTGCGTCCTCTCCCCAGGGCCCTCTGCTGACAAGGACCGAGGCGCTGTCTGCCAGCCGCAGGGAAGGGTTCACAGCGCCCAGCTCTAGTGTCACCAGGCCGGGCAAAGGCGGATCTGGATCTACACAGGTTAGGAGACGAGGGACAGATCAATAACCGGCACCGGCTACGCGTCCGGCTACTCAGCTTCCATACATGCCCCCCCCACACCTGACCTTGTCTAAGCACCAAACTGTTTCCACCCAACGGCACGCAGCCGTCTTCCTGTAAATGAAGATGCTTTCCCCTTCTCACCAAAGTAAGGAGCCACAGTGCTGACGGCCACTGTATCTGTCACTGGCCATATTAATTGCTTCTTAAATTCTGTCCAGCTCCACTAAACATTCTCCTCTCTAAAGACTAAACTGTCAAATTAAACCCCCAAAATTTCTATATAAAGTAAGGGGAAGAGGAAAAATAAAAGTTAAACATGCAGACATAGCAAAGAAAAAATATGTTAAATCACTACACTTCTCATTTCTGCACGTGGTCAGGTCGTCACTGATGGCGTCCGTGATTTTCTTTTCCCATTTCCTCTCCCATCTTTCCTTTGTCTTCAGTCAGAACCTCAGGCAGTCTCAACAGTTCTCAACAGGACAGGATAACCCTAACCCTCATTCTTGTTTCTACGTTTATTTATTCTGAGACAGACAGACAGAGCAAGCTCTCACACAAAGCAAGGGAGGGGCACAGAGAGAGAGAGGGAGGGAGGGAGGGAGGGAGAGAGAATCCCAAGCAGGCTCCACACCGGCAGCGCAGAGCCCAACACAGGGCTCGAACTCACAAACCGTGGGATCATGATCTGAGCCGACACCAAGAGCTGTAGGCTTAACCAACTGAACCACCCAGGCGCCCCACCCTCACCCTCACTTTTAAAGGCTCTGACTCATCGGACCTGCCTGGGGGCGTGGGAGGCGGGCACCATGGTTGTTCGGCTGTTCGGTACTCTTTAATACAGTGCCTACTTACCGAGAGAGACACTCTAGAGAATCCCGAGTGAGCACAGCCTGCCTCGCCCCCAGGAGTAGCCTCACCCCTACTTCCCCTTAGTATCAGGATCAGCACTCCAGGGAGTCAACAGCTCCTCGGGTGCAGTGGTAAAAGAGTCCCAAATGGGTGGGAGCCCATATTCTGATTGAGTGGAACTCTCCTGTGTCCTCTAGTAGAAGCACCCCCACTTGGAAAACAAGAACTCCAATCAGCAGTCTCAAAGTTGCTAGGATGGAAAGCAGAAATTCTGCAAGAGGGCTATTAGGTATAATAATAGTGAGAGATTGCTTTTAGGGTTTTACCATTAAGTATGACATGGAAAGTTGGTCTGAGAATTTATACCACATTAAACAAATATCCTACTCTTCCTAATTTGTGTCTAATAGAATAGTCATAGCAAATTTATCTTTTTCTTTTTGGAAAAAAAATTTTAAATGCCTATTTTTGAGAAAGAAAGCAGGGGAGTGGCAGAGAGAGAGGGAGACAGAGGATCTGAAGCGGGCTCTGTGCTGTCAGCATAGAGCCCGATACGGCATTTGAACTCAGAAACTGTGAGGTCATGACCTGAGCGGAAGTTGGAAGCTTAACTGAGCCACCCAGGTACCCCTCTTTTTCTCCTTTTAGTTCTGTTGGTTTTTGCTGTTTGTATTTTGAAGCTATGTTATTATGTGCACACAGATTTCCTTGTGGATTGGCTCATTTTTCATTATGAAATTTCCTTCTTCATTTCTTATGAATAGGTTTTGTTTTGAAGTCTACTTTGCCTAATATCACTTAAACGGAGCATCTTACTACTCATTTTGTACTTGTTTCACCTATCTGTCCTGTTTCTTAGTAAACTTCTATCAAGGGCTAGGTAGTAAATACTGTGAGCTTTGTGGGCCACACGGTCTCTACTACAACTACTCAGCTCAGGCGCTCTGGCATGAAGGCAGCCGCAGACAATACATTCACTAACAGGCAGGGCTGTGTTCCAAAAAAATACTAGTTCAGAAGGCAGCAGGCTGGATTTGGCCCACGTCAGAAATTGTCACTCCCCGTCTTTAGCCATTAGCACACGATTCTCTCACTAAACATGGTAGAGAAGGGCTGCCTTAGGTATTACATCTTCTATCCCAGACTCATTAATCTTGTTAAATATAAATTACAAGGACCTTAGGATGTTTAAACTATAATTAGCCTCTTCCTTTAGGTGCTATTGTCATTTATTTACTGTTTTATACATTGAATGTTACTTCACATTTATTCACCATTTACCCTTTCCACTGCTCTTCTTTCTTCCTGCATTTCTGTGCTTCCATTTGGATAATTTTCCACTTACCTTGAGAACTCTCTTTATAGTTTGTTTAGTGTGAATCTGTCGGTGATGAATTTGCACAAGATTTTGTCTGTCTGAAAATGTCTATATTCTAACTCCAGTTTTGCTCGATATAAATTTGTAGGTTAGCAGTGTGTGCACGTGTGTGCGTGCACAACACTTTAAAGATTTGGTTCTTTTGTCTTCAGATTTCCATTTCTCCTGCAAAGTCAAGTGGTAGTTGCTCCTTTGAAAGTAATGTCTGTTTCTTCCTTTGCCTAATTTTAAGATTTTCTATGGTTTTTAGCAATTTTACCTCCCCCCCTTCTTTGTTTTTTCTTTCTTTTCTCCCCCTTCTCATTCTTTTTGTTTTATTTTTTCTGCTTAGGTCCACAGTGACTCCTAAATCTGTGGCTTGATAGCCTTTGTCAGTTTGGGAAGACTGCCAGCCGTGGTCCCGTCAATATTGCCTCTGATCCTTCTCCTCTACTTCTGAGACTCCAACTAGTGTTAAACTTTTAATAGTGTCCCATTTGTCTCTAATGTGTTTTCTCTTTCTTTTTCTGTTTCAACCCTTTGTGTCTGTGCTCCAGCATGGATATTTTCCTTGGATCTATCTTCCAGTTCACTAATGCTCTTTTCAACTGTGATTAATCTGCTGTGAAACCCTTTCGTTACTGTACTTTTGAATTCTGGAATCTCTAGGCAATATTTTTCATAGTTCCAGTTTTCTACTGAAACTCCAATTTTAATTTAATTTTCTGAGAATACTGATCAATGTTACTTTGAAGTCCAAGGCTGACGACCCTCATATCTGATCTTCTGTGGGTGTCCTGGCTGCCTATCTTTCCTCTTGATATTCCATCTTTTTATATGCGGATTCTCTCTCTGCAAGGGAGGTCCTGCTCCTGTGTGCGCTGGCTCTCAAAATAAATAGGGAAACACTTAGACAAAAATGAGTAGAGGTGAGTCATTTTAATCTACCTCAGTTAAAGCCTAAGTTTTAGTTTTAGTGAGAACGGGGTTTCAGGATCATCCTCTGTTCAACATCACTCCTACGCCCAAACTTTTTGGTCCCAACAAAAAGCCTGGGACGTTCACTGGGCCCTTCCTCCTCTGTCATTCCGTTCTGTGCCCCCATCCTCACAAGTCTGCTGAACACTCTACTTAGCTTCTCAACCTGTTTTCTGTTGAGCTTTCCGGTCACGGCTCTCGAGCTGCCAACGCCTCTGAGGGGTCACGTAGCACCTCCTTCCTAAGATCTCCCTTCCTCCGGGGATGCTGGCCGCTCAAAGTCCTCAGTGCCCTGGGAGCTTCTAATGCCTTCAAATAATTGCTTCCTTTGGTCTACTAAGCACTTTTTGTTCTTGGCAGCAGCGACGGTCTGACACTACTGGTCTGCCTTAGCCAGAAACAGCAGTCTCAAAAGGTACTGGATTTTACTCAGTAACTTGTCAGGTAGCAATTAGGACAATCTTGTGAGTTTTCTTACTTGATCTACTAACGCAGTGAAATATTAGATTCCTTGCATCCCCAAGGTAACCCTTCTTGGTCTTAGCACTCTACTGATTAATATGCTGCTCCCTTTGTCTCAAATGTTCTTTAGAAAGAGATTTTAAAGAAATAATACGAATACTGATAAATTATACTTCTTGGTAAATTAAGATTCTCAAATTATATTTATGTATCAGGAATTTAAGTTAGCTGTGTTGCTATCATTTTCAAATATCTGGCATCATAATTATGCTAGCTTCATAAAGAGGATAGCTTTCCTTCCCTTTTAAGTTTTTTTTTTTTTTAATGTCTTTATTTTTGAAAGAGAGACAGATCATGAGCAGGGGAGGGGCAGAGAGAGAGGGAGACAGAATCAGAAGCAGGTTCCAGGCTGTGAGCTGTCAGCACAGAGCCTGACGCAGGGCTCGAACCCATGGACTGTGAGATCATGACCTGAGCCGAAGCCGGACGCTCAACCGACTGAGCCCCCCAGACGCCCCCTTTTTAAGTTCTCAGGGGCACCTGGGAAGCTTGGTGGGTTGGTTAGGCGTCTAACTCTTGATTTCAGCTCAAGTCATGATCCCAGGGTTGTGGGATCGGGCCCCGTATTGGACTTGACACTGAGCATGGAGCCTGCTTGAGATTCTCTCTCTCCTTCTGCCCCTCTCCCCTCCTTGCGTGCACGCTCTCTCTCTTCCCCCAATAAAAAAGTAGTAAAGTCCTTAGATAATTCACAATGTAAATATTAAAAATATGAACGAGTGTGGACCTAGGAAAGGTATCAGTGAAAGTGAAAGGGGGCCCTTGTTGCTCCCTTGACTTCCCGTGTTGCTGGGCACCGCCTCACACTGTGGAGAGCCGGCACCGGCAGAGGTCAGCAACCTGACGCGCGTGCAGGCTTGCTTGCTCACCCCAGCAATATTCACCGGGTGCGAGCTCTGTGCATGGCGATCAGCTCAGCTTTATAAAAGACGAAAAAAATTAAACATGAATCCTGCCTTCAAGGAGTTTAAAATCTAATAGGAGAAAACGTGTATACGTATACAATCGTTATAAAAAGTAGGAAGTCTAAGGCCCATAAGATAGCTACCCGCCAGAACCGCCTGTCACTCGGTAATCCACACGCTCCGTCCAGCCAGCAACACGTTGAACATTCTACTTCTTTTCCTCCTGAACTACCTCTAAGGTGAAGGCGGAAGCCAAGCTTTATACATAAGTGACTCGGTGCCTGTATACTTCTTAAGTATCTCACCTTGCTGAATAAAGCTTTACAAATTATGATAATTAAATGCCACAGGAGACCAATTTATAAGCATTTCTGGGACACTGTCTGGGGCTTCTTTGTGTGAAATCCAGTAAATTAAACCAACAACACGACATCACAAGAACAAATCCTAACAGTTTACGAAGAATCCAAATTCAATCTCTATCCCAAGTCTTTGTTCACACAATTTTATGTCGGGATACGTGGAGAACTCAGAGTAAAACACCCCCCGCCCCCCCCGGCCACCCCACACACCTTGTAAATCACGCCGAAGCGATCACTGTGGACCTGTCTATGGTGGGATTAAAATAATGCCACCCTCTACGCTCAAATCACTCCTCTGACATTACAGCACACACCCCCAAACAGATGACGGGCCAACATGTGCTGGCCAGGAGCGGCCTCTGCAGGCCTCAACACAGAGGAGGCCGTGTGTACCTACAAGGTGTCAAACGTATGCACGATCTCATTTAAAACATCTTCCAGATAACAATGGCTCAGAGAAATGAAAAAATAAACGCAGAGTTACCCAGCTTATAAGCATCATTCTTAGAAGCCCAGCCCCGCACTGCGTGGACAACCCGCAAGCCGCGCCTCTGCCAGCGGCCCCCGGTGCGGGTCACAGCTGGCGGGAGCGACACACCGCGCAGGCCTCACGTGCGCCGCTCGAGAGCGCGTCACACACACGCACACACCTCTCTCTGTCTCTCTCTCCCAAGATGACTCCACAGAAAGGAAAAGGAGGCCTGATTCATCAGCCACACCCGCTCCAGCTACAGGGCTCTCCTCTAGGATGGTGCCCGCTGTGCTTGTTTGCATGGCAGCACCTTTCCTTTTCTTTCCTGAGGATAAGAGCGGACGGTGGCGGTTTTTATTCGCATGTCTTACGTGGCAAGGCTATGTTGGCTTCCGCTTCTGTGCTGAAACTTTACTGGTGTGTGAGGTCTTATCCACAACGCTTTTCTGTGTTTTCAAAAGAACAGATTTTACCCTCAAAAAGAAAGGTCTGATTAAATAATATTTAAGAGATACTTCCTTTTCCACAAAAATGACAAATATTTTTTAAAACTGCTTGAGGCGCCTGGGTAGCTCCGTCCGTTGGGCGTCCGACGTCGGCTCAGGTCATGATCTCACGGTTCGTGGGTTCGAGCCCCGCGTCGGGCTCTGTGCTGACAGCTCAGAGCCTGGAGCTGCTTCAGATTCTGTGTCTCCCTCTCTCTCTGCCCCTCCCCTGATCACACTGTCTCTCTCTCTCTCTCAAAAATTAATAAAATGTAGAAAAAAATTTAACTGCTGTGTGCAGCCTCCTTTACAGGCACGACTCCAGGGAGGTGCCCCCATTCCCTGCCTTGTCGTCTTCCCGGCGGCCCCTCGGTTTCTGATCTTCTCACCCCGCTCCGTGCCTGTCCCCCCACCCCCCACCTCTGCCAGTGTGCCTTCAAAGCTTAACCTCAACAGACACGCTCACGGCAATGACGGCTTTCAGGCTCCCGACACGTGTGACCAGGCTCACGGCCGCATCCTTCCTGGCAGCACAGGAGCGGAAGAATTTCGTTTCTCATCCCCCTTAGGATTCTAGTTAAACGCTGCCAACTGAACGTGTTCTCCCTGAATCTGGTTTCCTTAATGTGCTTTTCCTTGATTATCGGGAAGATTAATTTTTAAAATATGTTTGCTCACCAAACTGTTTTTAGAACTGTCCTTCCTTTTACTGTTTTAACTACACCAGAAGGCATAGCGCTAGTTTTCTCCAAGACCCGGGTTTGAACCCAGGACTGTCTGATCTTAGACAAGTCATACCACCTCTCTGGATCTCAGTTTTCTCCTCCATAAGCCCCAAAGATCTATGAATTTTAAGTAGTTTAAGTTAATTAAGACTTATTCTTAAAAACACAGCAGGCACACAAAATATGCCGGTTAATAATATTGCTGCTGCTAACGCATTATCACCTTGACTATAAAGAATGTTAAATAGCAATAGTAATATAAACTCCAAATAAAATTAAGCAAAATCAACACACACACACAAAATCCTTACAGTTTTAATGGATTTTGTTTTATTTAATCTTTTAATTTTTTTTTTTTAACATTTATTTATTTTTGGGAGACAGAAGGAGCCAGAGTGTGAACAGGGGAGGGGCAGAGAGAGAAAGGGACACAGAATCCGAAGTAGGTTCCAGGCTCCGAGCTAGCAGTCAGCACAGAGCTTTTGGATCCAACAGTTTTGCCCTTCGTGGAAAGACCCTATAAACGAAGCACAGCTATTTTCACTTGGCATGTTGTGTCTGAGATTCGTCCACACTGCAGCATGTATCGGAATTTCATCCTTTTTATTGCTGAGAAGCATTCCATCATATGGCTATCTGCATTTCCAATACACATTTACCAACTGATAGTCTTGAATTGTTTCCACTTATTGGCTCTTCTGAGTAACATTCATGGTCACGTTTTTGTGTGAGGAGACACTTTGTCTGAACTGCACAGATACACGGGAGGAGCTGCGAGGTCATATGGTGAATTTATGTTTAACTTTTTAAGAAACTGCCAAACTGTGTCCCAAAGCACCTATACCAAGCAGTTCCCACCAGCAATGCGTGAGGCTCTCCGTTTCTCCACGTCCGTTCCCACCTGGCCTTTCAATGGCAGCCACTCTAGTGCACACCGAGTGGTTATGGCCTGGTTTTATGTTCATTTCCTGAATGACTAACAACGTTGAGCATCATGTGTGCTCATTAGCAACTGGTGTGTCTTCTTTGGTGAACTGTCAATGAAAATCCTTTATCCATTTTTAACTGGGTACTTTGTCTTCTCATAGACTTATGAAAGTTGTTCTCTTTAGGTATTTTGAATACAAGTCCTTTATCAGCTCTATGATTTGCAAATATTTTCTTCCAGTCTGTGGACTGTCTTTTCATGCTCTTAATGGTGTCTCTTGAAGTACAAAGTTTTAAATTTTGATGAAGTCCCATTTTTCAAGTCTCTTCTCTGATGGATTATGCTTTTGGTGTTCTATCTATGAACTCCATCTAAGCAAAGGTCACAAGGGTTTACTGCTGCATTTCTAGCAGTTACAGCATTTTAAATCAATCTATGATCCATGTTGAGTTTATTTTTGTATATGATGTGAGACAGGGGTCTAAATCACCTTCTTTAAAAAAAATCACCTTCTTTTTTTGGGGCACATGAATTTCCAACTGTCCCAGAACATTTATTGAAAAGACTATCTTGGAGCGGCTGGCTGGCTCAGTCAGTGGAGCCTGAACTCTTGATCTTGAGGTTGTGGATTTGGGCCCCATATTGGATATGGGGATTACTTAAAAATAAAATATTAAAAAACAAACGACTATTTTTTTTCCCACTGAAATGCTTTGCACAGTGTCAAAAATCAGTTTACCATCAATGTAAAGGTTTATTTCTGAACACTCAATTATGCTCCATTTGTCAAGATGTCTGTCCATGTGCCAATACCTCACTGTCCTAACTGCTTTAGCTTTGCAGTATATTCTTTTTTTTTTAATGTTTTTTTTAAATTTATTTTTGAGAGACAGAGAGAGACAGTGTGAGCAGGGGAGGGTCAGAGAGAGAGGGAGACACAGAATCTGAAGACAGGCTCCAGGCTCTGAGCTGTCAGCACAGAGCCTGACGCGGGGCGCGAACCCACGAACCGTGAGATGGTGACCTGAGCCGAAGTCGGAAGCCAGGTGCTTAACCGACCGAGCCACCCAGGCGCCCCACAGTTTATTCTTAAATTGGGAATTTTAAGTCCTTCCTTTAACTTTTTATCTGGTAAAGGGCTCGGGCTATTCTAAGTCGTTTGCACTTCCATATAAATTTTAGTATCACCTTGTCAATTTCTGCACACACACAAAAAAGAAGCCTTTTGGAATTTTGATAGGGATTCCATTGAATTTACAGGACAATTTAGGGGGAACTGCTACATTAACAATACCACGTCTTCCTATCCATGGGTGTAGGCTATCCCTACAATGACTTCGTGATCTTCTATCATTTCTCTCAGCAATGTTTTGCAATTTTCGGTGTACCAACCTTTTACTTCTTTTGTTAAATTTATTCTCAAGTTTTTTTTTTTTTTGGATGCTATAGCACATGAAATTAAGAAAATGATTTCAAACTGTTTACTGCTAGTATACAGAAATACAAATGATTTTTGTATATTAATTTTGTATCCTACAACCTTGCTGAACTTGCTTACTAGTTCTAGTAGCTTTTTTTTTTTTTTTAAGATTTTAGTTTTAAGCAATCTCTACACCCAACCTGGGACTTGAACTCACAACCCCAAGATCAAGAGTTGCATGCTCCACTGGCCGGGCCAGCCAGCAGCCACTCTAGTAGTTTTTATTTTCTTTAAAGATTCCTTAGGGGTTTCTACAGACAGAATCATGTATTCTGTGGATAAAGAACAGTTCTACTTTTTCCTTTCCAATGCAGATGTCTTTTCTTTTTTTTTCCAGTGTTTTATTTTTGAGAGAGGGAGAGGACAGGCGAGTGGGAGAGGGGCAGAGAGAGAGGGAAACAAGATCTGAAGTGGGCTCTGCCCTGACAGCACAGAGCCTGACGCAGGGCTCGAACTCACAAACAGGGAAATCATGACCCGGGCCGAAGTTGGACGCTTAACCAACTGAGCCAGCCAGGTGACCCTATTTCCTTTATAAACTGACTGCACACGCTAAAATCTCCAGGACAGTGTTGAGCAGACGGTAAGCAGATGGACACTGAATGCCTTGTTCCCTGTTTTAGGGAGGAAGCCTTCATTATGTACCCTTAAGTATGATGTTAACCTCTTGTGTTCTCAATGTTTTTTATATGCCCTTTATCAAGTTAAAGACGTTCCCTCCTCGGGGCGCCTGGCTGGCTCAGTTAGAAGAGTGTGTGACTCCTGATCTGCGGGGTCGTGAGTCTGAGCCCCACATTGGGGATAGAGATTACTTTAAAAAATAAAATCTTTAAAAACGGAAGTTCTCTTCACTGCTTTTTCTGAATCTACGGAGATGGTCATGTGGCTCCAGCCTCCATTCTAATCAATACGCTGTGTTAATTAAATGATGGAGGACGTTAACCTAAACCTGCAGTTCTGTAATACAGGCCACTTGGTCATAACACCCCCCCCTTTTTAAGTTTACTTGTTTATTTTTAGTAATCTCTACACCCAACATGGGGTGCAAACTCATGACCTCGAGGACCAAGAGTCACACGCTCTTCTGACTGAGCCAGCCAGGAGACCCCAGTCATAAGCATTCTTATGTAGTGATGGATTTGGCTTCCTAATATTTGGCTAAAGATTTCTGTGTTTAACATTCATGAAATATATTGGGCTGTAGGTTTTTGTTTTGTTTGTGTTTTTGTGATGGCTTTGGCTTTGGTACCATGGCAATACTGACCCCACTGACTTCTTCCTCCTTTAATTTCTGGAAATGTTTGTGAAGTCCTGGTATTAGTTCTTTATGTTTGACAGAATTCACCAGTGAAGCCAATTTACCTGGGCTTTTCTTTGTGGCAAGATTTGTAATTAGGGGTGCTCCTGGCTGGCACTGTCGATGGAACACACAACTCTTGGCCGAGGGTCATGAGTTCAAGCCCCACATTGGGTATAGAGCTTACTTTAAAAAAGAGAGAGAGAGAGAGAGAGAGAGATTTATAATTACTAATAAATGTCTTTTTTTGTTATATGCCCATTCATATTTTTCATTCTTTTTGAATCAGTTTTAGTGATTTGTCCATTTCTAGCATTATCATTTCATCTAAGCTATGTAACTTTTTGGTATTAAGTTATTCATAGTACCCATTTAATTTCTGTAAGATAAATACTCATTTTTGATTTTAGTAATTTATACCTTCTCTGTTTTCACCAATCTAGCCACAGGTTTATCAATTTTATGGATCTTTTCAATCAACCAGCTTTTCCTTTTATTGATCTTCTCTATTAATTTTGTTTCTACTTCACTGACTTCTATTTTAATATTTATTCCCTTCCTTTTGCTTGCTTTTTTCAGCTTGTTTTTCACTCTCTGGATTCACAGAGTGGAACCTTAATTTTGATTTGAGATCTTTCTCCTTTTCTAATATAGATATTTAAAGCTATAAATTTCCCTCAGAGTACAGTTTGGCTGCACCTCATGAGTCTTAATATGCTGTGCTTTCTATTTTTAACTCAGTTCAAAATACTTTCTGACTTTCCCTTGTGATCTCAAGGGAGAGAGATCACATAGTTTCCAAGTTGACCCGCAGTTACTTGGAAATCTCTTGTCTAATTTCTTATGGACTACACAGAGAGACAAAAAGCAGACTCAAAAAGGGTTCTAAAAGTTTTGACCGGCACAACTGTAAGGAGGGAAGTGCTGTGGAGGTGGGGAGGGGCAAGAGCAGGAGTTCAGTCCTGGACATCTGAGGACACAGTCTCCCTGCAGCGGTCATGTGGGGATGCGGGCAAGGCAACTGGATATGCAAATACGGAGTGTGGGGAGCAGTCCAGGCAGGTGATATAAAACTTAGAGGAGTCTTCAGGGCATGTGTGGTGTTTAAAGTCACAGGACTGAAGTCAGAGACAGCTTCATGAAGGAGACTGTTGTTAACGGAGGTAATGTCAGGACGTTTAGAATTTGGTCTAGCAAGGACGAGGCAATTCAAGCACTCTGTAAGCCACAGATGTAAAATAAATGTTGCCACCTGATAACACGTCGTATCAGTGACTAGTGGAGGGATTGAAGATAAGACAGTTTTATGAAGAGATCTAGATCTCCATATAGACATTTTACAATACAGACGAATACATCTATGTACACTTTCTGTGTATACATCTACTAAAAGGATTTGCCCCCGCACACTTCCTTTCCTACCCATATGCTTCTCCATCAGTCATGTAACATCTGTCTCTTCTGAAAACTGTGAAATCAAAGAAGCAAAATTGTTGCTCTTCGCCGCATCACTGCGGGAACGAGGACCCCTCTCAGGAATGTCACTCTGAAGGGACACACTCTTATTGTGAATGGCCCCGGAGGGACTTCAATCACATCAATGTAGAACTCGGTCTCCTTAGAAAGAAAAGAAGAGGCTCTGAGCTGAGGCAGACGACGGGGACGTAGAAAGGGAATGACTACTGTTCGCACTGCCTGTGGTCACGTACAGCACACGGTCAAGGGTGTTACACGGGGCTTCTGCTCGAGCTGAGGTCCGTGCGTGCTCAGCTCCCCAACGACGCTGTTAGCAGGAGAACGGTCTTCCTGTTGGAATCTGAAGTTTCGTGTATGAAAAATTCATCCAGCAGGGTGGGAAGAGGCCAGGTGTTGCCCGTTCAGTACCTCAAGCCCAAAAAGAGGAGTTAATTCCTGAAGGAAATGACAATGAACTTGTGTCAAACTCAGCTGCTTTGATTCAGCAAGCCACAAGAGTTAAAACTAAGGGCGTGAGGAAGTTTCTGGACGGCGTCGATCTTTCTGAAGGAGCAGCACCGCAGGCCGAGGATCAAGCTCTACAAGCTACAGAAACAGCAGGATGCGGATGAGATTTCAGACCTCCTTGTGTTATTTTAAACTTTTAAAAAAAATTTATTTGAGAGACAGTACAAGCGGGTAAGGGGCAGAAAGAGAGGAAGAAAGAGAATCCCAAGGAGGCCCCACACCGTCAGCACAGAGCCTGACAGGAGGCTCTGTGGACCGAGCCCTGAGGTCATGGCCTGAGCCAAAACCAAGAGCCGGACACTTAACTGACTGCGCCGCCCGGGCGCCCCTAGTGATACCTAAAGACGCAATAAAGGACGTATTGATTTGGGGCTTTTACTTAAACCAACAGACCTTTCCAACTATTTGGCAAGTAAACCATCCAGAAGTTAAAAAAAAAAAAAAAAAAGGCAGCAGCAGCAGCAACAAAACCGTTACCCTTCCGACCAGACGACCAGACAGTCACCTGACAAAACAAAAGCTAGCGCGCCTCCTCCAAAGCAAGGGTCTGCAGCTCGTTACCATGTAAGTGTGCAAGGGTTTACGACACGCCATTCCTGCAAACTTTTTTTTGTTGAAGAACTAGAAAAAGACATAATACTGAAGAAAAATGGGTCAAGTGAGGGAAATTGCCTTCCAACTGAGATCTGAGACGGAATAGGAAGTGGGTGAATTAGAAGGACAGGTCTCACCGTTTGCACGCTGTTCTTCTATACCCAAGGCAGCTTGCTCCCAGCGCACCCCATTAACTAAAGCATTCTAGTTTCAAGGTGACACAGAGCTTACAGAAATGTCTTCCCACTTTTAATAATTTGGCTCAAAATTAGAATCCCTTTAAATAGGCTTAAAATTTCCAGTGGTGTTAATTTTCAAATAACGTTTCAAGAGAAAGTGCTGCTGCGGCAGGAAAATCCATGAGGCTTGTCTCGCTGACCCACGCCTTGCCCACCTGTCGTCTGGGCGCCAGAGTTAGAAATCAGAGGGAAGAGAGAATCCCCCACCAGGCTTTTCAAATATAAACAATGTTTCTTATAAACACATCAATGTTAGTTTTCTCTTAATATATTCTTAGGGCCCAACATGATACTATTTGGAACTATGAACCCATTAGACACAGGTTATTCACCTGACACTTAAAGAAACGGTTTTATTAATTTAGGTCAGATGCCACAGTTCAAATTTGGGGCCCCAAGCCTCTCTTCGATCTTAAAAAAATTTTTTTTATGTTTTTTATTTATTTTTGAGAGACAGAACATGAGCAGGGGAGGGTCAGAGAGAGAGGGAGACACAGAATCTAAGGCAGGCTCCAGGCTCTGAGCTGTCAGCACAGAGCCCGATGCGGGGCTCGAATTCACAAACCGTGAGATCATGACCCGAGCCGAAGCCAAAAGCCGGACGCTTAACTGACTGACCACCCAGGCACCCCCTCTTCGATCTTTAAAAATGCGGACAGTCACCCCACTCTGTCCGTTTGACGGATGTGGACCGCGGGACCATCAGCGGCGCAGTTACTACAATCAGGTGGGCCCGACCTCTCCTGGGCGTCTCGGGCCTTCATCCATTGATGAAAATAAATGAAATTATAGTAGGCTTTCCATACCTAGCACGTGATATGCACTCACACAACTACAGTGTTAGGAAGTCCAGAGTCCTTGCTCCAGCAGCGAACAGGCTCAGCGACGCAAGTGCGCTGAAACGGAAACAGGACGAGTGTTCTGTCGCCAGAGCAGGCCTGGCCCCCGCTTCCAAAGTGCAGTGTCAGGTAAGAGAAATGTAAAATAAAATGAAATGGCCAGGGGAGAAGTTGTGGAGAAAACAAATAAAAGAAAAACTTCTGAGTGATCCTAAAGGCTGAATTCTGAATCGATGTCCACTAATTTGAGATTTAGTCACAAAACTACAATTTAAAAAGAAAAACATTTTTTAGGCCATCGGATCTGCAAAATGAAAATTCTGCCATCGAAAGTAAAATCAGGCATGTATATAAGCTAATAACCACATCCAATAATTCTGCCAAAGGAGTATTTAAATCATGAGTCAACAGAACATTTTCAAGAAAAAGAATTTTGACAACATCCTTTAAAAATCTGATCTAATTTCCAGAGTCTCCCTGATGGAGAATAAAACAACACGTTTAATACATAGTAACCAGACATTCTAGGTTGGCAAGAACGAGTCTACTACTTGTAATACTCATTTCTACAACGGGCTGGTGTGTGAAGATAGTTACCAGATCTGCAAAAGGTAAACCCAGGGTTATGTTGTGACTGATCTATCATTCCTAAAACTCCAATGTCCCTGAGAAATGCCATCACCCGGTTGGCGGCGCTATCCCCGCGGGGCCCACGGGCCTCAGGGAGAGGGAACAGCCCCCTGCTACGGGTGGATAGAAACGGCGGTGCAAGTGAGCCAAGGCCAACTGTGGAGGGGGACTCGCCCCACACCTGCAGACACACCTGACAGGCTGGGCCAACTGCTGAAGATATGGTCCCTCGGTCACTATCCTAAAAAGGCTAAACAGAGAGGAAAAGTACTCTTCTCAGCCTCTTCTCTCTCCCTAATCTCATGGTGGGGCAACATCTCTGAAGAAACAGAGGACTCAAAACTGAAAATTCTGACCTTAGGGTCCATAAAATACTGCAGACGTTCCAAAGATGAACATGTTATCATCCTTGCTACCAAGTAACTCAAAATCTAAGAGAGAAATGATGATGATAATGAAGGTTTCTTTGCACAGCATGAATCTGTAAAGGGCTGTGCTGGGGTTTAGAGTCTGAAATGAACAAGGAGAATGACTCATGCTCATCAGTTGAATACAAAACCATAACATACACAAAAGCATAACCGGGGCCAAGGTTCTTACTCATCACCTGACTGGGTAAGTAAATAATATTCTTGTCTGCTTTAAGGCTTCCCCACCCCACTCTACAAGAGTTAAAAAAAAAAAAAAAGGTCCATTTTGTTGTTTTAATTATTTTCTTGGTAAAAAACAGAATCTACAATCACTTAGGTTTAAGGATTCTATTACTTATCTAACCTTTAAAAAGTTCTAGTAACTTCAACACAGCCTACCTACTAACATTGCTATTTATGTTATAAACTGATCTGTTATGTTATAAACTGTTACGTCATAATCTGATCTTATGTTTCCTGGAAATACTGAAGATTTGCTTTCTCCCTTTTTTGTCAATATTCCATATCCATAAAATTTATGATCTATCTAGGACTGTTCTATAAGTCTGAGGTAAGATACTTTTATGGGTATGGTACCAAGAAAACTGGATTTCGCTGGGAGCGCTCACCCTAATTAACAGCAGAACCCTACTACTACAAGGCTCGTTCCGCACTGGGACTGAGGCTGCGAGCCAAGTCTACACCCTAGAACCTCACCCATAAACTCCCCGAAAACCGCTGTCTCACGTGTCATCTTTCCCCAGTCCGCATTTCAAGAGGATACACTATACACACTGTACCAACTACTTGAACTTCAGCTTCGTTGTTTACTTAAAGCCTCCCTCGACCCTGCAGGACGCGCAGCAGGCGAGTCTCGCCTCTGAGACCTTCCTCCCTCCGACCATCCGCTCCAGTCACCCTGTCCCGCTTTGCCCTGCCGGTCCTTCAGAGCGCGTGCCAGTTCGCCCCTGCCACCAGGCCCGTCCGGGCCTCAGCACCTACGCAGACAACTACAGCAGCCACGGTCCTCACCTTCCAATCTCCCCTCCACCCACCTGCCATATTCTGCCGCAAAAGACGTTTCTAATCTGCCACTTGGTTTGTGCCATGCCCACCGGCTGCCATCGACGGTCCCCAGCAGAAGAGAACGGGGGCCCTGCCCGCCTCACCCCTCTGAGCCTCCCTGCCGACACACAACTTCCATTTACAGGAGGTCTTCTTGTCACTTATCGATAAAAATACGGAGTCCCAGCTGCTGTCAGGCAGCTTCCAAAACCTTCCACATCCAGCCAAGTTCCATCAGCTGTCAGGACCTGTCCCCAGGGAAGTCCTGCCTTCATCGCCGGGACCCCCGGCTCCTCCCCCTCTTCTGAATGACCAGGCCCTCTATTTATTTCTGCATTCCACTGCAAAGCCGGTTCCACTGAGGCAAAAGGTGACACGAGGTGAAAACCACGTTTGGTGGTCGCATACGTGTGGGGGCATCCGGGCTAACGAAGGTGATCGTGCTTTCTGCGGGGCTTCTCTGAGCACCGGCACGGTAACGGGCACCCTCAAGAGGGCAGGTCCGGAATATGACTATGTAATTACATACCGCCACACGTTTTGTTAACTTAAGGAAGTTTCACAACATTTAATTGCTGTTTCAGCTCTCGTTTTGTTTTTCATTTGGTGCCTGCCTCTCTCACCGGTCCGACAACCGCAGGAGGGCCGGAGATGCTGATGCTCACTGAGGCCGCCGCACAGAGAGGACGGGACGCTTCTGTGGAAGAAGAGACGATGCGGCCAGGCTTGAGGTTCAGAGGGCAGCGCAGGGGGTGACAAAGAGCTCAGACTCCAGCATCACAGGACCAAAACGCATCCTCAAGCCTCTGACTTTGGGCAAATTATTCAACCTCCAGGGGGCTTAGTGTCCCCCTCTAGAAAATGGGTGCAGTAACACAAGCTGCTGTGGAGGAAGGGATCACACACACAAAGTGCCCAAAAAGCGTTCGGTTAATATTAGCAGGTGGATTGGTAGGATCCAGACCAGAAGAGAGACTATGCATGAGTGAAGGCTTTGAGGTGGACCGTGTGAGTTTAAATTCTGGCTTTACTGCCTACAGGCTGCAGTAGGGTCCTTCCCTGTCCTCCCTTTCCTGGTCTGTGACAACCGCCTCTCAGGAGTGCTGGGCTGTGAAGGTTCAGGGAGTCACTCCTGTCCTCGCACTGTCACGCGGTAAGTGCTCCAAAATTAGGGGCACCTATTTGAAGATTATTATGTTTTTTAAGTTTATTTATTTTGAGAGAAACAGAGACAGCACATGTGGGGGAGGGGCAGAGAGAGAGAGCGAGAGAGAGCGAGACAGAGAGAGACAGTCAGAGAGTGAGAGAGTGAGAGAGAGAGAGAGAGAGAGAGAGAGAGAGAGAGAGAGAATCCCAAGCAGGCTCTGACACAGGGCTCGAACTCACAAAACCACAAGATCATGACCTGAGCCAAAACCAAGAGCTGGATGCTTTAACCAACTGAGCCACCCAGGCACCCCTGAAGATTATTTTAAGTAGAGGTCAGGTTACCTGAAAGCATGCCCCTGTTCCCCATCCCCAGCTCCCAACTGTCCCCAGAGACTCAAACATCCTTCCTTCCACACAGCCGTCACCCCCCTCCCTCACCGCATCTCCTCACCTGAAACCCATCATCACCACCCAGTGCCCCCCCCCAAGAACAAAGCCTGTTAAATTCCCTTCCTACACTCCTTCCCTTCCTTTCTCACAGGGCCGATTTCGGATGCAGTGTGAGAAAACAATGCAATCAAAGGAGCAATTCTGCACACACACACACACACACACACACACACACACACACACACACACCCCGTAATTTCTGAACACCTGTTGACATCTTTTCACAGCACAAACGGCTGGAAAGGTGGTAAGCTGTACCCACACTGCCGTTTCCAAACTGCAGATCTCAACTTCTAATTCCCAGGTGCTAATTTAACTTAGATTTTCCCCGCTTACTGAAAGAGTAATTGAAAAGAAATTATCTTAGGGAATAAAAAGTAAACAATACCTTTGCCCGGCTCAACTCAAGCAACTGATTTTAGTTGCAAGAGACACTACTCTTAACGAGCTGGACGGGGCACTTAAAATGCCTCCAACACAGCACGTGTCCACAAAACCACCCTGGCACTGCCAGTCTGCGCTGGAGCAAGGGACTCGACCACAGATAGGGCTTAGCCCCCTGCCGAGAACAATCTGGCTTGATACTGTGATACCGCAGGTTTGCAGTTCAGGCCTTCAGAGGGAGGGCATCCTGAAGACACAATAGAGTATTAATTTCTAGAACATTCCAAGGAAGGACAACAGAGAGCGTATTTAAAGGAGAAAAGAGCTGTTCAGGTGTCTGTATTCTAGGGGCTCACAGGGGAGCACATGGATTTACGCAAACAGATGTTGGTCACAGAAAATGCTGTAACCACATAATGCTGATGAGCTGATAGATTTGCACACTTTCATTCTCGTGTTTTTGCACAAAAACTTTTTAAATTTTTCTTTTTTTTTTTTTTTTGGTGCTCAAAAAGGCTTTTGAGGAAGTAAAGTGGGAACAGAGCCACGACAGACCAATTCACTGGGCCAGCTCCCTGGAGGACAGGCTCCAGATGACCCTTCGGGCCCCGAGTACGGTCACCCAGTGGCCCAGTGACCCTACGTGTCTTCAGGCAGGTTGTTCTCCCGCAGGAGAGGAGTGTTGTGACAAAGAGGCAAATGAAGAGAGGGAGACCACGGGACAGGTGGCCCCTACTTCCCAGAGCAAATACTTAAATCTACTGGCCTAGAAGAGACGTATTTCAGAAGCCGCGTTCTTGCCCAGCCTGACTCGCTGCTGTGCCTCCGAAAACCCAGGCCCGCGGCACAGCGAAAACGCAGACAGCCGCGTGGGGCGTTCAGCGCGCGGAGGGGCCGGGACCGGGCGATCCCGAGGCCGCCACTCCTGCTGGGGCTGCAGCCAGGAGGGCCCGGGAGGGCGCCAACAGCTCTCCGTGCCTCGGCAGTGAGGTTTCGTGGCTGGGTGCCCAGACTGTCTAGCTCCACGCACAGCTCCGGAGCCTTGGGACGGCCACGGAGGAAGAACGCATTCTTAACCAACAGCTCTCCATCCCTGCAACCGCTTCTGCTTTCTCTGAAAGCATCTGTGGCCAAGAAAAGAACTCATTTTTAGTAAATGCTAAAAATGGCACCAAGGGTATGAATTTTAATATGCAAAAAACCCTTGTCACATCCCAGTTGGAGAATTAAAAAAATACGTATTTTACTTTTCCTTAAATAAGTTACTGTTCAAATGCATGCTCTGCACAATAGGAAACTGATGGGATTATTTTAACTGAGTTATTCAAACAAGTTCTCGGCAAGGAAGACATATTTCTTGGTTTCAACATCACACATGCCATCTCTACACAAGGTTATCATTTTTTCAAATGAGTAATCTTTATACTTTTAAGTAATTATATTTTTGAAAAGTTGTTTATAAGCTGAATGTTTATAAATGAAAACATCATTATTGCATTCATGTTTATTTAATGAAAGCTTACTATATATTATTTTGCAAAGTCAAGAATGCTCTCCTCATGATGACACAATTATTCAAAAGCTAATTAGTGGGGCACCAGGATGGCTTAGTTGGCTGAGCATTGGACATCGGCTCAGGTCATGATCTCATGGTTCGTGGGTTCGAGCCCCACATCAGGCTCTGTGCTGATGGCTCAGAGCCTGGAACCTGTTTCAGAGTCTGTGTCTCCCTCTCTCTCTGCCCCTCCCCCACTCACTCTCTGTCTCTGTCTCAAAAATAAACAAACATTAAAAATTTTTAAAAAAGCTAATTTGTAAAAATGTAGGTATCCATGATTAGACTGGCTTAAAGAAAATCTACCTGGAGGGTGGGGGTGGGGAGGAAGGCCAATTCTCATTTGATATTCTGGTCTCTCTACTTAAATCTATGACCTCTTCAAACAAAATTAAGATGCTAACTGGCTTCATTAAGCAAATAATCCAATCATCACACAAAGTAGACCACAGCACCAGCACCAGTACTCCTTCGGAAGATTCACTTACAGCTCGTCTTAAACATCAAAAGACCCTCTGAAATAAAGCTGGCACAAAAGGTAAAAATCCACTGGTCTCAAAGTCACCAATAAGAAGCCACAAGAAATTCAGAAAAGAAAACAAAAACGAAGTTGCCTGGTCCTTCCCCCACTTTGCTTAGACTTTCTAGGCTCTGCCTCCTCAAGGCTCCGCTTCCTGCTCCCTCAGCCCATCCTTCTCCTGGTTCCAGGCCTTCTACACACCTGTCCCGCTCTCCTCTCTGTTTCTCAGGCTCCCCCTCCCCCGCCCCCACCCCGAAGCTTGGGTTGCCAGGGCTAGATAATCGGCTTGCTGCATCCCCAAATCTTAATGATCTCATGTATTGTTCTGATATGGGGAAAGACCTCAGCGCTGACAATCCATTTTCTTCTTTATAAAATCTTCTCAGATGGCAACCTTTGCACAACGAACCCTGACTGAGTGGTAGGGTCATCTAAAACACACGCATACGTGTGACCTCATGGATTTAATGCTTCCGGGGGAAGGCTCAGGAGACCCACAAATAGTCTTTAAAATGGCCCTGAGGCCATAAAATGTTAAGTTGTTAGGAAAGTTCTATGATGCCAAGACATTCTGTATACTCCAATCCAATAATGGATAAATAAACTAATCTCCACCAGTACCTTTTTTTAATTTAAGATTAACATCACTTTCTGAGTCAAGCAAGAACAGGGTTACACTCAGGTCCTCCTCGCCCTCACTTGGAGTTGGGGCAGTAATGTAAACACTCCCTTTGCAGCCAGCACTGCAGGAATTTTATCTTCCGTTTCTGGCCAACTGAAAGCTCTCTTCACTGAGGAAAAAGACTGCCCCACTCGGGCCCTGACCTCCTCCTCCAGCGCGGCTTGGGAAGTGAGCCGGATGACAGCGTTTGGAAAAGCATAAGTTTATCTCAGTAAGGCCGGCTGTTTAACAACAAGGTGGTGGTGGTGGTGGTTGAGAAATACTGTAATTTTAAAGTATATTTCCCCCATGACTTACTTCTGTTTTAATCCCTGCGGGTCCAATGAAACAGAGCACCCCTGTTTTGCCTCATAATCCGCACTCTAATGCTACTATTTGTTCCAAAACTCCTGAGCTAACTAAGTATAAACATAAACCGGCTACAAAATAATCTTTGTCAAAGTGTTAAAACACATGCCACTTGAAAAAGAACAATAAACATTGTAAGAAGAAAAACCTAAAGTCAACACTTGCATGTACCCCAGGTTACTACTAAAATATTTAAACGCCAGATTCCAAAATGAAACAGTGAGGATTAAGCCTTTCGACAGCCTCAGTGTCAACCTTTCTTAGTTTAATAGCTTGATAGTAAAACAGAGGTGCCCATCAATAAGGTCTGTGGTTTGGACAAGAGACACGAAAGACTTCGAATCAGCCATTTAAAACGAGAGCTTCATAATAAAATCAAGCCTGAATATACATACAAAGCAAGCGGGACCCGTGGATCCATTCTACCGCTTAAGGAAGTACTGGCTTAAAGAAACTACTCTACGTCACCATAAGTAAAAGTTAACCCAACCAATCCGTTTACCACTTTCTGAGCTATCTTTTTTCTCTGATGACCCAATGTGTGAAAGAAAAAGATTGTAAGAACCTCTATTCTTATGAAAGAACAAATATTAAAAACTTCCTGTAGAAAAAACAAACTTTCAGTGTAGGTAGATACAGTCAAGCTATTGAGACTATTATTATCTTCTGTAAACACCAACAATAAAATTAGTTTGGTTAATAGAACCGGGGCACTCATTTTTAAGACCTCGTTTAGCATCACTTCCCCCAAGAAAGCATCCCAGGAGTGGCCCAGAAGGGTGTTCCAAAGACGTGAACCACCTCTGAGGCTCCCGGAGAATAATGTAAATTTCTTCAAGGTGCCCTCAGCCAACCAAGTTCATCTGGCCCGGGGCTAAGTGTTTTCCTCTACTCGGTCTCACAGGACAGAAGGAAGTCTGGAATCTATGCATAGAACTGTCAACACCCCTACGTATTTCAAACCGCCCCGCGCTGTCCGCTGGGACCACTCAAGCCACATTTCCAGGGTCTCCAAGTCACCCTCCGTTACTGCGTTCTAAACGCAGGAAACAAGCTGCATCCAATAAGCCTTCTGCGGGTCAGATTACGTTCCGGGACGTAGCCATGTCCACACAGCGATCATCACAAACTGACCACCTACACCGACTACAGCCCAGCGGTGTCCGGAGAAACTCCGACCCTCGGCAACGCAATGGATTAACCCAGCCAGATGCCTGGCAACTCCTTCAAGGCGCCCAAGTCGGACGTCGGCACAGAGCTCCATTTTGAGTTCCGAATCTGCAGCTCATGCCTAGACATAACCGAGCAGACGACTCAAATGGAGGTTTAATCCGACAGGGAGGGAAACGTTCGAGACAATTCTACTCCTGTGGCCCAGAACCGCAGATGCGGTCCAGTGCCTTAAAACGCAAAAGGTGGCGCCGGGATCCGCGGCTCCGCCCCCGCCGCCGCCCCCCGCGGCACGGATCCTGCATCTCCGGGGAGATTCCCAGAGCCCCGCGCGCCCTGCGGGCGGACGGCTCCTCGGCCCGGTGAGCACGCAGGGAAGCCCTACGGTCGCACACGCACGTCTGAACAGCCACGAATCAATTGATTGTCATCCACAAGGCAAAGGTGCAAGCGACGCGTCGCTCGTGCAGAGGTGGCACCGAGGCGCTCGGGCTACGCGCTGTGCTAGCAGGGCAGCCGCGGTGCGGCTCCTTCTCGTGCGCATCGCTCCGCAGTCCGCACCACCGCGAGCAGCCCACCCGACTCCAGACCCGCAGAAGGCCAAGAGGAGCCTTCACCCTCCCCCTAAGTGCGCCCGGGGGTCGCGCTTCCGCCCCCCACCCCCAACAACGGCGCGGGAGGCCCTCCCCCGAAAACGCTCCGGGCTCGTGCGTGCCATCCGAAATGCAAATATCCACGGGTGACCGTTCCGGGGGAGCCGGCTCCAACAACTGCACGAGTTTCAAATGCACACAGCTGGCGTGTGGCCGCGCACCCGTCGCGACCCCGCCGGCTCCCCCGCACACGGCGCTCCGCGAACCTCTCTTCCCCGCGCGCACGCACGCTCCG
>NC_043716.1:54857459-54934949 GCF_006229205.1 Suricata suricatta | reverse complement strand
ATCTTGTTGCTCTAACTGACAAGAACCCCCCTCCCCCCGCTCCAGCCAGACGGGGCGCTCGCGCCCCCTTCCCCGCCCCGCGTTGGCCTCCAACAGGAAGTCGTCCCGGCCCCTGCCACGTGACTCCGCCGTATCTGCATACCGGAGGGTAAACTGGCCAATCGGCGCTCGACGCCGGAGCTCCGCCCTCACGCGCCCCTCCCCGGCCCATTGGCTCATCACGCCTGGGCCACGCCCCGTCCTTCCCTCTTAATACCCGCTCGCGTTGTGGTTCCGCAGACCGCGCGGGGAGCGCGCCGGGGTGCAAACCTGTGTGCGCGCTCCCTATGCTCGGGCGCGTGCAGGACTCGGGGCCCCGCGCTCTGCCTGCGGTGCACGGAGACCCAGGCCACATCCCTTCGAGATGTGTGGGTGCTGCGGCTCCGTGTCAGCGCCCTGGAAGGCGGGGCGCGGACACGGCCCTGCGAGTCCGCTCAGTTGCCCCCGCCGGCGCCCTGGGGCAGCCGGGCCTTGGTTTTACGCGGTATTTTCACCCGGCGGCGCCGGTCATCTGTGCATCGGCCACCGACGCCCGCTCCGGCGCGCATCCCGCCCGTGGCGTGCACACGCCCTACACCTCCCCACCCTGCACAGACTCTTAAAGCACGCCGACCCGGGCCCTGGACGGAGCCTCCTGCTCGCCGCCCTCCTCCCAACCTGCCCCTGCACGCAGCAGCTCCCCGGGGAGCACCCTGCTGCGAGCCAAACGACCCTCCCAGCGAAAAGGCCTGGGGGGGGGGGGCGGCGGGAGACTCCTTGTCCTCCAGAGCGATCGCTCCGCCCCCACCGCGCAGACCCCGGACCCGGCAGCACCCTGACGCCTTGGGCATTTGGTACCCGCTGGTGGTCCTCCATCCGCCGCTCCTCACCGTAGGTAGGGTCAGGAGCGATGTGCAATTTAAAAGTCTCTTTTTCACTTAAGGTTCAAATCACGAGAAATTTTTTAAAACCAAGAATGTTCTCCATTTTCAAGGGTCGTGGTAGCAGGCCAGCTTTCCCCTTCGTGCGGTGGAAGGAAGCTCAGAAGTGCTGCCTGAAAGTTGTTCGCCTTGGAGGAGGCTGTGCCCGGCCTGCGTGTCCCCATCTCGAAGAGCAGATAATGACACAGTACTTCGGCAATGCAATTTTGTTACCGCAAGTGTCATGCTTTGAAAGTCTGTGGATGAAAGAGACACAACAAATTCTCCGCTCTCCTTTCCCATCAGGGTCTCGTGAGCTCCGTGCACTCCCTCTTCCTGCCATATTTTAAGCCAGATTCACAAACCACTTTCTTCAAATGTCTGGGTTGTGGATTTTCCCTACCCCAAACCCATATCCGTTAGAGGGACCTGAAGTCAGATTTTGTTTACATTAATTTAATTCTTGACTACAGAGAAACCTGCATTTTTTGTAGTTCCCTAAAACAGAAATATTATCACATGCTCCAGGAGGGAGTGTAAAATAGTAACATCTTCAAAATAAGCATCCACTAAGTAGATTGCTAAATCAGTGGAGGTATCCAGGTACTCCGGTAGGCCAAAGCAGACATCTGGGATGGAACCAAATTACCATTATTTAGTATTTGTCCTTGATGTTAAATTTGTGACTGTAACTTCTCACCTTTTCACTCTCTTGTTCTCTTCACTAGTCAGGTCCCTCAGCTTAAAGCAGATAGAATAATTGTCTCCTCCTATTATCTTAGACTATATCCACAGGGTGGAAAGGAAACACTGTATTAACCACATTTTCTGAACCAAAAATTAGACTCACAGTTTGGCATGAGGACCTGTGGCCCTAGAAAGAATATTTAAAATTAGGGTTGGTCCAGGAGTGCCTGGGTGGCTCTGTCGGTTAAGGGTCTGACTCAATTTTGGCTCAGGTCCTGACCTCACAGTTCATGGGCTCAAGCCCTGAGTCAGGCTCTGTGCTGACAGTGTGGAGCCTGCTTGAGATTCCTCTCTCTCTCTCTCTCTCTCTCTCTGTCCCTCCCCAGCTTGTTCTCTCTCTCTCTCTCTCTCTCTCTCTCTGTCCCTCCCCAGCTTGTTCTCTCTCTCTCTCTCTCTCTCTCTCTCTCTCTCTCTCTCAAAATGAATGAACATTTAAAAATAAAATTAGGGTTGACCCAGAAACATTGAGGGATATGCCACGAGGGTAGAGCCTGCAGAACACAGTGTCACTCATTCATGACTGTTTGAACTGATTAAAGAAAGACCCCAAGCAAAGTTATAAAATGAGTAAGTGCCTATTTGGGGTTTTCATCCCCTGATGGGCTCTGTCATTACCATCTCGTAGCTAAGATGTGAGTTAATAATCCATAATAATAAGCAAAACCCAAAGAATCACATTTTTAAAGTTTATTTTGAGAGGAGAGGGAGAGAATGCATTTGTATAAAAGCCAGGGGGCAGGGGCAGTGGGCAGAGAGAGAGGGAGAGAGAAAATCCCAAACGGGCTCTGCACTATCAGCCTGGAGCCTGACACAGGGCTTGATCTCACAAAACATGAGATGCCTCATGCTTCAAAATCAAGAATCAGATGCTCAACCAACTGAGCCATTCAGGCACCCCCAGGATCACAGTTAAGAGGATTACATGTTGAATGTAGCTCTTAAGGTAAAAAGTCAGCGACTTAAGGACAGCTGGAGAAGACCTGGCTAGACACAAGCTCATGTAAAAAAAAAATTTTACTTTCAGGTGACCACATGCTCAACATGGCTAACCATGTAAAATGGGTTATTAAAAGACATACAATCAGGGCACCTGGGGGCTCAGTCAGTTAAGCGTCCGACTTCGCCTCAGGTCATAATCTCACGGTTCATGAGTTCAAGCCCGGAATTGGGCTCTGTGCTGACAGCTCAGAGCCTGGAGCCTGCTTCAGATTCTGTGTCTCCCTCTCTCTCTGCACCTCCCCTGCTCTCTCTCTCTCTCAAAATAAATATTAAAAATTTACTGAAATAAACATGTTATTAAAAAGACATACAATAGCTTATTTATTTACTTATCTATTTATTTAATGAGGCTCTACATGCAACATGGGGCTTGAACTCGCGACCTGGAGACCAAGAGTCGCATGTTCTACCGACTGAGCCAGGCAGGCATCCCCCCCCCCCAAAAAACCCCATAAAATCTGTGTAAAAATAGTGTCCAGTTCAAGAGCATGTATTTTGAGCTGGCCAAATCCCACATGGAGTATCGTGGCCATTGCTGACCACTGCATGGGTTGCGAGGAAAAATTGACAGGCTTAAACTCTGTCAGGGAAGACAGCACGTTGTGGATGGAAATCCTCTGGTCATTCACCAGGGCTGAAATGACAGAAGGAGTTGACATAGGGAAGAAGAAGCAGGCAGGACACAGGGATTGTCCTCAAATTTTTAAAGACCTCCCACGTACTGATAGGCACAGGTAAGTTCTGCGAGATCCCAGGAGGCAGAGCTGGGGTCAATGGGTGGAAGGTTTGGAGGCACATTTTGGTTCCATTCAATGTAGAATCATGTGGGTTTTCCGTACAAACTCCAGCTCAAAATGTAACAAGACCCATACATGGTTTAAGCAGAAAGACAAGGCCATCATGTCCCTGTCTCCAAGGACATCGCAGAATCGATGACTGCATTGGACACAGAGGTTGAACGAGCTCAGTGGTTGCCAAAGTGTGCTCCCTGGACCAGCAGCATCAGAATCATCGGGGAACTTACTAGAAACACAACGTCTTGGGTGCCACCGCCAGATCTGTTGAATCAGAAACTCTGGGGGTGAACCCCAGGTGTCTTCATCTTAACAAGCCCTCCAAGGGCTTCTGATGCACGCTAAAATTTTAGAATCAAACAAAAGAAATAAAGGGCACCTTTTCTTGGGGGTTCATTGATGTGTGACACTTGCCGCCTCTCCAGCCCCAGCCACTCCCCGCCACAGGGGACTGCCGTGCTTCCTCCTGAAATCCTGTCCTTCCTCCTAGCTCCGTGGATTCTGCAAGCAGAATTTGCCTCCTAATAGTAGACTCTTACAGGCAAAAGCTTCAAGACTCAAACAAATGATTGCTTTTCAATGAACATGTGGTAAAGCTGGGCTCGGTTCTCTCTACTCGTCAGCCAGAAAAGAACAACCGACTGAACCTTAAGAACCGAGATGGGGGCGCCCGGCTGGCCCAGTCCGTTAAGCGTCCAGCTTCGGCTCAGGTCACGATCTTGCGGTTCGTGGGTTCGAGCCCCGCATCAGGCTCTGTGCTGACAGCTAGCTCAGAGCCTGGAGCCTGCTTCAGATTCTGTGTCTCCCTCTCTCTCTGCTCCTCCCCTGCTTGCACTGTCTCTCTCTGTCTCTCAAAAATAAATAACAAACATTAAAAAAAAAAAAGTGATAGGCTTGAGGCACCTGGGTGGTTCAGTCGGTTGAGTGTCTGACTCAGCTCAGGTCATGATCTCATGGTTTGTGTGTTCGAGCCCCATGTGGGGCTCTTGGCTGACAGCTCAGACCCTGGAGCCTGCTTCGGATTCTGTGTGTCTCTCTCTACCCGTCCACTGCTCACGCTCTCTCTCTCTCTCTCTCTCTCTCTCTCTCTCCTTCAAGAATAAATAAACATTAAAAAACTGTAATAGGCTTTGGGCGCCTGGGTGGCTCACTGGGTTAAGTGTCTGACTCTTGATTTCAGCTCAGGTCAGGATCTCACGGTAGTGAGACTGAGCCCCACACCAATCACTCAAGTGTGGAACCTACTTAGAAGTGTCTCTCTCTCTCTCTGTCTCTGTCTCTGTCTCTGTCTCTCTCTCTCTCTCTCTCTCTCTCCCTCTGCCACTCTCCCCTGCACTCACTCTCTCAAAATAAACATTTAAAAAAAATGTGATAGCCTTGGGGTATGTAGCTGGCTCAGTCCATAGAGCACGTGACTCTTGATCTCCAGGTGGTGGATGTAAGATTACTTTAAGAAAAAAAAATGATAAACTTGAAAGGCCTTTCAGAGCCTTGCTCCTCAAACCTTGTCACGTGAATTACTAAGGCAGCTTGTTTAAAATACAGAGTCATCACGTTCAAGATGCTGTCCATGAAGCGGCATGTTTCAGCAGCTCCCCAAGGGATTCTGGAGCTATTGTCCTCCCACAGCACTGAAGAAAATACTAGAATAGAGACAAGGACCTTAAAATACGAACGAGGGCTTCAGATTTCTTTGTAGTCCTCAGCGGGTTAGAGATAGCTCCTCAGGTTGTTTATTGCAACTGTTCTGTGTGTCGGGCGGTGGACTAGGGCTTTAAAGCTGAAACCCTGTGTTGTTACTATGGAACAAGGTGCTTAAGCAGGGCAGGAGGAGAGACCTAGGTCATTCTGGGGCCTCAGGATGACGTCCCCGAGGGACCTCTGGTTTGATTCTTGGAAGATGCCAGCAAAGCAATCGTCAGAAGCTGTCGGGAGGGCACTGAAGACCCGAGAACAGTGGGTAGGAGGGAAATAGAAAAGAGCGGTATAGCACTTTCCTAGTCAACACAGTTGAAACGGCCCGCATATAATGGAAGGAGAGGAAGTGGGAGAAATGACCAGGGGCCAGATCATAAGGAGCATCTCATGTCACATTGAGGAGTTTGGACTTTATCCTGGAGGCAATGGAGAGCCCTTGAATGATTCTAAAACCATACACGGCTGTCCAAGAGATCACTGTGGGGACATTGTGGTAGATGACACAGAAGAAGACGGGACAGCAGGTGGGACAGGAGGTGATGGCTCAGAGTAGAAGCAGAGCCATGCCGTGGGGAATTAGAACCTTGGAAAACGACCAGAGTGGCAACAGAGGTCACACAGCCGGGATCCATTTGAAAGAGGACTTTTGCTCCTGGGGACTCCCAGGGGACCCTGGGGGACTTGGAATTGATATGTATGAGGCATGAGCAAGGTGGTAAAGGATGATCCCGGTTTTCTTGCTGAGTGAAAGGTGGAGGGATGATGAGATGGGGGCTATGGGAGGAGCAGCCAGAGGCCCTAGGTGAGCGGGGGGGAGGATCAGGTTGGGTACCTTCGATTGAGAGGTACCAGAAGAATAGCCAGGAGAGAAGGTCCGATCTGTAAGCTGGAAGCCCTGTCTGGGCTGAAGGGGTCAGGGGTGGCCTGTGGAGGGGTGCAGGTGGAAGGCGGGACCACACAGAGTTAGCGGGGGGGGGGCGGGCGTGGGTTAGGAGAAGACGCTGGGGTGGTTGGGTGCTGAGGCCCGAGAAGGAGGAAGAGGCCCCAGCCTGACACACGGAATTGCAGTGGAACTGGAGAGGCCAAAGGAGGCAGGAGTGTGACACCGTGTGACAGTAAGCTCCACACGTTAGGGTCAGGAAAGTTCCACCAAATGGGCAACCACGATGTCATTCAGTCCTTAGCAAGGGCAGTGCAAGAGCCCGGGGGCAGCGGGCTGTGGGGCGGGTAGCGGGGGGAGAGCAAGGACAGACCCCTTTATTTAACTTCCACTGTTCTTGTGGGTTGAATTGTCACCCCTCCCAGAAGGTTAGCTGGCGCCCTAACCCACCACCTCCCTCAGCATGGGACCTTATTGGGAGACAGGGTCTTTCAGACACAGTCAGGTTGAGGTCATTCGGGTGGGGACGTGGGGGGCGCAGACGTGCACACGGGGAGAAGGTCGTGTGCAGATGAAGGCAAGGATCAGGGGCTGCATTTGTGAGCCAAGGAGGAGAAAGACGGCCAGCGTGCCCCCAACAGCCGGGAGGGAGGCCGGGAGCCGCTGTCGCCCACAGCACTGGAGGACCCGGCCCTGCCGCCCGGGATCCCGCACTTCTGACCCCCAGAACCCGGACATGATAGCTTCCTGTTGCTTCAGCCGCTCAAGCGGTGCTGGTGTCTCTGCACCTGCAGCGCCAGGGCCGCCAGGAAAGCCCTGGAAGCGGAGAGCGGAACTTACAGAGATGTGAGGCCAAGAAAGTGGTTACTCAGTCATTTTGTTTTGGTTTGCTTTTTTAAAAAATTGTATTTTAATTTTTTTTTTGAGAGAGAGACACAGAGTGTGAGCGAGGAGGGTCAGAGAGAGAGGGATACAGAATCCCAAGACAGGCTCCAGGCTCTGAGCTGTCAGCACCGAGCCCGACGCGGGGCTCAAACCCACAAAACATGAGATCATGACCTGAGCTGAAGTTCCCGGGGTTTGCTTTGTTTTCAAGGAAGGGACTTGAGTGTGTTAATTGCCCAGAAGAAAGAGCCAGTAAAAATAACACAGCAAAGAGGAAGATGTTTGTTTGTTTGTTTGATTGTTTGGAAAGGGTTGAGCCTAAAGTAAAACCGGCCTTGGGCAGATGCAGGGGAGGGGGTAGTTCTGTTACTGAGACTAGAGGTGTGTGTGTGTGTGTGTGTGTGTGTGTGTGTGTGTGTGTGTGTGTGTGTAAGCTCACGTGGACACTGGGGGGGCATGTTTAGCAAAAAATGGAAGGCATGCCACCTTTTTCTTTTTCAAAAATTTTTTAATGTTTATTTATTTTTGAGACAGAGCATGAGTGGGGGAGGGGCAGAGAGAGAGGGAGACACAATTTGAAGCAGCTCCCGGCCCTGGGCTGTCAACACAGACCTGAAACGGGGCTCGAACCCACAAACTGTGAGATCATGACCTGAGCGGAAGTCACATGTTTCACCGACTGAGCCACCCAGGTGCTCCCTTTCTTTTTTGCTTTCTTTCTTTTTTTAAATGAAGCTAAAAGTAGCCTAAGATTCCTTATGGATCTAAAATTCTCTTTCTAGGGGAGCCTGGGTGTCTCAGTCAGTAAAGCATCTGACTTCGGCTCAGGTCTGTGGGTTCGAGTCCCCTGTCGGGCCCTGTGCTGACAGCTCGGAGCCTGGAGCCTGCTTGGAATTCTATGTCTCCCTCTCTCTCTTCCCCTCCCCTGATTACTCTCTGTCTCTGTCTCTCAAAAGAAAATAAAGACATAAATTAAAAAAAAAAATTATCTTTCTAGATCTTTTGGAACCTATAACTATTTAAATACAAATTACTGTTTTATTCTACATTAATGGTATTGGTGTAATTTATTGTCTGTGGTGTGTTAAACCAAACAGGAAAATATACTCCTCCTATCTTTGCCTGTTATTAAAACAAATCCCAAACCCCAAGCTATAGGGCCCCCACACACCTAAACCACAGGGGGCATATTTTGTTTGCCTTTGTTTCTTTGGGTCTGAATCATAATGTGACATTTTGAATGTTCTGGAGGTAAGCCTTGGGTGTGCATGTGCCCAGCATCTGAGTACTTCATAGTTTCTTTCTTTCTTTCTTTCTTCCTTTCTTTCTTTCTTTCTTTCTTTCTTTCTTTCTTTCTTTCTTTCTTTCTTTCTTTCTTTCTTTCTTTCTTTCTTTCTCTTTCTTCCTTCCTTCCTTCCTTCCTTCCTTTCTTTCTTTTTCTCTCTTTCTTTCTTTCTCTTTCTTTCTTTCTTTCTTCCTTTCTTTCTTTCTTTTTTCCTTTCTTTCTTTCTTTCTTTCTTTCTTTCTTTCTTTCTTTCTTTCTTTCTTTCTTTCTCTCTCTTTCTTCCTTCCTTCCTTCCTTCCTTCCTTCCTTCCTTCCTTCCTTCCTTTCTTTCTTTCTTTTCCTTCCTTCCTTCCTTCCTTCCTTCCTTCCTTCCTTCCTTCCTTCCTTCCTTCCTTCCTTCCTTTCTTTCTTTCTTTCTTTCTTTTCTGTAAGATTTAATAGATGGAGGCAGAGATGAGAGGAAAGAAAGAGACCAGGTTATGGAGCCAAGAAAGCCTTTATTGGGATCTGCTATTCCTGGGCGAAGTCCCATGACTCCGGGAGTAGGGAGTCAGGGAAGTCGCCCCTGGTAGGCGATGGGCGGGGGGGGGGTTCCGGGTTTGATCTTGGGAGGGCAGATTATCAAATAAGGGCATTTCAGGGACATGGTGGGATGGAATAGGTTGCCTCCTCTGTCAGGGTGATGGGAAGCTGGGGCTTCATGATTGGCTGTTTTCAAACTGGCTCGGGACCTTCCAAGTCTGCAGGTGAGGGGCAGGGGGTCTTCGGTGCATGGAGTTCTTCTCCGACCTACAGCAGAATGGCCGCTCGGTGGCCACCTTAAGGTGACTCTTACTCTTTCTTTCTTTCTTTCTTTCTTTCTTTCTTTCTATTTTTTAAGGTTTATTTATTGAGAGAGAGACAGAGTGTGAGCAGGGGAAGGGCAGAGAGAGAGGGAGACACAGAATCCAAAGCAAGATTCAGGCTCTGAGCTGTCAGCACAGAGCCCGATGTGGGGCTCGAACCCATGAGCGAGATCATGAGCGAGATCATGACCTGAGCTGAGGTCGGACACTCAACCGACTGAGCCACCCAGGTGCCCCCATAGCTCTCACTTTCTACTTGGGTCTGTTCCTTCTAGACTCAGGGCTGAAAATCTGCAAGGCCCTCTGGGTATGAACCTAAGACTGATGAAGTCATGACGAAGATGTCACCTCTGCGAGGGGTTCAGGGGACGCAAAGCAGCCTCGTTTGTCTGGGTCCCACTGAGCAGGAGTCTTAGGGGCCACTGCTATTTCTGGTGTCCCGGGGAGAGAGAGAAGGCGGTTCTTGTTGAAATCAGTGAAAGGAGACTTTTCACTGGAGATAGAAGCAAAATTTCCCTCCTGGGCTGTCCCCCAGCTGGGCTTCTCTGTGGCCCAAATCTGCTCGCAGAGATGATCGCCCAGGAGTGGGGTTTTGGCTCAGCAGCCAGTAAAGTAACTCTTGGATTTACCACCTGCAGGAACCCCCCATTCCAGGGCAAGCTCCTTCAGCCTTGCACGAATTGAGCAAATATTTGCGAGCACCTGGCTTATGCAAAGCACTGCAGACATTTCAAGTTCACGGTAACTCCTCCTGAGCCTCTAACGGAGGACACATGATAAAGATAGAAGCACTTTCATCTCCCTGCTCTGTGTCCGCTCTCTTCTGCAGCATCTACCACCTTCCGTGACACGCAGTTTACTTTTTATTGTGTTGGTTGTTTCTTTCCAGTGAGGAAGTGAGCGCCAATAGTGCAAAATTCTTGTGTGTTGTTTGTTCACTAATGAATCTTAAGCACCCAGAGCCGAACAATAAATATTTCCTTGTTGAGCTGATGAAGGATTGAAGATAAACTCTGATAAATGTCATCGGGAAGTTAATGTCAAACTGCCATAGGAGAAATGATATCTAGATATTACAAGTAAGGGGTGAATGTGGGGAAGCCCCAGAGGGACGTGGCATTCACATGGCTTTAAAGAGATGAATAGGTGTCCCCTCCTCCCCTCTCTCCCTTCCTCCTTCCTTTCCTTCTCTTTTTCTCTTTCCTAGTAGTTTATTTGGTTACTCAGGGCAGCACACAGAAGAAATACCAGAATGTTGGGCATTTATAATAGAACATTTTATGAGAACTTTGTAGAACCAAAAATTTAAAAAAAAGAAATCTTTAATATATTTTATGACTTTTAATTTTCTCCCCCTTGCAGGTAAACCAAAATGCACACGTGAGTTTGAGTAGAACACCTCGAGGGCTGTGTTATCTGTCACTGAGCAACACAGCAGCCCCAAACGTAGCCACTTAAAACAGCAACTGTGTTGCATCACAGTTTCTGAGATGCAGGAACCCAGGAGCAGCCTGGCAGGGGGTTCTGACTAGGAGTCTTTCCGGGGTTGGGGGTGAGTCTGCGGCTGGCCGAGTCTGTGATCGGGGCCGTGGGATCTGTCCCAAGCTCACTCTCATGGCTGTCAGCAGGAGGCTTAAACCTTCCTGTCACATAGACCTCTCCATAGGGCTGCTCAGGGCATGGCCTCCCCTCAAGTGGGCGATCCAAGAGTGACAAAGGCCAAAGTCCTCTGTAGTCAAATATTACAAGCAGCACCCTGTCACTTCTGCTAGATGTTATTGGTCACACAGACAACCCTGGCTCAGTGCGGGAAGTAACTACACGGGGTGTGAACAGGAGACAGAGCTCACAGGGCCATCTTGGACACTGGCTCCCAGCCCAACAAGGAGATGCAAAGCTCAGAGGTGAGCTAGGCTCATTCCCCGCACATATAATTCAAATTCCTGGCTCAGCAAAATTCAGATCATGGCTTGTCTTTGCCTCTGAAGTTCCTGCCGAATGGTTCATGTGCAGGGAAGGCAGGTCTGCTCTGAATTTCACGCTTTGGGGATTCCCTCAGCCTTCCTGGGTCTCATTTCTCTTCTCTTGTATCAGGGGGGTGGACCATATCGCCAACCATCCAACTCTCAAACTCCATGACTCAGAAACTCAGTTTCTGTGAGTCAGTACATGGTTATAGAAATGAAAAAGCCTTCAAAGAAGAGAGGGAGTTTGTATTTGAAAGAACCCCTTGAAGGATGGGAATGTGCCCCATGGAATGACCATACAGAACTAATTGGGAGAGACATTAATGAGACAGGCAGCTGGGGCTACGGAAGGTTCCTGTTGGGAGCCAGAACCCACACAGTTTGGATAAGTGAAGCTTCTGAAGGTCATTCTGTAGGTGGTGAATGTGGCCCAGATGCCTCCATCAAAATGCATACCTCCCTCCCCAGCGTGAGTCTCCCCTGAGCAGAGGCTGTGCAGCCAGGGACCACATTCCCCAGAATCCCCTTCTCTTCTAGGTAGGGCCATGTGACTATTTCTAGCCAATGGGGTGTGACCAGAAGTGATGTGCTTCACTTCTTCATGGAGACAGCCAAGAAGCAGTTATGTCTTCCCTCACTCCTTCCCCCTTCTTCCTGGCTGGAGAGGACTTCAGGGCTCCAGGGGATGGAGGAGCCTCAAAATAAAAGGGCTTATGTTCCAGAAACGTCCAGAATAACATCTCTTTGGAATGCCAGATGAGGGGAAAACCCCACCTGTATCACGCGAAGCCCTGTAGACTTTGGGGTTTGCTTTTTTCTAGCAGTTGCCACTGCCCTCACCACACTAGGAGACCTTCGTAAAAGTCTCTGCATGGGGATTGCATGAGAAATATAGTCTTAGGAAGGTGAACATGCCGTTGGCAGCCTGATGCTGTAATAAGGAAGGAGGGGAAAAAGTACCCCAAGCAGAGAAATTGGTTAGGTTGCTGTTGCTGGATTGCCACGTGAAATGACCTGAGGAAGCACGGTGTCCCCACTCCTGCCTCTGCTTCGTGGCAGGATTGATGGGAAAGACACACGTAAAGATGATCGTTTCTTCTTTGCTTAGTACATGCCAGACATTATGCTGTGCAAGTGAGCTGTCACCTCACTTAATATTTTTGGTCCCTGGTTTTAAATTTTTATCTTGCTTCATTGGGCATTAAAAACAACTTAAAAAAGAAACTTTTAAAAACCAGAGTAGGGGCGCCTGGCTTGCTCGGCCAGTAGAGCACGTGACTCTTGATCTTGGGTCGTGAGTTCCAGCCACATGTTGGGCGTAGAGCTTACTTTACAAAGGGTTTTAAAAATGCTTTCAACAAACGAATCCATTCCTTTTAGAAGGCAATTATGTAATAGCAGGTCTCAGAACAAACAAAACCTCCTAATTGTCCCTCCTAATTCTCGGTTTCTACCCCAGAAGCAACAAATACCAAGTCCTTTACCTGTTTCTACTGCCATTTACCTTCATATTTCTAAAAAAAAAAGAGTATATTCTTCCTTCTTGATTTTTCTATTTTAACACCAGGACTTCCCAATTTATTTTTTTATTTTTTAATACATTAAAAAAATTGGGGGCACCTGGGTGGCTCAGTCTGTTGAGCATCTGACTTCGCTTAGGTCATGATCTCACAGTTTGTGGGTTCAAGCCCCGCATCGGGCTCTGTGCTGATAGCTCAGAGCCTGGAGTCTGTCTTCAGATTCTGTCTCTCCCTCTCTCTCTGTCTCTCCCCTGTTCTCTCTCTCTCAAAAAATAAATAAAACATAAAAAAATTAAAAAAAATTTTAATGTTCATTCTTGAGAGAGAGAGAGAGAGAGCACGTGAGCAGGAGAGGGGCGGAGAGAGAGGGGGAGACACAGAATCTGAAGCCGGCTCCAGGCTCTGAGCTAGCTGTCAGCACAGAGCCCGACACGGGGCTCAAACCCACAAACCATGAGATCATGACCCGAGCCGAAGTCAGATGCTCAACTGATTGAGCCCCCCAGGCGCCCCTGGACTCCCACTTTAGAAGATGAGGGTTTGGATCTTCACCCAATCCTGTTATCCTACATATTTCCCCTCCCTCACATGAATGAGATTTCAACAGCATTGGAGGTGAGTTTTCTAGCCAGGCAAAATTAGCACAGCAACGGTTATAATACTACATACGTTATCCTAGAGGGTTAGAAGGAAATAGCTTGGAACCAGCATGGAGAGCCACCTGTGCAGTAGGGAGCCATCGAGAGTTTTATGCAGGGGAGTGTCACGGGAAGAGGGGAGGGGGAGGACAAGGGACGCTCCTCCAGGTAGCACCAGGGTAGGATAGAACAGAGCAAGGATCATATGACAGTCCAGGTAATTGGCCATTTATGCATCCATTCATCCATTCATTCATCCTGTCACTTCCTCATTTACATTTACAAATGGGCCATTGGTAGTACTCCTCCCTCCCCTCCCCCAACTAGACTACTTTCCTTGAAGCAGAGAGTGCTTGTCCCTTTGCTGCCGGTCTTCTCCAGCATGTGCACAGCGTCTGGCACCTGTAGGTGCTGAGTAACTGCTTGTGGAAGGAAGGAAGGAAGGACAACGTTGAAGATGTGGAGATTCAGTAAGGGGATGGCCATGATGGAAGACTGAGAGGCATTTTCAAGAGAGACATGACTCTGGCCGGCATGGGGACAGCTCTTGTCTTAGACCCAGAGGAGGACGCTCGGGGAGGCACCCGTGTTGACTCTAGAAGTCACCTCTGGAATGCAGCTTTGTGTCCGAATGAACGACTCTGGGAATTAGTCCGGAATCTGTGTCACCCGCAGCCAGACATCCAGGGTCAGCGTCCCCTGGGGAACGGAAGCAGGATTCAATGAAAGGAGGTCATCTTCCTGGAAGAACAGTGGACCCCCTGAGTCTGCTGCTGTAGAGGGGCCACCCATGTTGAGTCCCAGGAGCCAAAACGTGTAGATTCCAGGGTGTGTGTGTGTGTGTGTGTGTGTGTGTGTGTGTGTGTGTGTAGCCAGCGTGAGGGGAAAAAAACCCCAAAAAACCCAAACCTGATGAAATTCAGCTGCTGCCAAACCCTTGAATTTGGCATCTGGAGCAATCAGGAGTTGGCCCGGAGGCCTGGGCACGGCTCCCGGCGGCCAGCCGTCAGCCCGCGGGTGACCGCCATACTGGACAGAGGCAGGAGCTAGATAAAGGACTTCCCTCCCTCGTCTCCCGCGGCAACCACTTGTTTGTTTATTTTTGTTTATTTTATTCTTTCCAAATATAAAGAAATACACGCTCTTTATGAAAAATGGGAGGAACTATAGTAGGACAGATAGGAGAAGACTGTCAGGCTGCCTCAGCCCTCAAAGACTGTGCTGACATTTTTAAGTGTTTCTTCCCAGACTCCTATCTTAGCATAATTTAAAAAGCCCTGGACATATTCACACTCCACGAATTGTTTCTGAATTACTCTCTGGGGAGAAGAGTAACATGTTTAGTCTGGGAGGAAGAAACTTTCTCACCATTGTAATTTTTCATGTTATTACAGCAAACTCGATAAAAACCATCCTGATAGCAGACTGTTTTATCACCTGAGTACGCCACGGTGTGCGTGATGAATCTCCTACAGATACAGAAGGGTCTTGGATCTAAGTCCCCGTCTCCGCTGGGACCTGGGAGCTCTGTGTCTTCTGCAGGGGTGTGGCTGCCGGAAGGATGCCCTTGGAGGGGTCAGTGCTGTTTATAGAAAGAGCGACTGCCCTGCTTTTTCCACCTGTGTGATCATCGAAATTCACCCCTGAAGAACAGATGTTGGTAACTGCTGCATTTATTCGAGAAGGTCCTATTCCTGTTCTTCACTTTTTTTTTTTTTTTTAATAAGCTCTATGCTCAGCCTGGAGCTTGAACTCATGGCCCGGAAAACAAGAGTCACACGTTCCACCTCCACCAACTGAGCCAACAGGGTGCCCCCTGTTAGTTGTTGTGGTTGTTTTTTTTAATTTTTTGAAGTTGTCTATTTATTTATCTTGAGAGAGAGTGTAAGTGGGAGAGGAGCAGAGAGAGAGAGAGAGAGACTCCCAAGCAGGTTCTGAACAGTCAATGCATAGCCTGACGTGGGGCTTGAACTCACGAACCGTGAGATTATGACCTGAGTTGAAGCTGGACACCAAACCACTGAGCCACCCAGATGCCCCCCCCCACCCCCATTAGGCTTATTTTTAAAGCAGGTCAAAGAATTGGGTTGGCTTTCTTGATGGAAGTCAACCCTAGCAGTTTGTCCTTGCCTTTGGGGGACTCTGCCCCCCACCAGAGCCACTTTCTAGGGCCCCCGGGCTCCAAGTGGCTTGCTCATGACGGCCCCGTGTTACCTGTATGGTGGCAAAGGATTTCCATTGGTCAGGAGCGTACACACGTCCCCCCTGTTGGGCCAGGAAACCTCAGTTTACTGGCTGCTCCTGCGAATCCAGCTTTCCTCTCCAGGTCTTCCCGGAGGAGACACTGCCGGACCTCAGGCTGCCCCAGGGTGACATGTGACCTTGGAAAGCCCAACCAGGCACGGCAGTTGGCAGTTGTCAATGGAGCAAGGCTTCGCCCTCCCCCAGCTCCAGGCTGCACCCCCAGCTTGTGGAGCAGGAGAAAATGGCTCAGAAAAACCCCATCAGTGACGAGTGGGGCTCCTCCGTTTGAAGACCTGTGTCAATAGATCCGAGACACTTTCCTCAGCCCTTGGGGCACAACCGGCCCTTTGTGCAAGGGGTCAATCACAGCTCCTAATTGGCAGTGTAAACAATGGGCCTCTGTGTTTGTTCCCAGAAGACAACAGCATTCTGGAACTCTGACACGTGTTTCAATGTAAAAAAAAAAAAAAGAAAAGAATAAAAGGAGCAGAGCTGGACATTCCAGCAAAAATCTCTTTGGAGAATCCTGCACTTCTCGCTCAAAGACCTTGTTGTCCATCGTCCAGATGGCTGCAGCGACAGCTTCCCGCCACGCGGCAGGCCGCAGTCTGCCTGTGGGGACCGTGGGTGCAGGAGCTTCCTGGGGGAGCGGTGCCCACCGCTGCCGTGATGAGTGGCTTGGGAGGCGTTATGGGACTCGATTTAAGGGCCTTGCCTGCCACAAGGTAACTCCACCCTGAGCCGGTCCAACTCAAGCCGAATACGGCAGCCATCAGGAAGGAAGCCAGCCTCTCTTCCGCACGAACGGCCTCGCACAGGACTTTGGCGAGGGGGCAGTGGGCAGGGCTTTCCCGCCCCCAGACCCCCGGAAGGGATAGATGGGAAGGTACCTGTGACCTGACCCCTGGCAAGGGTAGGGGCAGCTGCCACCTTGTTTGGGGTAGAGACCCAAGGAGGTGAGTCCTGAGATGCATCCTTGGGCTGGGACGCACCTCGGTCCCTTTGCATTCTGACCCTGGCAGCTAGTGAGGCTGCGACAGCACAAGCCAGTAGCCGTGCCTGTGCAGTGTGGTATCGGCCAGGGTTCTGCGGAGAAACAGAACCACCAGGAATGAGAGAGAGAGAGAGAGAGAGAGAGAGAGAGAGAGAGAGAGAGAGAGAAATAGGTAAAAAGATATAGAAAGAGCAAGAATGAGAGAGGGCGGGAGGGAGAGAGAGAGACCTCAAGGAATTGGCTCAGGCTCCTGCTGGGACTGCCGGTTTGGAATTTGCAGGAAGGCGGCAGACTGGGGACTCCGGGAAGGGCTGATGGGTCCAAAGGCAGTCTGGAGGCAGAATTCCTTCTTCCTCAAGGGGGCCTCTCTCTCTCTTGAGGCCTTCAACTGATTAGACAAGGCTCACCTACATCATGAAGGGTAAGCACTCTACTCCAAGCCTATTGATTTAAATGCTAATCGCATCTAAAAAAATCTGATGAATAACTTCATAGCAACGTCTAGACTGGCGTTTCGCCAACAACTGGATATCCTAGTGTAACCGAGCCCAGTTGACCGTCATAAAATTAACTGTCACAGCTGCCTAGGTGCTCACGGTGGTAGCACATGGTAGGTGGTCACTCTGTATTTGTAGACGGCACAAATGAGCACCCTAGGATTGCCCTTACCTTGTCTGCAGTCTGGGCCTCCTCCCAGGGACCTGTTTCTATCTGGCATCTCACAGGTTTTACATAATTATTTGCAGTTGCCTGTCCTGGATTTGCATCTGTTTGTCTTCAGTGCCCAGAGGTGTGTCTAGCACATAGTAGGCACTTAATACATCTTTGCAGAATGAATGACTCTTTTTTTTTTAAAGTAGGCTCCACGCCCAGCGTGGGCTTGACCCTGAGGTCAAGAGTCGCATGCTCTACGTCTGAGTCAGCCAGGCATCCCCCAGAATGAATGAGTCTGTAGGGTCACAGGAGTAGGAGACTGCACAAGTCCTGGGCCCATGAACCCCATGGGGACTGCACAAGTCCTGTGCCCATGAACCCCGCCCTGCGAACCTACGACACTTCAAAAACGCTTTGCTCATGGTCATCGTTGGATTGTAGACCTTTTCCAACACGGAGGCCGTGAGCCTGGCACCGACCGATGAGCTCAGTAAAATGGTAAATGATTGAATGAATTAATCGACAGCTTCATTATTAATTCCTCACAACCCTTTGAGTCCCTGACAGTTTGCAAGTTGCCATTTCAACCTTTGCCTCTCCTCCTTTCCACAAGGAGTGACTGTAATTGAACCCTCAGCGCCAGTCTCTGGAGGCTGATGTCGTCTGGCCACTTTTTAGTCATTTCTCCCCGTTGTCTTCACCCTCCCGCAGCACAGGGCTGGCGGGCTTGCAGCTGAGCCTGTCTGTAGCCTCAGCCACCGGAGGGGGGACCTCTGTGGTTTCACGGGATTTACCGGCACCCACCCGCCACTCCCGCAGCGTGACAGCATTACGCATCCATTAGACGGTCATTCAGAGAGAGATTAAAATAATGAAGGTGAGAATAAAGTGAAGCCCGTGGCCTGCTGGAACTCCATTAATCATCATCTGTGGCGTAAAGAAAGAGTTATCATCCCAGCCCATTAAAGAAAGTTGTCAATTAGGCACGATGTGAGACCTCAGAAAATTGTTCCCCGAAGAGAATTTTAGGAGGGTGGCCACATCCCAGCAATGAATTTATCACCAGGGAGTTCAGTGCGGTTCCTTGGGGGGGACCACGTGCATCAGGGACGCCAAACAGAATGCCCTGCTCATCATGGCCGGAGAGGACAGACGGAGGCAGCGTTTGGAAATCGAGGGTCACCAGGACGGGCTTGTGAGGTCAGATCACCCACTTTTTAAAGAATTACCTCCTCTACCCAAGGCAAAATTTTAAAATGCTTCAGGTCGTATTTTTATCATAGCATATATTTAAGAAACAGCCCATTCCAGAAAGATTAAATAGACCAGTAAGCATCATTTCCAACTTCTCACGAAGGCTGTGCTACGTGAAAAAAAAAATTAGACATCAAACACATAGAAAATATGACCACAGCTACATTCAAAAGTATACATTTAGGGGCGCCTGGGTGGCTTAGTTGTTTGAGTGTCCGACTTCGGCTCAGGTCATGATCCTGCAGTTTGTGAGTTCGAGTCCCACATCGGGCTCTGTTCTGACAATGCAGAGCCCGCTTTGGATCTTCTGTCCCCACAAATAATTTTAAAAGACATTTGAAAAGCCTACATATCGAAAAGTCCCCAAAATGCTAACAATTGTCTTTGAGTGGTGAGATTTTTTTTTTTTGGTAAGTGTTTTGGATTTTTATAATTTCCTATATTCTTAGAGTGTTCTCTGCTGGGCAAGTGTGGCTGAGCACAGCCCCTGCCCGCCGCAGCAGGCATCGGTGGTTTTATGGCTCAGCTCTCCTCCTTTTTGTGACAATAGCCATCCTGGCTTTTATTTAAGGACCCCCCCCATTCCTTCTAGATGCCTAACAGTGAGGTGATGACAACGACGATGACGATGATGATATGGTTCCAATGAACTCCTGGATCCAATCCACACACATCATCCTCCCAGTCAGAGGCTCTGGTCTTGAAATGAGTATCCATCAAGGCAAGACAAGCAAGCTCACTGAGTGACTCTTGCACTATTTTTATCTGACTTCCTGGGAAACTAGACTTCTCCCGGCTGGAGACGCTGCTGAGAGCAGGGCTGGGAACGGAGCCAACGGAGAGAAGCCAGGAGAAGGACAGCAACAAGGGCTGATAACATCGTCTGGGTTCCTGCATCAAGCCGCACCTGAAGCCAGCGCTGTCTTCGGCCCCGGGAATTAGTACATTTTTTGTGGTGAATCTCATCGGGTTTGTTTTCTGTTGTTTGCAGCTGCAGGAGGGCTCTGCAATACACCTGTGCCTTCTTTCCTGTTGGGGACACAGACAGACCCGTGACCTCACATGAGCGTGGGGTGTTTGCCACAGGGGCTGAGGCGAGGTTAGGGGACCAGGCCTGCCCTCCTGGGGCTTGGAGGAACGGGTGCTGAGCTGAGTTTCGCACAAGTGGACGGAGTAAAGCGTGGGGAGCTGTTAGCATCTTGGTGTGCTTTGAGCCCACGGTGTGAATCCCCGTGACTCCAGAGGTCCCGTGGGAAGCCCAGGCTCGGGGCGGCAAATACAGAGAGCGCCCACATTTCCCAGGCCCTAGCGTGGAAACACTTATGCTCCGAGGGAGGAAAATCTCCCCGAAGGCAGACTGAGCTTTCCCGATGTCTGGTTCCAGACAGCTAGATCAAGCTCCAAGCTGGAAAACTGGGGGAGATAAAATGCAAACCTAGCACTAACGCACCCAGGGAGGGGATTTCACAGCGAATAGAGGCGGGCTTGGGATTCCTAGGAATACATACTCTATATCTAGAGCTAGGCAGGGGAGGGGGGTATGTATTTCTTTCTGCTTTTGGTAAAAATGTATTTGCAATAGAAATACCATTCGATAAATAAGTAAGTAAATAATGAATAAACCATCGAATGGTGCTTTGGGTGTCCACTGACAGTTGGAAGAGAAGCAGGTACAAGATCTTCACAAACAATGATAAAAAGGAGAAAGCTCAAGGAAGAAGGGATCCTGATACTTGACTGGTACTGCCATGGGGCATGGGGGCCTTCCGGTCCTGCCACCAGTAAATACCCAGCAGAGGGGGGCCTGGGTGGCTCAGTCTGTTAAGCCTTCGACTTCAGCTCAGGGCATGATCTCACGGTTCGTGGGTTCGAGCCCCACGTCGGGCTCTGTGCTGACAGCTAGCTCAGAGCCTGGAGCCTGCTTCTGGTTCTGTGTCTCCTTCTTTCTCTGCCCCTCCGCCTCTCATGCTCTGTCTCTCTCTGTATCAAAAATAAATAAAACATAAAAGAAAAAAATACCCGCAGAAAGAGGGGCTGCTGGCTAGAAGCGGCTGGATCCGAAGGGCGGCCTTTCCATAGGAGGATCTGGGGATCACGGCGTGCGGTGATTTCCTAAGGGACTGAGCTGAAGTTCCGCATTTTATTGAAAATTGGACTCAATTGAAACAGGGTCAAATTAAGGGACCTTCCGCAGCAGCTACCTGAGGGCCCTCTTCTCTGTAATTACCAGGATTGCACAGTTAAAGAACAAGCCCTATTGTTCGCCCTGGCTTCTGAAAGCGCCCGAATCAAAGCGCCATGTCGATCTGACATTCTCTGAAGTGGCTAATCTACCAGAGCGAAGACGAGGAGGTTCATGGGGCTCATTGCTAATGCGAAACAAAACAAAACAACAGGCGGGGGGGAAAAGAAATCCCCCAGCTGCTGCTGGGAACACGTACTTGAAAGAGATACGAGGCGGTGCGAGTAAAAGATATAGGTGTGGCCCCCCGATTTCCCTCCATAAATCAGCGTGGTTAAGAGTTTGGTGACCGGATGCCTTTGAGCCCTTGCATTGGCAAAGCAGGGACCAAGTTGCGATCGCCCGCAGCTGGTGCTCGCCTTGTGCGCCTCGGGGCGCACCTTGAACCACCATTTTTTACTCTATTAAAAATTTTTTTAAATGTTTATTTTTGAGAGAGACAGACAGAATGAGCAGAGGAGGGGCAGAGAGAGAGGGAGACACAGAATCCGAAGCAGCTCCAGGCTCCCAGCTGTCAGCACAGAGCCCGACGCGGGGCTCGAACCCACGAACCGTGAGATCATGCCCTGAGCCGAAGTCCACGGAGCCCCCCAGGCGCCGCTGTTTTCCTCTCTTCGAACTCACCATGATATAGAAGATGTACGGTGAGCTGGCAGGTTTCTCCTGAGGGTTGATTATAAGGTGAGCTTTTCTGAGTTTGGAAAACATTACAAGGCAAAAATAATGTGTCTTTTCTTTCTTTTTTAAAGAATTAAATGTTTCTTTTTGAGAGAGTGTGCGCCTGCGCAGGAGTGGAGGCGGGGCAGCGGGAGGGGGAGAGGGGGGCAGAGCATCCCAGCGGGCTCTGTGCTGGGAGCTGACGCTCTTTGCTCTTTGTGGGCAGGAGGCCTGGAAGTGCTTCCGGGCCTCGTTCCCAGGGAGGCTGGGTCCTGGCTGGACTCCGGGTGTAGCTAAATTGCATGTAAGATGCAACACTGGGGGACCCCGAGCCCTAACCCCGAATCTTTGGGAAGCGCGGAAGGTGGGGGGAAGCGGAGAGGGGGGGCTCCTATACAGCATCCAGAAACGTCTGGATCATCAGCCTCCTCCACAATCTGGGGAGACCTACCCCTCCCCCCTCCCTCGCTCAGGTGGGTGACGGGGCTGGGGAGGAGGGACAGGACCCCGGGGGAGGAGGGAACACGCGCACTGTGTCCCGTTGGCTCCGTGGACCGAGTGTCCATGGATGCGCCCCTTCACGTGGTGACGGGAGGCAGGCAGCTCAGCGCAAGCCCGCGGTGTCCGCTGCGTTCGCCCAGGATGTCCCGGGGTCCCTGAGGAAGCTTCCAGGCTGCATGAGTGGAACCCCCTTCCCCCTCCAGCCAAGACCCATCCAGGCCTGGCTGCCCTGTGCACGTGTGTATGTGTGTGTTTGTGTGCGTGTGCATGGGCGCGGGCGTGCTTGTATGTGTGCACATGTGCGTGCATGTGCATGCGTGCTGCGCACCCACACATGTGCCCAGAGAAAGCCTGTGCTGGGCACAAGCAAACAGGAAGAGGGCAAGGACATCCCTGTGCTCTTTTCTCCAATGACCCTTTTAAATATATGACAAACAGTTAAAACAAAAGCCCATTTAGCTTTTATGCCTGTGATTCTCAGTATCCATTCCAGTTAATTACAGTGATTTAAAAACATCTGTATTTAATAAAGAACCTTCTTTTCCTCCTGTTCTCAATCCACACCCCACCCCCCCATCCAGATCTTTCTTCGGGCCACTGGGCTAATGCAGTAACTATCATCTCCTCCAGCCCGGGCCGTAGCCATCCACTGTGTAAGACTAGACTTCGGAGGCCCAGAGAACAGAGTGAGGCTTGGGGGGAGCAGGGAGAGGGGAGGAGGGAGTAGGAGTCAGGGAGGAGGGAGTCAGGGAGGAGGGAAGATGGAAGGAGGGGGAGGGGCGGAGGGGGTAGAAGAGAGGAAGGAAGTGTGGAGGGAGAGGGGAGGAGGAGGGAGGAGGAGGGAGTAGGGAAGGAGGGGGGAGGAGGAGGGAAGAGGGAGCCTGGTGGGCCTTCTCTCTAGCAGAGGATCATGGGCTGGGAAGTTCAAATACAGGGGCTAGGCAATCACTAAATTCCAAAGCTTTCATTAATTCTGGATTTTAGGAGTGTTTATTTGACAAAAAGGGGAGACTGAGGCAAGCAGGGGACTTTACCCTTGACCCAGGATCTCCCTTTGCTCTAGGAAGGGGGCTGGGGGTGGAGAGAGAAGGGTGAGGAGTAGAGAAGCTTCCGGATTGGTCCCTAGCCCTGGGTCCAGAGCTTTCCTTCTATAAAATACAACATCTGGCCTCTGGCTCCCTTCTGCTGCCTTGGTGATGCGTTTGTGGTTCCCGCTCAGGATAATGCCTGTCATCGGCCACAGCGACTCCCTGACCCCTCACTGGATGCCTGGAGGCTGAGCGGTCCCCAGACACCTTGGCCTTGGGTGGATTTTTCTGGGCTTAGGCCTGCAAGGCTCTGACAGAAAGGCTCACAGCTGGGGCTGCTGCTGGGGAGGGGTGTGCAGTGGGGAGGGGTGGGCAGCCTCCTGCCCAGGAATCTGGCTCCCACGGCCGCTGGCTGCTGTGCAGAACATTGCCCACGGCCTTCCCCTGCGGGTCCCCACCCTCCGTGCGGAGAAGGCCAGGCCCTGTGGCCAGGAGGACAGCTCTGGGTGGCTGCCAACAGTCTGATTTCAGGGAGGTGACAACTGAACACCTGGTCCCACCTGGCAGTTCCGGCTCGGGGGATCCCTGGGAGATCTGGGGCCCCTGGGAGGGGGAGGCAGGGGCAGAAATCAGCTTTGGGGTCTGCAGGAGGAAGGCCAGTGGGGACACTGGGAAATGACAGTTCCCAAGTTCCCAATAAGAGACTTCAGACTCTCAGGAAGGAGGGGGGAGCCAAGGGGAGCAAACAGAAGGAAGGGAGGTGCTCAGACCTCACCGGGGCTAAGGTCCTCCCTCCTGGTCTGAATGCCTCCAGCCAGAAAGCCCCCTGACTCCTCCCTGCAACTTCCCCATGAACGCCCCCTGACCCCCCTGCAGGGTGGACTTCGGGAAGATGGAGAGCGGGGAGGGCATTGCCTCAGAAAGATGGTATCACGGCCTGCAAAGTTAAACGCTAAGAAGGCCATCAGCCAGGGGTGTGTGCTCAGGGGCTGTGTGGCCTCCGGCAGGCTCCTTAGCCTCTCTGAGAACTGCAAACGCCCAGCTCAGTTGGTGGCGGAGGGGGAGCGTTACCCGGAGAGGCCCCGGTCCTCAGCACCGCCCGCTGGCCCCCCTCCCCCGCCTGTGCACCCCACATTCCCCTTAGGTCAGGGTCCTTGAGAGAACAGTCCTGTCTGCGCACCTCTTTAAACTTGGAAATGAGAAGGAGCTTTGCTTCCCAAGCTTGGGTTTTTTTTTTTTTTTTTTTTTTTTTATGGTTGCTTTTTTTTCTTTCTCTCCAAAGTCACAGCGAGGGAGGCAGGATCAGAGACTGAGTGCTCAGTGGGATGCTGGCCGCCCTGCTGGGGCCAGGCTCAGATAAACCCCAGGGGGTCAGACTGCTTGGCTGGGGGTGGGAGAGGCCCGAGGCAACCCCCCTCCCCCATCGCCCCGCCAGACTGGCAGCCGGGACCAAATAGCCTCAGCAAGCAGCGCCCTTTCATGCTCCCAGAGCGACTCAGCGAGGGGCCGCGCCAGCCTCCGGGGGAGGTGAAAGCGACTTAGGAGACCCCCCCCCCCGCCCTCCCCCCCAGTGTCCGGGGAAGGGAGACCGCCTGCTTTTCCGGGGATGCAAATTTCTGTCCCACCCACCACCCCCTCCCTCCCCTCCCCTGCCTGTTTGTCATCACTGCTGGTAAAGCATCATGTTTATTTGCTCCAGGAGGGCCCTGACTGGCTGGCCTGTGCCCTGTGGGTCCCCTGGAGACTAGACCGGTGCCAGGCAGGGTGTGGGGACCCGAGGCCAAGGCACACTGGGGGCATGCCGGTTCGGGGGCCGGCGCCGAAGGGCAGATTGAGCACAGGTAGTGCGTGGTGTCTGGGGAGCAGCTGTGTCCCGTTGGATTCTGAGCTTCCTTTTTCCTCCTGTCCACCTGGTCCTTCTGCCAATTCCACGCTAACCCCTTTCCTTCTGAGCCCACCAGTTCCTGCCATGTCCTTTTTTTTTCTCCCCATGGGAAGGTCCATCCGTCCTCTCCCTTGAATTCGTGGAAACCTGAATCTCCCGGATAGCAACATGCCCTGTGCCTCCTCCAGGCAGCCTCCTGTGATTTCACCTTCTCTTCTGTTCCTCACCCAGCTAGGCACCCGCCGCTGGCAAGAGACACCTGGACAGCACCCTCCCGTGGATGCTTCCAGACTGACACTCTTTGTGGTTTGTGACCTCACTGGCCTTGTTTGGCGATTGTGCCGACTCCCTGACCTCTTCTCCATCTGTCCTCCACTCGGGCTGAAGCACAGCGAGGACTCACTGTCCCGGCTGCTCCCCTCCTCCTCTCTGCTTCCTCCCAGATCCCTCAACTGTCCCCAGGACTGGGGGCCACTCCCAGCGCTCCGCATCTGTCCCCGCGAGCTTGGACCTCTCTCATGAGACTCCAGTCACCCTCTTCATCCACAGACGCCTTTTCTTTGCTCCCTCGCCCTGCCACGTCCCAAGCTGGGTCAACAGAACCAGCTGGATTCACGGGCAGCCAAGTTCAGTCAAATTCCAGGGGGTCCCTACAGTGCGGAGCACGCGCTCAGTGGACGTGACCGTGATCGGTCTCCTCGGCCAGCAACTACCCACAGCCTTGTCGTCTGGTAGTATAGACGCTGTTTGTCTGTCTTCTCCGGATTGCCAGTCCCTGAAGAGAAGGGCCCAGATCTTTTACATCCTTGGGTCTTCGGTAATATGTCCTTGAATGGTACCGAATCACGTCTGCATTTCTGGAACGTTCCCAGGTTTTGATGGTAAGGAGGCTGTGGGTAGAGTTTGACCTCAGAGTGTTCTGTTAGGGGCCTCAAATGGGAGGTGACAAACCCATCCAGACGTTGGCTATTCGGAGAAGGAGGGCCTCCACTGAAGAGGAAGCCAGGCTAGTGCCGGGAAGTGGCCAAGGCTAGACCAGCGACGTGAAATCACAGACCTTTCTGTCGGCGTGTGAACGTCGGTGCCTGTCCCGTGTGTGAGCGGCTGAGGTTTTCCAGAACATCAGGGGAACCCAACAATATCCTGGGTTCGCCAAGAGCTTTGGGCCCTTTGCTCCTGAGAGCCCCTGGCAAAGAGCTAGCGGCTGACAGCCACAGCCCACCGGTGTGTGAGCCGCACCCTCTGAGTGACCCCGCCCTAGCAGCGGCCTCGTCCGGGGCTGAGGACACCGTGGGTGCTTAATAATGTGCCTCGGATGGGTGAATGCATGAATAAGTGAGTAAAAGTGCCCAGGGGGGCCATAGGCTTTAAACACACAGGTTGTAGGTTTGATCCCTCATTGTGCCAAAGAGCTTTACCTCTTTCCAGAATTAAGTCCGTGCCATATGGTCCTGTGAGGGGCTTTCTTTGGTTGCTTATTCATTCAGCAACTATTTATGGACTCCCGCCCCCCTGCCCCCCACGGACCAGGCTCTGGGCTCTTGGAAGGGGCAGCAGGCACCTGCCCAGTCCACCACCACGGCCAGAGAGGTTTCCAGTCCTGGAAGGCTGTGCGTGGGGAAGCCGGGCGGGGCCCTGGGAGTGACAAGCTGTGTTCTTGCTTCGAAAACCATCGCTGCCTGCTGTTTGCGCCCAGATGGCATTCTGAGTCTTGCCCAGCGTGATGTTCTCAAGGCTCTGTTCTCGAGATGAGGAGCCCCAAAAGGAAAGGGTGGGCTGACTTGGACTGGATTGATTTCTGGCAATTTCAAAATCTCCTTCTCTCATCAACCGTTCATGACAGGGGGGCTCTGGGCTCCAAGCATGACTCAAATTCTTGCTCCAACTCAACCCGGCCCCACACTTTTCTCCGCTTGCTGCCAGATGTGCCGGGTGAACCCCAGATATTGCTGGGTTCTGCGGACGTCATGGAAAACCTTAGCGGCTCACTCACGGGACGCGCCCCTGTCAGTTAGCTGGAGAGCTGACGGTCAAGGGAAAAAGGTTTGCGCGGTGCCACATCGTCCTTGCAAGAGACAAAAGGTCCTCTCCTCTGGCCTCTGAGGAGCGTTTTCCCAAGCGTAGGACTGGGCACCCCAAGGCCAAGGCCGAGTGAGGCGGGCCCCTGCCCCAGTTCAGACGCGGGGAGGTGGAGGTCAGGGAGACGCCTCTGTTTGTTCCTGGGCACCTGTGCCCGGGCTGAGCGACGGGGCGGGAGGAAGGGCCGGGAAGCCCTCCGGGCTTGTTCCCGGGTAGGGAGTAGAAATGACAAATGGCTCCCGCTGGGAACCCGGCCTCCCTTCCCTCGGGATCCTTTATCTCCGCGGCTAGTGATTTGCATAGTGACAAGGTGGCAACGGCGCCTCTCTCCACTCACCTCCCCTGCTCCCCCCTCCTCCCCTGTGCCCACCCCAGCACATCTCAGAGTGAGCGCCCGCCCCAGGGCCACCGTGAGTGAGTGGCGCCCTAAAGCCTTTGATCCCCCCCCCCCCCACTGGCACTGCAGGAAACGATCACTTTGTCTCCAAAAGGCTCCCACAGAAACTGTCCAAGCTGTTGCTCTAAGGGGCGAGGGAGACCTTTCCTGTCACGGGGGGGCAGGGAAGGGGGGCCTGGGGCAAATGACACGGAATCCTGCCTCATAGGTTGATAAAACTTTGGCGGGGAGGATGAACGGGGACATGGTCCTGGTGCGCCCTCTCTGCGGTCCTGGCCTGCGCTCAGGGCGGCGCTGAAGCCCCAGCTCCAGGCCCAGCTCCAGGGGAGGCCTGGTCTGGGCCAACAGCTCGTGACTGGCAGCATTCGAATCCAGATCTGATGACTCCTGAGCCCATAGGGGCATTAGGGGTGATGGGGGTGAGCTGCGGTGACCAGATGGGCCACTGCCTCACCTCCGGAGGCTGTGACCTGGTGGAGGGCTGGCTGGAGGCGCTCGGCAGGGGGCCTGAGACCCAGGCTGCTTCCTCCTTCCCCCTGCTCCCCGAAGACTTTACCCCTCCACCGGACTGACCCACCACATGCCCAGAGACCCCCAGATCCCCCCAATCTGCAGGGCCGGTCACACTCAGGGTGGGGGGCACCTGGCCATGGAAACAGTCACTGGCCAGCCTGGTGGGTGAGTTTCTGATTGAGGATGTCCCTCAGGGGTGAGGCCAGGGTAGGGAGGTTCTGAGGGCCAGGGAGGGCTGGGGAGGGCGGGGGAGGGCCGGGGAGGGCTGGGCAGGGCTCTCTGGGAGGCCAAGTTCAGCGGGGCTGGGGTGTCCTGTGAGAGAAGGAACCCAAATCGGAGGTGAGGCTGCACAGGGCACCCACTATCTGCCAGTTTTGCTTAGGTTGGTCTTTTCCGCAAATCTCTCAGGAGCCTTAGCACGGAGGGAGGCCTCCTAGTCGGTTGTCAGTGAGGGATTTTGGGGTCTTCTGTGGACTTCCCCTCTCTCCTGGTCCTCCACCCTCAAGCTCTTTACCTGAGACCAGGCGCTGTCGCATATGTGGCTCAGCCCCCTGAATGGGGTGGGGTGGAGGTGATGGAGCAGGGGTGTCCGAAGGGGACTTGGCTTTCCGGTATCCTGGACCCTGAGTTAGAAGGGGACCCAAGGCAGGTGGTGGGACTGGTCTCTGCCATGTGTGGGCAGCCAGGATGCAGCGTGGGTAGAATTGGAAAACAGCAATAAACCCAGCCAAAGTCGGTCTGCTTTCTGTTAACACCAGGCACCCGCAATTCCCGACAATGTCCCTGAAAAATATTTTTGTTGGTTTAAGTTCTAAACAATTGTTTTCACTTAAAATTTAAAAAAAAATTTATTCATTTTTGAGAGACAGAGTGTCAGCGGGAGAGGTGCAGAAAGAGAGGGAGACACAGAATGTAAAGCAGGCTCCAGGCTCTGAGCTGTCAGCACAGAGCCCGGCGCGGGGCTCGAACTCACGAACTGTGAGATCGTGACCTGAGCTGAAGTCGGCTGCTTAACCGACTGAGCCCCCCAGGCACCTTGCTTTGAGATTTTAATAATGCATCTGTAAGCTTCAAATTGGCACTTTTTGTTACTTAACCTTTGATAAGCCTCGTATCCTTTGTGGGAGTCAGTTTGGAAAACCCCAGGGGTGCTGCTGGTCTCCAGTACAGGAATGGTCACTTGTATTCAAGTTGGGGACACAGTTGTAGTTTGCAAAGGTCCGAATTGTTCCAGACCACACTGGGGACAGTGTGTGTAACCGACTGAGCCACCCAGGTGCCCTGCTCTGTTCTGCATTTAAAAAGGATGCTGAAGGAACAGAACTTGACTCAGAACTGACTTGACTTAGTCCTTCTGGGTGACTCTGTAGAGTTTTTGTGTTTAAAATTTAAAACGGTGACAGTGTATGAGCTGTGACAAGACGTTGTTTACGTTTGGCAAGTCCTTATTCCAGTTCCCGTACGAAATACTGCGCTGAATTTGAATGACTTTTTAAGGTGAGAATTTATTCTTTTAAAATGATTGTGTTAAAGTGCAAATCAGGAAAGGAGCGACTGGGGTGCATTTCATTTCTGTATGAGTCTCCCCCAGTTGTTTTAACAGATTGCCAAAAATTTAGTGGCTTTGGGGCACCTGGGTGGCTCCGTTGGTTAAGGGTCCGACTCTTGACCTCGGCTCTGGCGTGATCTCACCATTGGTGAGTTCGAGCCCCACATCCGGCTCTGTGCTGATAGCGTGGGTCCTGCTTGGGATTCTCTCTCTCTCTCTCTCTCTCTCTCTCTCTCTGTCCTTTTCGCACAAGCAGGCTTGCTCGTGCTCTCCCTCTCAAAATAAATAAACATTATAAAAATATTTGTAAAAACGTAGAGGCTTACCACAAAACGTGTCTGGAAGCTTAGCGCTCTGGAGGCCGGAAGTCTGAAGCAGGAGTCTCCAGGCCAGGTTCTAGGACCTGCCGCATTCCTTGGCTCCAGGCCCCTTTCTGCATCTTGAAAGCACTTCACCCATCTCTGCTTCTGTTCTCCAGCCTTCTCCTCTCTCAAATCTGTCTCTGTCTCCCTCTTTAGAAATTTTTTTAAATGTTTTACTTTATTTTTGAGAGAGAGAGAGAGAGAGAGAGAGAGAGAGAGAGAGCGCGTGAGCAGGGGAGGGTCAGAGAGAGAGGGAGACGCAGAATCCGAAGCAGGCTCCAGGCTCTGAGCTGTCAGCACAGAGCCCGACTCCAACTCACGGACCATGAGATCATGACCTGAGCCGAAGCTGGATGCTTCACCAACCGACCCCCCCCCCCGGCGCCCCCTGTCTCCCTCTCACAAGGACCCATACGATCACGTCTAGGGCTCACTTGGGTAACCCAGGAGCATCTCCCGGCTCAAGATCCTCAACAGTCACATTTACAAAACCCTTCTCGCCATGCAAGGTAACCGTTATGGATTCTAGGGATTAGGATATTCTGGGGGGGGACTGTGTTCCCGCCTACCGCAATCACCAACCAAAAATCCTTTTGTTGTCTGCATTGAGGGTTAAAAAATCACCCACTCTGCGTTGGAACCGACGTGGGAGGCCCAATACTGCAGAAAATGCTCGTGGAGAGCAGGGTCCCTCATGCATGTTGAAGGGGATGGAGACGGTGTTTTGACACAAGTCAGGCATGTATGTGTGTGTGTGTGTGTGTGTGTGTGTTTACGTGTGTGTGGTCCATGGGCTTGATTGATTGGATGGTATTTGAAGGGTGCATGTGGGCTGCTTAAAGGGGCTCTACATCTGTCCCGCTCCAGGGTCAAGGGGATTTGACTCAGCCCCTGTAGGACCTTTATAATTTATTCATAGGACGTGTTCATGGTGCACATACATACACGTGTATGGTCTGGACTTCCTCTGGTCCATGACTTACTGAAGACCTACTACGCAGCACTCCTCTAGAGAGTCAGCAGTGAACACAGACAATCCTTGTGCATCTCATCTGTGCGTATTTGTTTCCATGCCTCACCCACAGAACACCCCCTCCCCCTCCAGGGCCCGCACTTTGTTGGTAGTCAGGCAGTACCTGGAAAGAGGGCCTGGCACTCTTCTCATTTATTAAATGAGGTAAAGTCCCGAACAGTCCATATCTGAGAGGCATGAAGTTGGTCTTATGATTTTCCAAGTAAGAATGTCCCAGTAGGTGACGGATACGAATTTTCTCATCTCCATGTTGTTTCCTGTGCCACTGCTATTGTTTTTCCCTCACTGTTTGCTTAGAGTCTTAGAATCTGGGGGCGCCTGGGTGGCTCAGTCGGTTAAGCGTCTGACTACGGATCAGGTCATGATCTCATGGGTTGTGAGTTCGAGCCCCGCATCGGGCTCTGTGCTGACAGCTCCGAGCCTGGAGCCTGCTTCGGAGTCTGTGTCTCCCTCTCTCTCTGCCCCTCTCCTGCTTGCACTCTGTCTCTGTCTCTCACAAAAATAAATAAACATGAAAAAAAATGAACCCTGAACAATAAAATGTGGAGGGTGTAAAGATGACCCTCTGATGGTCCCTCACTGTCTGGTGAGACACGTGTTACGTACCATGAAATCTAACGGGACCCAAACCACTGGATATAAAAACCCTCCATCTGGCTCTCTACCTTTACACTGCCTCCTTCTCCTCCTCCTTCTTCCTCTTAAAAAAAATTTTTTTTAATGTTTTTTATTTATTTTTGAGAGACAGAAAGAGACAGTGTGAGCAGGGGAGGGTCAGAGAGAGAGGGAGACAGAATCTGAAGCAGGCTCCAGGCTCTGAGCTGTCAGCACAGAGCCCAACACGGGGCTTGAACCCACGAACCGTGAGATCATGACCTGAGCTGAAGCCAGATGCTTAACCGACTGAGCCACCCAGGCACCCCTCTTCTTCCTCTTTAATGTTTATTTATTTATTTGAGAAAGAGAAAGTGCACAATGGGTATTAGCAGAGAGAGAGAGAGAGAGAGAGAGAGAGAGAATCCCAAGCAGACTCCAAGCTCAGTGTGGAGTTGGACATGGGGCTTGATCCCATGATTGTAAGATCATGACCCGAGCCGAAAGCAAGAGTCGGACCCTCAACCGACGGAGGCACCAGGCGCCTTGACACAGCCTTCTGATGCTCCGCTTGCTCTAAGCCCTCAACAAGACACGCTGCCCCCACATTCTTGGATCCCACCCCGCCCCCAGCCCCTGCTCTCCGTAGAGACGGGAGACAAAGGAACCACAGGGGAGGTAGACGCTCAGCGTCACAGAGACCCCAGCCCCCATTTTCAGGTCCAGGACAGATTCAGCCTGCCACTTTCGGTTAGTTTGGGGATCTTTCTGATCCTCTGGTGACCCGGCAGCAAAAGATTGGGGCTTCATGCTTCCACTTTCCTGATTCAATTCAGAATCTCAGAGGGGCCTTCTGCCCCTTCGGCGAAGTGAGTAATCTGGGTTCCGGAGCAAGGTTCCGGTGGCCCTGGGGAGGCGCGTGGAGGAACAGAGGCCCAGAAGGAATCCCCGGGTTCCTGAACAACAGGCCAGAGACACGGCACCGATGAAAGGAAATGATGTTAAGTAACAACCTCCCCTCCCCCCCACCTGCTGAAACGGACATAAATTCAGGCTGAGATTTCATCCTGGTGTTCTGATGACGGAAACCACAAGAACAAAGCTGAGGGAGATTTTTAAATGTCATCACCAGGCTCCTCCACGGACTTACAGCTTTATTATTTATTACGTAGTGTCAGGAACACAGAGTTCCTTATGCTCGGTGGAGTGGGCGGACGTGCAGCCCGTCGCCCCGCTGGGCTCCACACCGCGTCACCATGGTCACCGTGTCGGTTTCAGTCTGAAGCTCCCGGAGGCGCCAACAGCGCAAGGAGAATTTTAAAAAATTTGTTTAACGTTTATTTATTTTTGAGGGACAGAGAGAGAAAGAGAGAGACAGAGAGAGTGGGGGGTGGGCAGAGGGAGACACAGAATCTGAAACAGGCTCCAGGCTCTGAGCAGGCGTTCAGCACAGAGCCCCAAGCGGGGCTCAAACTCTTGAACCGCGAGATCATGACCTGAGCCCAAGTCGGATGCTTGAGTGGCTGAGCCACCCAGGTGCCCTGAGAATTTTGTTCAAATAGATGTCCTCGGAGCGCCTGGGTGGCTCAGTCGGTCGGGCGGCCGACTTGGGCTCAGGTCACGATCTCGCGGTTCATGGGTTCAAGCCCTGCGTCGGGCTCTGTGCTGACGGCTTGGAGCCTGGAGCCTGCTTCCAATTCTGTGTCTCCCTCTCTCTCTCTGCCCCGCCCGTGCTCATGCTCTGTCTCTCACAAACAAATAAATGTTTAAAAAAATTAAAAGCAAACAAACAAATAAACAAATACATGTCCTCTAGGATGGCTCCAGACAGAAAGACGGGGACGCAGCAAACAGCCTTCACCTGCTAAGATCAGGTTGTGGGGAGCCACCACCTGTTTTCCAAGTGGCTCCCTCTGGCAGGGTAGCAATTTGCTTGTGTATCTGTGAACTTAAAAAAAAAAAAAGCAACAAAACCCACCCCACCCCAGAATAGGAGTCCAAATGTGTGTGGCCAGTTGGCAGAGGCTCCTCCCGACGATGTTCCAGAGCCTGAGCCCAGCGTCCCTGAGCCTCCAGCTGGTCCCCCGTGTCCTTGGGGGAGAGAGATGAGTGTGCGGCGCCGGCCAATCTGGGCAGCCGCAGCCCAGCCATAGTTCACCTTTATGTCTGCGGAGCTGCCCTCGGCTTTCAGAACGGGGAAGTACAGGCATCAATCTGAGCTTTCCAAGAAGTTTCAGTTCCACGTCTTCAGCCCGAGAGGAGGCACAGCGACAGGTTTTGCCTGGTGATGATGTTCGGGGGAATGGGGGAGGTGGCCAGCGCCACTGCTTTCTAGCAAGGCTGTCATTTCAGCCGGGACTTCAGGGCTCAGCTGGGTGCTTCTGCTTTTCCCCAGAGAATCCTTTCTTGGTTCGATTTCTATCTTTTATTATTTTTTAAAAATGTTTTGAATGTAAAAGGTCATTGAAAAATTCTACCTTTTATTTTATTTTTTTAAATGTTTATTTTTGAGAGAGAGTGAAAGAGCAGGGGAGGGGCAGAGAGAGAGGGAGACGCAGAATCCGAAGCAGGCTCCAGGCTCCGAGCTGTCAGCACAGAGCCCGACGCGGGGCTCGAACCCACGAATCGTGAGATCATGACCTGAGCCGAAGCCGGACGCCCAACCAACCGAGTCACCCAGGGGCCCCCAAATTCGACCTTTTAAACAAAGCTTGACACCTGGTCATTAGGAGGAAGGCTTTCCAAAGAAGCCACGCTACAAACGTCACGTCGCGCACCGCACATGACGGCCACGTAAACTCAATTCTGTAAGAAATATTCTGCTTAATTGATTTTCTGGAAGAAAATCTATTATGTTTCTGTGGGCCTGACTATTGATCTGCAGCCCTGCAGAAGTAATGAAGAAGCTTTGTGATCAATAAGGCCAAAGTGTATCTTACCCTGAATCTGCTCTGCCCGCCCACGGGGATGCGACCGGCCGGACTCCCCAGGCGGCCCTGGGAGGGCAAGCCGCCTTCTCCGTGACTGCTGAGATTTATTTCTGTTGGCATCAACAGAACAAACGAAACCCTGTCGACTTTCCTTGCTCTGGAAGCCGAGAATCCATAGATTCACCGGACGTCACAAAACACCCAAGGCCAAGACTTGCAAATAAGAAGAAAGGAAAGAAAACCCGAACATTTTTTTAACCTTAGGGCCTTAACTCCTCCCCCACACTTAATTAGGGTAATATTTGACGCCTCGGTATTTCAGCTGGTTTTCTTTCCTTTTTCTTTCCTTTGTATTCTCTGACATCCTGGCCCCCTCCCCCGCCCCCCCCCCAATTGGTTTTACAAGTCCTAGAAGGTTCTCTTGCCTCTGTGGTGAGTACTGAATACAGGTAGGCACGACTGCAGGCTGATAATTCTGGGTTAGGCTGCCATTGCTCTCTTATCCTCTAAAAAAAAGATAACGTTGCAATAAGGCACCTGCAGTACACAAACCGCCGTGAGGAAATAGTGCCGACACCACCCGGAGGTGGCGTTAGGCTACGGGAAGAAACGCTTCCGGAACCGGAGAAGGAATCTGGGTGGCTGTAAATTCCAGGATTTATCATTTACATTCTGCCTTTAAACCAGAGGACACCCCGGAGGCAGATTCTGGTCAGAGGCCGTGCAAACCCATCCCGGGGCTTCCAGTGGATTCGGGAACATGCTGGGCGCCCTGGCCCCCTCCCCCTCCCGCGTCGTTGGTAGGTGCAGCTGGAAGGGGGGGTGTGTGACGTGATTGCAAAGTGATGCAGTCGAGGTCAGCGGGGATCACATTTCTGAGAGCTCTGCCTAAGGGCACTGGGGAGCCACGGAGAGATTTTTAGGAGGGGAGAGCAGTGAGCAGATGTGTAACTTTCCAGCTGTTACCGCCTACGGTGCAGAAGGACAGGGCTCAGCCCCGCTCTGCGAGTGCGCATTGGAATCCATAGCCGGCGCTTGCCCTGGATGGAGGGAGGCTCCACTCATTTCACACAGCAGCCCTCCCAGGGAGCTACTGTTATTCTCCCATTTTACAGATGAGGAAACTGAGGCACACGCAGAGGGCCCCGCGCCACAGGGGAGCATCTCGTGCACAGCACTCCCCTGGTCAGGTGAAGACTTGTGTCCCTCCTCCCTCAGCGCCCCAGGAGCGCATGCTGTATGGGAGGCAGTGGAGGGGGGACGCCTCGCATAGAGAGGGAGAGATCGAATTTGTATTCTAAAATGCAAATGCTTTGTGGACATGGGTGCCTGGGTGGCTCAGTCGGTTAAGCGTCCAGCTTTGGCTCAGGTCATGGTCTCATGGTTCATGGGTTTGAGCCCCGCGTCGGGCTCTGTGCTGACAGCTAGCTCAGAGCCTGGAGCCTGATTCGGATTCTGTGCCTCCCTCTCTCTCTGACCCTCCCCTGCTCACACTGTCTCTCTCTGTCTCTCAAAAATAAATAAAAAGCATTAAAAAATTTAAAAAAATAAAAAACATAAAAACAATGTAAAAAAGAGGAAATGCACCTGTTAGTAAATGACTGCACAAGCCCATCGTCCAGTCGGTTAAGATGAACTGGTGTCTTCCGACTTCAAAGCCCAGCCCGGAGCTTGGCCCAGGGGAGGAGGAGGGGTGGCCATCGTGGGAGGGACGGGTCCCACCCTGACCTGGTGAGGGGGGCGCTCAGGGGTCCAGACACAGCGACCTGGGGGGGGCGTGGAGGTGACTCGCAGAGGCGAGTGCCTCCCTGCCTGCAGGTGTCTACACCATCATCCTGCATGTTTGCCGGGCGCCTCCTCCTCCGTGCAGCACACCCCTGCGCAAGGCACCCGGACACCGCAGTGACGCGTGGAGGACATGGCTTCCAGAGCCAGCGCGCCACCGGGCGCCCCCACGTCTGCAGCGGGAGACGGAGAGAGAGGGGCTGAGCTGGGCAGAGCAGGAGGGGTGAATTCAGAGAGAAATCCTGCTGCATCTCGCAGATACCCCTGCACGCCCACTCACGCCGCGCACGAAGGGCTGCGCTGGAGGAACAGGGAGCCCTCTGCGCCAAACACGCTCAACCCTGCACCCGGCCCCGGGGAGGCGGCCCTGAGGCTGGCCAGCGCCCGCTGCCATTCAGACAGCCCCCAGGCTGGGAGAAGGAGCTTTGAGCCCCCGAGGGACGGAGGGAGGAGCCCCGGTGGAAGGAAGGGCAGGTCCCCCTGGTCCGCTCTGAGCCGGGGAAGGACCTGGGATGGACTTCCCTAACACGGGAGCCCTGAGGGGCCGTGAGTGCCAGAGGTCACCACGGAACTGTGCGTTAGTGTCCCCTGGGCACTTGGAAGCCACAGAAGGGAAGCAGGGCCATCCCAGACACGCGAGGTCATGGTCTCTAGGTGAGGCCTGAGCCTCAGCAGTTTTACGGTCCCCCGGTGACTGTCACGTGCAGCCGGGGCTGAGACCCTGGGGCCGACCCTTCACTGGGCGCAAACACCGTGGTTCTCAGGTGCGGCTGGGCAGCTGGGAGCCAAAACGGAAGAGGCGGGTGGGAGGGTCAGGGAGAGGGAGGCTAGAAGAGGGTTAGGGGGACACTTTCCTTCCACTGTGGTGACAGGCTGGGGACCTCCGGTGGATGAGGACCTTATGTGTGCCTGGGCACAGAGAAGGAGCTCAGTGACCGTGTCAGGTGAAAACGGGTGGATGGTGACTGTGGGAGGTGGTTGGTGACTAGAGGTGGGGGGAGGATGGGTGAGGGGTAGGTGGGGTGGGGGGAGGATGGAGGTGGGGGCGCTGGATCCTCGGGCTCCCCTGGGGAAGCTTCCCCGATGGGTGGCTGTGGGGTGGAGGCGGGGCCCAGGTTTCACGGGAAACACCGCGAGGAGTGAAAACCCTGTGCGCGCACAATCGGAGCTCTGACGAGAGCCAGCCTTGAACACAGTTTGTCTCCGGTTCTTCAGCTGGGAAGCTGCAGGACTCTCGGCGTCCAGAGGGAATCTGTGAGACTCGGGCTTTCCCGGTGAAATCCTGTCCAGGCGCGGCGGGGTCTCAAGTCTGGAGTTCATCTTCCTCCCGGTGGGCTTCCTGGGCGGGACCCCCGCATCTCCTTCCCAAGGTCGTGGCCTCTGCATGGGAACCGGGTGTGTCTAGTGCTGACGGGAGCCCCCCTCCCCACCCCCTACTCCCCTCCCCACTCCCCCACCCCCCATCCCCACTCCCCCAGCCGTCCCAGCTCAGCCCCCCGCCCCCCTGCCCTCCTAGGGCACCATCGGCCACTTGAAGAGAACAGACAGGGTTCCTTCTGAGTTTTCCAAAATGCTGCATGCAGTCTCTTTAAAGAGCAACCCTCTATTCACGATTATATCCTCTCCACCTTTTGGTGTTAGAAACCCCTCACTTCATGAAAGAACAGAGCTGTGGGCTGCACATGCGTTGGGACCTGGGCCTCCTCGGGGGAACAAGACAGCCGGCCAGGTTCACTCCCTGCCTCCCTGTGTTGACGTTTTGCCATGTGGAGGACTCGAGGGAGGACGCGTCCCCGCGAGCCGGGCTTCTGGGAGAGTGACGCAATCAGGCGGGAGGCCCGGGGAACCCCAGTGGCCCTTCCTGCCCACCTGGCGCTGAGCGGGCAACAAACAGTGCCTGAGCACCTGCTGTCTGGGAGCCGGGGGTCCAGGGAGACCGTGATAAATGACGTGGTCCTTGCCCTTGGTTGGGAGGGGGGGCTGAGACTAAAAGTCACCGAGCACCTTCAGAGGGTGGACCCCTGCCCGCCTCACGTGGCCCCCCAGCCACGGCCCCCCAGCCAGTCACTGTGCTGCCGGGTTAACTGGGCCTGGAGCCCCTTTCTGCGGAACGGGGCGACTCCTGGCTGGCTCCGGCGGCCGGGGCACAGGCCTGTCTACGGGTGTGGGTGGGGGCGCCTCACAGGTAAACCCAGATCTCCAGCACGTTAACGGTTTTGTTTGTGTGTGTGGGGGGGGGGGGCGGGGGCTTCACGCCGGAGATCGGGAGAGCAGGCTGCACCGGGCTGAGGGGAGGGGGTCGTTCTCAATGCCTGGGGTTGGCTGCCATCCTGGTTTTTTCCGTTATGGCTGGCCCATGTGTGTGTGTGTGTGTGTGTGAGGAGGGAGAGGGAGGGGAGGAAGAGAGACAAGGAAATAGAGAAGGCAAGAGGGAGGGTAAGAGAGAGAGTGTAAGAGAAAAGGAGAGAGGGAGACAGAGAGAGGGAGAGAGAGGGAGGGAGAGATGGAGAGAGAAGAAGAGAGTAAGGAAGACAGAGAGAGGGAGAGAGAGAGAGAGAGCGATGTAGAGAGAGAGAGGGAGTAAGAGGGAGAGGGAGATAGCGATGAAGAGGGAGAGAGAGAATGGATGGCCCACCTGGGACAGAAACCACGGCCCAGCTGGGTCATGTGACCCATTCTCTTCTGGCCTGACTTTCCAGTGAGATCTGCCAAAAGAAAATCAGAAAGAAAAAAGGTTTCCTGGTGGAGAAGAAAACCATGTTTGGGACACGTCGTGACATTGGGACATGTCGTGACGCTTAAGATCTGCTGCACTGGTCCTGAGGAGGGGGGAGGGGGGCTTTGGACACGCGAGTGGGGGGAGGGCACAGTGCCCAGCCCTCCTGCTGCAGGGGTGCGTGACTCGATACCGAGGGAGCCCTGGCTCCCGCCACCCCTCCTGCGCCTGGTGCCCGGTGCCCCGTGGGCTCCCGCTCCCCGGTCCGCCCTTGGCCTTCCCTGCCCCCTAAACCTCCCTCCTGTCACTCATGGGGTCCTCCCTCCCCCCATTCCTCCTGTTCACCGGCCACCGTTTCCTCGGCTGGACGCGTGCCCACAGGCCAGTACGTGACAGTCGCTCAATAAATATTTGCTGTGGAACAGGCTCTCATCAGTGCTTTCAGGCCCCCGAAAGTGGTGGTGATTTAAGCTGCACCTTGTAGGCGAGGAGACAGGTCTGGAGGGAGGTCACCCGCCGACGGCCACCCATGTGGCCGGGCCGGCCTGCTGCCAGCACCTGGGCTGTGTACGCAGGGTCCCCCGCCACGTGCCTCCCTCCTTCTCCAAGACCCAGAGACGCGGAGGGACCCTACACAACAGCCCGGACAGCCCTCGACTTTATTCCCAAAGACTGCCGGTCCCTCAGACACAATGCCTGTGTAGACAGAGCCAGGGCGTGAACCCGCTGCAGAAAACCCACCGGCTCGAGAGGGGGCGGCGGCCAGCTTGCCACTGGCACCGAGTGTCCTGGCCCCATGCAGGAGGGGTCCGGCTGGGTCCCGTCCCCAAGCCCCCCAGGCCACCTGCCGTCCCTTCCTCCTTTCATCCAGGTGGTCCTTGTCTCGCAGGCCGGGGGCCAGTGGAAGGGTCTCCTTACTTTGTGCTGAACACGACCCTTCTGCAGCACCGGTCTGGAGGCCGGAGTCCCCAGAAGGGAGGGAACTGCTGATGTCCAGAGGCTGTCCTTGTAGTACTGAAGAGCTTCCTTCCTGGGCCTGTGTGGGGGCTCAACCGGAGAACAGGACCCCCCAGTCTGAACGTAGCCCCATTATACCTGAGCTCCAGGGGAGGCCCAGGGGTGCGGGGTTCGCACTGGTGGGAGAGGGAGGGAAGGCATATGAGGGGCTTTGAATTAAAAGAGGCTGCTGGGTCCCAGGCACTCATATTAACAAGAAAAAAGCCTGTGGGGTGCCTGGGTGCTCAGTTAAGCATCTGACTTTTTTATTTTTTTAATATTTATTGCATTTTGAGAGAGAGAAGGAAAGAGAGAGACAGAGCATGAGCAGAGGAGCAGAGAGAGAGGGAGACACAGAATCCGAAACAGGCTCCAGGCTCTGAGCTGTCAGCACAGAGCCCCGCACGGGGCTTGACCTCAAAAACTGCAAGATCATGACCCGAGCCGAAGTCGGACGCCCAACCGCCCGAGCCACCCAGGTGCCCCCAGTGTCTGGCTTTTGATTTCAGGTTGGGTCATGATCTCAAGGTCCCCTGAGTTGGGCTTTGTCCTGACAGCGTGGGACCTGGTTGGGATTCTCCGTCTCTCTCTTTCTCTCTCTCAAAATAAATACCTTAATAAAAACAATAGCCAGCCAGGGGAAATAATGACCCTTTGGCATATTTAAAAGAAAAGTCGATGGGAAACAGCAATGGAGCCCAGAGGGGAAAGCCCCCCACTGTCCAGGGGGGACTGACCCATCACAGTGTCCAGTTCAACTTTGCGGAGGGGGTCCTGGGGGGAGGAATGAGGGAGGTCTTTTCAAGCCAGAGGGCAGGAGCTGTCTCCGCCCCAGGTCTCTGAGTGGCCCTGGTGGGTGAGACCCCTGTTCGCACGTTGGTCGCGTGGTCCTGCCTCAGCTCGGCGGCTCGGACCGCCCGGCGTCGGCGGCGCTGTGAGAGGCTGGCGGCCAGGCCGGGGTTCATGGATCTCCGTATCTGATCTCATGTCATCTTATCTCTTTGCTGCATTTACACACGGGCACCCGAGGCTCAGAGGGGTTAGGACGCCTGCTTGGGGGTGCGGCGCTGGGGTCTGGACCCAGTTCTGTTGGCCTCCCGGGCTCCCGACCCCAGCGCGGGACAGCCAACGGCTGAGCGCATCGGCCTCCGTATCTGCTTCACATGATCAGTCCTCCACCTCCGAGACCTGGGACTTAGGATCTCTGGGCATGTGATTCCTGCTCGGTCACCCGAAGAAACTACCAGTCCGTTCTTCTTGGGGTCCCGGCGAGGATGACACAACAGGGGTGAAGCCGCCAGTGGGGGACGCGCTTATATCCATCCAAGCGCCTAGGTTTGGGGAGGACTTCTCCGTCAAACTCTCTTTAAATAGACGGGAGCGATCCAGACCAACGGAAGCATCCTCACACCCCACACTTGCACCACGTTCTCGTCTCTGCACTCATGTACATATATTTACACACACACGTGTTTATATCGAGCCCCATATGTATACATTTCCATACACGCAAGCATGCTCACGTCTATTTATGTACACATATATATTCATATGTGCATATAATCCTGTCTGTCTATGCACACAAGCACGGATATTTATATATGCATATATATTTATATCTATCTGTCCCTGCCTGCATTCCTATCTGTCTATGTACACACACACACACACACACACGCACACACACACACGCACACACACATTCCTTTTGCTTTGTTTTTCTTGGCTGGAAAGTCAGAGGTTTCTTCCTCTTCCCTAGAAGTGATGGCATCGTAATGACTCCCAAGGCTAAATTTTCCGCAAAGAGAAAGCAGCCTGGTCCCTGCTGGGGGGAGAGGTGACCTGTCCCCTCTCTTGTCACAAGTCGGTGGCCCGGCCACAGCCCAGGGCCTCTCTCCCAAGAAGGACAGTGAATGCCCGACGTCTGACACGTCAAATCAGCGAATGAGCAGGAGTCCTGGGAGCCCCGAGAGCCTGACCCTCACCTCTAAGGCTTAAAAATATGGTAATGTAATTAGCAGCCTCGGCAGCCTAATGAGGCCTCTCTAAAATGCTGATAAAATACCACTAAAGGAAATTGCTCGAGATCCTCTTCAAACTTTCCAACATGTGAAGTGGGTCCTTGTGGAGAAAACGCCAATCTAGTCTCCTTTCTTCAAGGTTCAAGATTAATTAGGGGCTTATTTAGTGCCTGAATGAGGAAAAAAATGAACTCTTGGATCACAAAGCATTGAAACCAATTTTTTAATCATTTTTTTTTTTTTTACAATTACATTCCTATCATAAAAGTCTTCATTAGACGTTGTCACCAGCTTGCATTGTGTTAGAGAAGTGTTAGCACCCTGGGCTTTTGACAAGACTGCGTTTCCTTCCCATTAAAGAGGCTCTCCTAACAAAAGCCTTTTCTTTCTTCTGAACAGAGAAGGGCTGTGGCTGGGAAGGCGAGGCCAGGCTCCCGGAGGAATTCAGCTCCCCGCTTGTCCACAACCTGAGTGCACCCGGTCTTTTCTGTGGCCACGGCCTCTTCCCAAATGAGATGGACCAACAGGGCGCGGGGCATGCGTACCAGGCTCCCTGGAGCGTGCGTTCATTTTCACAGCCCTTGGCGGTGATGGGACAGGCACGGGGAGGAGACGAGTCCCGCGCACCTCTTTCTCCCTGCTCCCTACACATAGCCAGGAGCGGAGGCGAATCTGGACAGCCGCCCTGCGACTATTAGCCAGCCCAACCCTTCCCTCCATTTGGCAAATGCTCGTGGCGCACCGGTGTTACGCGCCGGCAGGGGCTGGGACAGAGCAGGAGTCCTGGCCGCCTGGCCTGCCTCCCTCCTGCGGGCCCCCAGCTCCCTCCGCAGGTGCACTGCCCGGCAGGCGTGCCCTTGGTGGGCTCCTCGGGGCTTTTCAGCCCTGGCCAGCTCTGGGCTGTCTGAGACAGACAAAACACCAACCAAGGAGGTCTGAACCGCACTCTCCGCCGCACTGAGGGCGTGATCCACCCTGAGCAGCTTCCGGAAACCCCACCAGCTCCACACGATGGCTCAGAGAACGCCAAAGTCGCCACCGTTATAAAACAGGTGGCGGTTGGGAGGCTGCTCAGGGAAGCTCGTACCTGTCAGGCCTGGGGACGTGGTCCTTTGCTTCGCTGCGTGACCTCGAACTTGTGCCTCAACCTCTCTGGACTTCTGTATCCTCCTTCGTAAGACGGGAAAAACCGTACTTTGCAGCTTTGTTACATTTAGATGACATTTTTACTGAGGTCACTAAAGCTATGCTTCATTATGCATTTTCTTTTCTCTTTAATGTTTACTTATTTTGGGGAGTGTGTGAGTGGGGCAGAGAGAGGGGGACAGAAGATTCGAAGCGGGCTCTGTGCTGACTGTCTGACAGCAGTGAGCCCAACGCGGGGCTCGAACCCATGAACCGCAAGATGATGGCCTGAGCTGAAGTCGGACGCTCAACCGACTGAACAACCCAGGCGCCCCTGGCTTCATTTTGTATGGACAAAGCATTTGGTCAGATACTCTCATAGGCAGCATTTCATTTATTCAGTCTAGGAGGAAAGGAAAGGCTAGCTTCACCTCTGTTTTATACATGAGGAGGCCCTTGCAGAGGCCAGATCCAGTATCCTGCGGCTAAGAAGTGGTCCAGTTGGATTCAGGCCCAGGCGTTTTGACTCCAGACCTTATGCTCTTCTTTAAAAATATTTCTTTCATTTATTTATTTTTGAGAGACAGAGAGTGAACAGGCAAGGGACAGAGAGAGAGGGAGACACAGAATCTGAAGCAGGCTCCAGACTCTGAGCTAGCCGTCAGCACAGAGCCTGATGTGGGGCTTGAACCCATGAACTGTGAGATCATGCCCTGAGCCAAAGTCAGACGCTCAACCGACTGGGCCACCCAGGCGCCCCGCCAGACCCTATACTCTTAATCACTGCCTCCGGGGGCATGCCTGCTCTTCCACACCTGGAACGGCATGGACACACAGGGGACCTCACTGTGCACCCAAGCGCGTATGCAGTGGGAGCCCCGGCACAGGCCGATCACGACTAGAAATGATCAAGGTGATTTGCAAACGTCACTGCAGTTGACACTGGTCCACAGCCGCAGGGGCAGGAGAACGCAGGCGCTGTCAAAGCAGGTTCCAGATGCCTGGGGCCTGGGACCAGATGGCGGATGGGGGCTGAGTGCGTGACTGCGGGCACACCTCCAGTGTGGCTCTGAGGCGCAGTCAGGCATGAGCAGAGCTGCCCCCCATTCCCCTCTCCTCCCCGCGACAGGGAGCAATCCGTCCTAAGGCTGTTCCGTACTCGGAGATGGTGGCGGAGAATTCACCCTCAGTACTGTACCCACCCTCAACAACCACCCCTTGCAGCTGAAGATGGGGGGTGGGGGGCATTTGCATTCCGGGGCCACTGCACCTTCAGGTTGGGGCATTCCCTGGGGCTTCAGGGGGTACATCTCTGGGCACCGCCTGGGAACCGGAGGGCAGGGCCGTGGAGGAGGATGCAAGTGTGGCCCAAAACCCTGGGAAACGTGGCATCCGAGGGTTGGTCGGTCCTGTGGGGGGTGGGCTCCACGAAGCCCTGCTCCATCACCAGAGCACCCTGTCCTTGATGGACATGAAGGAGACAGCGGCCTTCAGCACCCCGGGAGGGCTCAGCTACCCAAGACAACAGGAGATTCAGAGAGAGCTCGGATTTGCATCCACTTTGCATCTCATTTGCATAGGACCACAGCCTGCCTGGCCGGTGAGGGGCTCCTCCATACCCTGTCCTCTGGAGAGGAGGAGGGGCCAGCAGCAGGAGGACAGGGCCCCTGCCCAGGGCGCAGGGGCAAGGATCGGTTCCTCTGAGGTCCAGGGGTCCCCGGAAAACTGCCAGGGGGCAGGAAGTTCTTTCTTTTCTGGGGGGTCATTTTCTCTCTGAAGCCGAGAGCTCACGGTGCAAAGAGGTGGCCCTTGTGGCTTCATGTCTATTTGGGTCACTTGCTTTCTGGGGCTGCCAGGAGCACAGCCGTCCTAGTGCTCTAGGAAAGGGGGGGCGCATTGTTCTGGGTTTGAATGAGATTCTTCTACTGAAATCCTTTCATTACCATCATGCCAGCCGGCTGCTCCTGGGCCGGGCTGGCGGGCTTGCACGCCCCCTCCCCATGGCAGGCCAGGCTGGACTCAGGGTTGGGGGGCGGTGGGGGTCCCCCAGGACCTACCCCGGGCTTCCTGTCGAAGGAGACTCATTCTGGGCGGTCTGAAGCCTTTGCCCTTTCCAAGTTTCGAACCTGGAGAGAGACTGGGGCCGAAGTTTGTGCGCACAGGATCGCGGGTCTGGTTTGACTGTGCCCACCCGGGACCCCCACCCCCTGACACTCAATCCTGGAAGGCGGGAAACGACCATGGAGGCAAGGGGGGCGCGTTGCCTCTCTTTCCTCCTCTGGAAATGGACGGTAGCTGGGCAAGGCGGCTGGAGAAGGCTTCGACTCCCTGCACACCGCCGTCCCCGCCTGCAGCTTCCAGGAGGCGCTGGTCCTGCGCCCAGGGCTTGACGAGATCAAATCCCACTTCTGTCACTTGTCTCTGGGTGGCCCTGGGCTGGTCCTGAACCTCTCTGAGTCTTTTTTTTTAAAAAAATTTATTTACTTTTTTGAGAGAGAGAGAGAGAGACAGAGCATGAGCAGGGAGGGGCGGAGAGAGAGGGAGACACAGAACCCGAAACAGGCTCCAGGCTCCCAGCTGTCAGCACAGAGCCGGACGCGGGGCTCAAACTCATGGACCACAAGATGATGACCTGAGCTGAAGTCAGACGCTTAACCGATGAGCCCCCCAGGCGCCCCTGAACCTCTCTGAGTCTTAGCTTCCTGCTGTCCCATAAGCATGACACCATCTTGAAATGGATACTTACTAGCAAATCTGAGGTCAGGGGTCAGTGGCTTCTGACCCTTCATGACGGGTGTTCTCAGGGCACACGACCCCCCCCCCCCGCTCCCACCTCTCTACCCCATCCCCTCCTCAGTTTCACTGGTTCAGCATTTAGGGCAAGAATCAACCCTCACCCAGGATCTAGCGGGGGAGGGTCCTGGGATCTGACCTCGGCTGGTGGCTGTCCCTCACCCACCCCTGCTCTGCGGAAGGGGAGGCGGGGCTGGGGCCTCAGCCCTGCCGAGCACACCGCTACCAGGTAGGAGCCCATGGCACCTGTCCTCCGCACACTTGGAGATGGAAGCAGGGGTGGGGGGGACCGAGACCCGGGAAACACCCAGCAATAAAGGACTTTAAAATAGATTTACTTTAATTATATACTTGGGTAATTTGCTACCGATTCCCATCCTATCATTAAATTACAACAGTAACTCGTCTAATGGGTTTTCACCGAGAAAACATTCATTTTATTTTATTATGTTTTTGTGCTGTGGTCTGTAATGAAGGCACCAAGTTCTGGCCTTGGTCCCCCGTGTGGGCCGACCGGCGGGTGCGGGGTGGGGATGGGGCCCTGACGAGCAGGGGGGAGTCAGGGTGCTGCCTGCTGGCTCAGGGCAGGCCCAGAGGAGCGGAAGGGGCAGGGCTGGGGGGGGGCGAGGGGGCTGCTGGGGGTGGGTGAGGACGGGCGAGTGGACAAGATGGACAGAATGGGGTCGCAGCTTCCCCGTGGGTCTGAGCGGGCCCGGGGAGCAGGGAGGAGGATGGGAGGGCTCCCTTCATCGCCTGCGCTTGCTCTTCGGAGGCGGGAGGGGAGAAGGGAGGCGCGGAAGGAGCACAGCCCCCTGCATCCTGGTGCCTCGCTTTCCTTGGCCCCGGAAGGAGCGTCCCTGAAGAAAGTCAGGGCCGCCGACCTTTGCTCCGCCGCCCTCAAGTCCAGTCCCGCGCTCGAGGGTGGCGTCAAGGCCCCTCCCACAGGAGCGCTCAGAGTCTGGAAGATTCCGGGCGTGGAGAGCCGTCATTGTTTGTCTCTCTCTTCTCCGGCTTCTCTGAGCCGGGGCCCTTGGCCACCCAGAGTCTCAGCTGTCACTCTGCCCGAACGTCAGACAAAGACCGAGGGAGAGTGCGGACGGGTGCCGTGCCCGTGCTCCAGTGTGGCAGGGACCGGACACAGGGACAGGACCCGTAACCATCATCGTGAGAACAGAAACACGTTTTGAGCACTAGCCCTTTGCCTGGCCTGTGGCTCTGCACTTTATGAAACACAGGAAAACCTTGGTCGGGGAGCGTAATTCATTCCGGAGACACGCTCGTCCTGCAAAACGTTCGTATATCGGAGCAAATCTCCCCCTTGGAAATACCGGAAACTCAGGTGATTCGTTGCACGAGCCAAAAATACTCATGTAGAAATGATTGCAATACTGTATATAATGCAAAATGATAAAGAAAAGACAAAATATAAAGAAAATAAATGAATTCGCCCCTTGAAAACCTTCGGGGCCGGGGTGAGGGAGACGAGGGGAGGGATGCCGCGCGATCGCTAATGAATCACTGCCCTCCTGGGCTCAGTGGGACCTTTTTCTTTCCCTGCAGCTTTCACACGGAGCCCATCCCATGGCCTGGAAGGAAGCAAAGCCTTCCTCAGCTCACTCTCGTCTGGAAAGATCTGTCCATAGGTGCTTTGAAGTGACAAGAATACACTAGGGCCGGGGGTGGGCACCTTCCAATGTTCCGAAAGAGGATTGGTTCCGGACAAACACCGTGGCCTGAGATCAGGCAAGGGAGCATGGGAGACGATCACTCATAATCCGTCAGAGAGAGAGAGAGCGAGAGAGAGCGAGGGAGCACCGTTGGCTCCGTCGTGATCATGTGATGTCAGGTGTCACGTGTGACTCCTATGGCAAGACCTCGCTCGTTTATCAAGTTAAAATTTATTAGAGGAGTTCCTGGGCTGCTCAGCCGGTTGAGTGTCCGACTTCGGCTCACGTCATGATCTCACAGTTTGTGGGTTCGAGCCCCGCGACAGGCTCTGTGCTGACAGCTCAGAGCCTGGAGCCTGCTTCAGATTCTGTGTCTCCCTCTCTCTCTCTGCCCCTCCCCTGCTCATGCTCTGCCTCTCTCTGCCTCAAAAATAAAAAAATGTTAAAAAAAATTTTTAAAGGTTATTAGAAACGTCTGCTCATGTTGCGGAAGGCTCGCAGAACAAGTGGCTCGCCCTCCGAGGATGTTCTGATGTTGTTACAATCACGGCGGCTCTGCTTTGAGGTAGTGTGGATGGTTCTTCTTCATTTACAGGCAAGGAGACTGAGGCATAGGTCAGCTTATTAGAGGTAGAAGTGCTGAGTGCCTGGTGGAGAACTTGACCTAGGCGTGACCCTGAAGCTCAGGCTGGTCTTGGCTGGTTCCCAGAGGTTAGGGCGCCAAGGCCTCCTGGGCAGCCCCGTGTGGGGGCCGGAACGGCGTCCCGGGTGGACCAGTGTCTCCAGTGGCTCTGCTCTGTGGGAGGATGGGAGGAGATGGCAGGTGGCCTCCCTGGGGACCCGTGTGTCACTGCTGTGGTGGCGGCTGCAGGGTTACTCCTGAGGCCTCCCGCTGGCCCGCCCAGCTCTTCCCTCTTCCTCTCCTGGTTGTGGTCGGGTCCTCCTCTCTGCAGGCCCCGCCCCCTCTGGGATGGGGACCCCTCTCGCCAGGCCCTGCCCGCGCTCCGCCCCACCTGCCTCGTCCCACCGGTGTCCTCCCTCCAGCGGTCCCCTGCGTTGCGTCGCCTGCACCTGCAGCTCCTGCCACCTGTCACACCAGGGACTTTGTCCGGTCCCGCTCTGTGCCCCCTGGCCTCGTGGTCCTCGGTGGCTCCTCTGTCTTGTTCCTGGTATTTTTCTAGGCTTCCTCCTGGCCTTACTCTCCGACTCTAAGGAGACCAGTTTCTATTCAGCTCTTAAGCACTTTCTGACTCAGGGCTGCCCCTGGAGGGGGGCACCTGCCTCGCCCCTGCTCACTCCTGCTCACCCCTGCCTCACTTCTGCTCACCCCTGCTTCACCCCTCCTCACCCCTGCTCATCCCTGCCTCACCTCTGCTCACCCCTGCCTCACCTCTGCCTCACCTCTGCTCACCCCTGCCTCACCTCTGCTCACCCCTGCCTCGCCTCTGCCTCACCCCTGCTTCACCCCTGCCTCACCTCTGCTCACCCCTGCCTCACCCCTGCTCACCCCTACCTCACCCCTGCTCACTCCTACCTCACCCTTGCTCACCCCTGCCTCACCCCAGGGCAGCTGCTGTGCTGTAGTCACAACCCTTGCCCCGCATCCAGGCCACTCCCCCCACCCTCATGCGTTTAGGGGGTGCGTCTCCAGCCTGGTTCCAGCTCAGGTGCCCTCCCCTCCCCCACCCCCGGCCGCCCCCAGCCCCGAGCCTGCAGGTCCCCAGAGATCTGACAGGGAGGAGGCGAGAGAGCAAAACGCATGCTCACCTGCACATCGTCATGGGAACAAACCGTGCCACAGGGACCAGGTCACATGCGCCAGGCACGTTGGAAAAGCGGAGGACGGAACGCCTCCCTGTCTAAGCTGCAATTAGGGACAGCGAGGCAGGTCGAAGTCAGTGAATGACATACCTCGTCGGCGTCTTAGTTAACGAATCCCTGGCGACCAAGTGTCCTCGCGATAAACAAATGAACAATTCAGCAGCCACTCGGCGCGGGCGGTGGGGCTGCCACTCCACCAGAGGCGTGAGGGGGTTTGTGGGAAGCAGGTGGAAAATTGCTTGGGAAGGCGTGTGTAATTAATGGATAAACTCAAGCACCTTAAGGCAAATTAATTTGTCTCCAACCTTGAGCTTCTCAGCCAGGGATCTGGAGAGAAGAGGAGGTGAGTTGTGTCCGTTACCTCTCCATTTCCCTTCCCAGAGCCCGGGCGCCTTCACCCGGGGCCCGGGTACCTCGCAGTCCCCTCTCCTGGAGCGGGGAGTGCCTGGCAGCCGGGTCAGCCGGGCTTGGAGCCGCCTCCGCCTGCACATTGGGGGTTCCCAGCAGCTCTGCTGTTCTAGCAGCTTCCGGCGACCCCGAACACCGACGTCCGGGGGCCCTTACTGACCATCCCAGATCACGTCCTCTGCTCCTTCTGTGCCTCTGTCTGGTTCCATGTTGTTTCCGCCCCTTGTCGGCACCACTCCTGACACGACATTCTCTCCGCCACACGTGAACGTCCTCCGTGGGCCGAGTCCCGGTCCAGGGAGCCAGGGACGCGGAGGACCCCGCACCCGCGCTGCTCAGAGCCACTCAGATGCTCTCCGTTGTCCTTGGAGGGTGTTTCAGGAGCCGAGTGAGTCTTGATTATGAAATTAAAATGAGTTCGTGCTTCCTCTTGGTGGGGAGCTTTTATTTCTGCTCTGGTTTATTGACCACTTATTTCTAAATTACAGCCCTTACCTTCACCCAGCAGTGCCTTGCAGGTTTGGTCTCCCTGAAGGCATACACGGAGCCTGCAGGATGTTAATTAGAGCGAGAATGCAGGGAAGGAAGCCGGAGCCGGCAGAGGGAGGCTCTGGCCCTAAGAGCGGTCCTGAGCTGGCCGAGCCACCGGTCCTTCATGCCCTCCCCTGATGGGACTTTGGACGCGGCCTGCCCTGGGGGGGCGAGGCCTTCCTGCAGTGGAGGCCCTCTCTGAGCCCCTGCGTCCAGCATCGACAGGTGACCTGGGTGGGGTGGGGGGGGCCCAGCCCACAGTCTGCTCTCTTGTGGCATTGCTCCGCGCACGAGTCTTGCTGACCCTCGGGGATGGCCTAGGACCCTAGCCTTGGCATCCAGCTCATCACTACCCATGTCCTAGCCAGTCCATTCAAGGTCCCTTTGTCTGCCCGGAGAACTCCTACTCACGCACCGAGACCCAGACCAATGTCCCCTCTGCAGAGATGGTGTCTCTGTCTTCTCTCTGGCCGTCCGTGCTTCTCTTGGGGCTCCACAGCTTCTCTTGGGGCTCCACGGCGCCTCCTCCCTACCCGGCCCTAGGATTTACCCTCATGTCTATAGATTCTCTGCAAGCCTGCCTCCCCGCCCCCGCAGACCATGGGGTCAGAGAAATCTCTGCTTTCTCCCTCACCATGCCCGGAGTGCAGAAGCTGCTCCATGTAGCAAACCATGAGGCCAGTGTCCGGTGAGGGGTGCGGGGAGGCTGTCTTCCAGCCCAGACGGACAGCGCAGGGCGTCAGGCCCCAGGCAGATCCCCGCCTCCAGACCCCCAGGACCCTGGGGACCCTCAGAGCCACCAGCCCCGTTGGTGGGAAAGGCCCTGCCATTAGGGACACAGCTGCCCGCTGGGGACGTGAGACAGATAGGCTCAGTTGCTCACGTTGACATCATCCGGTGGCCATTCTCCTGCTTGGGAAACCTCCCTAGCTTCTCGGCGGCCTGAGCCCCATCAGTTTGATGGATGGGCCGGGTTTGTGGAGAGCTCTTCCTCCGGGTTCTGAGCCCCCTTCCCTCTGTGACAGGGGGAGTCAGGGAGGTGGGGGGGGTGGCAGGCAAGGATGTTTAGCTCTCCCTCCCTGGCGCTGCCACCCGGCCCTTTAGAGGTTAAATGTATTTATGTGGTGGCTGTGGGAGGTGGCAGCGCTGACAGGGAGGGAGAAGAATGAATGCCAGCGTCCTAGCGCCCCGGGCTGGGCTGCAGTCCTTGCTGGAGGGGGACTTCATGGCTCCCTGGGGCCACCGCGCAGCACCTGCTCCAGGGGCCAAGGTCTCTTGGACTAAGAGGGGGTGGGGGCTCGGGGTGGGCCCGGAGGGAAGCCGAGGACGCCGGTGGAGGAGAGGAGTGCAGAGGCAGGAGCAGTGGGCGGCTGAGAGCAGACCCCGAGGGTCGGGAGGGCAGGCCACACGGGCAGGGGTTTGTGGACCACGAGGCCCGTTTCAGAAGTGCATCCTGCCCCACAGTCCGGCCCCGTTATGTCTTCGTAGAAGCATCATGCTTTGGATTGTTTGCCGCTCGAATTATCTGATGCTCCTCCCGCCCTCCCCACTGGTGTGTTTGAGCGAGGGAATGATTCCAGCCAGATGCGTGGAGGGACGTGTCCTGGGACTTCTCGCCACTGGCCCGTGGGGGCCCCCGCCGGAGAAATCGGGGCTCACAGGTGATCCCTTGGCGGTGGGCTGCGGGCTTGGGGGGAGTCAGGACGGCCCGTGGCCTCGTCTGTCACTCGAAGCCTGTGTGTCTCCCAGAAGTGTGCCAGGCATGCGTCCCAAGGGCAGGGACAGAGTTTGCCACTTTGGGGCTCTGTGGCACCTGTCACAGCTTGAGAACAGGGGGCTGGGAGGGCAGGGACCATGAAGCCACAAGGCCTGACACTCCAGTGCTTGGTATCTGCCACCTTGTTGATTTCCTTAGCTATGAGCCTCCCCAAAACAGTGCCTCGTGGTTCCCTGTCTCCTCGTGAGGAAAGACGGGAGTCACACTGGGCACCCTTGTGTGGCGTGACTGTTCTAGAAGCTTCCTTATGACCTGTCATCTCATCTGCAATAACCACGCTTGTCTTGGAGGGTGAGACATTGTCTGTGAGGTCCTAGCAGGTGCCTGGCGAAGAGCCAGGTAGCATTCTAATCAACGCTGGGAGGGGGGCGTGGAGAGCCCCGGACAGAGGACATGAAGGGGCTACCCCCACCCAGGGGGGAGTCCTGCCTTCTCTGCAGGCCGTGGCTGCCCAGTAGGGCTATAAAAGTCTTCTGGGGCCCAGTTCCAATGCGCCTGTGGCTCCCCCCGCCCCCCCCCCCCCCCCCCCCCCCCCCCCCCCCCCCCCCCCCGTCCCCAGGCAACTCTCTGACGCAGCTCAGGGTCCTACAATGAAGTTCAATTCTGACACATTTGCCTGGAGAGAATGTCAGATCCCCCAGATTCAGGGCTCCGTCCCCCGAGAATGACGGATTACAGTTTGGAGGGGCCAACGACTCCCTCTTGACTTCGATTAGTTTGCTGGAGGGGCTCACAGAACTCAGGAAACCCTTCCTCCCACCGGTTCCCTGGATTCTCACCACAGGATGGATCTCAGAATGGCCAGATGGAGGAGGGGCACAAGGCAAGGGGGGGAGGGGGAGCTCCCACGCCCCCTCCGGGCACGCCACTGCCCCCAAACCTCCACGCGTCCACCAGCCTGGGTGCCCCTGAACCGGCTCCTTTGGGTTTTTATGGAGGCTTCCTTACAAGGGCACAGGTGGTTACAGCATCAGCCGTGGGTGATTGCGGGACCCTCCGGCCGCTCTCCCCTCCTGGAGGTCGGGGGGACTGGGCGCTTTGACCCTCTGATCATGGGACAGCCAGCCCCCAACCTTAGCCAACGTGCTGTGCTCACCGCTTGGGAAATTCCAATTTCTGTGCCAGAAAGAGGGCTGAAAACCTAACATCTATTTTTTATTACAAATCGCAATATTTCGTGGTGTCCCTGAACGGTCATGGTGATGGCAGCCCTAGCTCCTTTCTGTCTGAGGACGGTTGGGGTCTCGGGGAAATGGACACTCCGTGAGTTTCCTGGGGCAGCTAGAGTAAGTCCCCAGAGCGTGGGGGGACTTAAGACCACAGATCTTACTCCTTCGCAGTTGTGGAGGCCAGAAGTCCAAAATCGAGGTGTTGGCCCAGTCGGGTCCCTCTCAGGCTCTAGGGGAGAGATGGTCCCTCCCTTTCTCCTGGATCCCAGGGGCTGCTGGGAGCGCGTGGTGTGCTGGGCTTACAGAGACGGTCAATCCAGTCTCTGTCTCGGCTGTCACTTGGACTTCTCCCCCGTGTGCGTCTCTGCCTGGATTTCCCTCTTAGGACACCCATCGTTGAATTTAGGGACCAAAGCCTATGACCTCCACTTAACAAATGCCACCTGCAAAGACCCTATTCCCAGAGAGGTTCACATTCACAGGTACTTGGGGTTAGAACTTGGTTGTGACCTTATGGGGGGGTTCAACCCCCAAGCCCCCAAGCCCCCCACTCCAGGAAATAGCCAAGTGGAGTGGGTCATGGTCACAAGCAAGGTGGCACCTCCAAGGACGGCCAGCCCATGCTAGCCATGGGCAGATGACTAGTCTGGAATTTTCAACCATCCTGGAGACCACGGAGCTGTCCCCTGGGCTGTCACGTTTACACACCAACGGGACACTTGGGGGAAGGGAGCCCCGGGGCCGAAGGCCCAGAACCCTTTGGTGGGAAGTGTGTGGCGGCCTGAAGGGCATCTAGTGGAGGCTGGACAAACGACCTTGGGAGATGGCGCCCCAGTGGGCGTCCCTGAGAGCAAGCAGGCTTTGGGAGGTGCTGGAGGAAACAGCTCATCCGGGAGCGGCTGCCCTGGCTGGCCGGCGCACACAGAGCGGGAGGCAGGTCCTCGGCCGCGGTCTCCGGGCCGGTCCTCCGGAGCCCCCACCCCAGGGTCCTGTGCGGCGTGTTTGTCTATAACTTTAAGGGGGAGGGGGGTGGTTGTCTTTTGAGACGCAGAGTGAGGAGGGGCAAAAGCGTCTGTGTTGACAGACCTGAGTTTGAGGTGTATTGATATTTTTAAGAAAGTTAATGTTTTATGTACTTTTGAGAGAAAGTATAAGCAGGGAAGGGGCAGAGGGGCGGGGGGCACAGAGGATCCGAAGCGGGCTCCGCGCTGACAGCAGCGAGCCCGATGCAGAGCTCCAACCTATGAGCCGTGAGATCATGACCCGAGCGGGAGTCAAATGCTCAACCCACTGAACCGCCTGAGCGCCCCTATTGGTTTTTTCTTACACAATATTTTAAAGTTTATTTATTTTTAAGAAAGAGAGAAAGAGAGAATGAGCAGGGGAGGGTCAGAGAGAGAAGGAAACACGGAATCCAAAGCAGGCTCCAGGCTCCGAGCCGTCAGCCCAGAGCCCGATGTGGGGCTCGAACTCAAGAACTGTGAGATCATGACCTGAGCCGAAGTCGGATGCCCAGCCAACTGATCTCCCCGGGCACCCCGCACCTCTATTGATTTTGAAGTAATCTCTATACCCAACCCAACATGGGGCTTGAACTCATGACCCCAAGATCAAGACTCACACGTTCTACCAACAGAGCCAGCCGGGCGCCCTCTGGCAGACCTGCTTGGACCTTGGTACCACCTGTTACAAGCCGAGTGCTGTGAGCTGCCCAGTGAGCCACCCCAAATCTGCGGAAGCCCCACCCTCCAATGTGACATTAGGAGACAGGGCCTCTGGGAGGCCCCTGGGTTTGGATGAGGTCACGAGGCTGGATCCTTCACGGTGGAGTCCATGCCCTTATAGGAAGACGAGAGCCCAGATTCTCTCCTGCTGCAGGAGGTCACGGTGAGCAGGCGGCCGTCTGCGAGCCGGGGAGAGAGCCCCGACCAGGAGCTGAGTCTCCTCGCACCCCTGATCTTGGGTGTCCAACCTCCAAGAGCTGTGTAAGGCCCCCGTCTGTGATGTTTTGTTAATGCAGCCTGAGCTCATGGAGACACTGAGGAACCTGGAGCAAACTCCTTGTTCTCTCTGGGACTCGGTTTTCCGATCTGCAAAATGGGAATGACAAGCCCCGCCCCCTAGGATCCAAGGACCGTGAGTTGGTGTGTGCCAAGCGCCTATCTTGGCCTCCCCACCCTCTCCCAGGTTAGGGGCTTGATGACTGTGGGCACTTACCCCCTCGCACCCACCCCACCCAGCACTCCCTTCTCCTGGGCTGGGAGCCGAAGGAGGTTAGTCTGCCCTTAAGTGCTGTCCTTGGCACTGAAGGGAGGCTCCCAGGCCGGGGAAATGGAGGGGAAAGGCCAGTGGCTGGAGAAGGTGGGGACGTGAGAAGTGGCCAGGGGCAGGTGGAGAGATGGAAGGCAACTCGGAACTGGGAGAGGGGGCCCTGTCACGAGGCCGGGCTCAGGCAGGGCACCCGCCCAGGGAGCCTGGGTGGAGGCACGTGCACCTGGCCCCCCAGGCCGAGCTGGGCGCCTGAGATGTCCAGCATCGGTCTTGGGTCCCCAGGGTGCCCCACAGCGCATCCTTATGTCACCTGCGCGGTGGGTGTGGAGCGGGCTCCGCAGCGAGGGCCCTGGGGGTTCTCAGGGAGACAGCGGGTGCCGAGGGGCTGGCCAGCCACGTTCGGAGCCCCCATCTTGACCGTCCTGCGGAGCAGCAAAGCTAAAAAGCCGTTGGTGGGGTAGCTTTGCCCAACCCACTGGTCGGTTCTTTCCAAGGGCCGGTTCTGAGCTCACTGTAGTCGTTTCTTAGGGGACCCCTGGCGGGATCGGTCCCCCATGTCCGGGTAGAGCCGGCCCTCTCTCCTTCCCTGTCTCCCCCTTCGGCCCCCCTTGCCTTACCTGGGGTCACCTCCGCTTTCGGGAGAGCCCCGGAGCGGGGCAGGGGCGTCCGTGTGTCTGCAGGAGGGTGACTGTATGGGGAGCAGGCTGTCTGAGGGGTTGGGCGTGGACACGTCTGTGCGCAGAGGTAGGGGGCTGTTTTCTAGGGAGAGGTTGTGTGAGACCACGAGGTGGTCCCGGGGGGCCAGGGCGGGATCTGGGGAGTGAGGCGGGGCCGTGGGGTCTCAGGAGAGCAAAGAGAGGTGAAGGTTGGAGGGGCCGAGATGGAAGCCTGGGGGAGTTCTAGCCGGGAGAGGAGAAGGCTACTGGGTTCAGATTGCTTCTGGCGGCATCCCCCACTTGGCAAGGGGTCCCACCCTTCCTGACCCCTGTCTTCCCATCACCCTAACTGGGAGGTTAGCTCCTCCCCTTTGAGGCAACAGATGAGCAGGTGCTTGGAAGAGAAAGGCAGCACGGGGCGTCTGCGATTTTACGCCGTGTGTGTCGGGGCGGGACTGCAGTCAGAGGCTCATGACACAGCTATTGTCAAAGCCATAACAATGATCAGTGCCCCTGGGACTGTGAAAACGCCATCCTGAACGTTTACGTTATCCTCTGGGGTGAGCGGAGCCCTGGAAAGGGGGGGGGGGAAAGAGAAACTAGAAAACTGACAGAGTTCTGAAAGTAAGCAGGGCCGACGGGAGCCCCCATCTCCCCCAAGAGCCCAGCTGGGGTCCGACGAGTCCTGGGGTTTGCCCATCGGGTGCTGGGGTGCTCACAGCAGCTCCGAGGTCAGCAACTCGGTGTGTTTACCCCTGTGAAACGAGTCCGTTTGGGGAGCCAGCAGGGCGGGGGCGTCTGCGTGGACCTGCGGACACGTGGACGGGGAGACAGCAACCTTCCGAGTCACACACACCCCAAATTCTGAAGGGTTGCAAGAACCCCCATATTTTCTCTCTCTTAACAGGTTTTGAAACACCAGCCCAGCAAGCCCGCCTGCCCGGCCCTCGGTCACTCTCTGGGGAGCTGGCTCCGGGGGGCTTGTTAAAGCCGTGCCTGCAAGCCCCCTGCGAGGCGAGTCGCTCTGCCCAGCACCCCATTCCGCTCGACAAGAATGATGCCTCTTTGTGGTCCCCGTGCTGTCCAGGGGAGGGCACGTTTCAACATGACATCACAGTGTGATAACATTAACTGGCGCTTTGTAGTTCACGGAGCGCTTACACAGGCCGTCCGGCTCAGTGACCCCGCAAAGGACGCCTTTCTATTGTTTCCCTCCCCCTGGTCTGTGGCAGATTGGGTTCTTGGTTCCAAAATTCTTCCTTCTTCCTTCCTTCTCTGCATAGAATTTCACCGTTGCGGGGCCCTGGGCGGCTCAGTAGAATAAGCATCTGGCTCTTGGTTTCAGCTCGGTCATGATCTCACGGTGTGTGGGTTTGAGCCCCATGTCAGGCCCCAAGATGACAGCACAGAGCCTGCTTGGGATTCTCTCCCTCACTCTCTCCCCTCCCCTGCTTGTGCACCTGCTCAATTTTCTCTCTCTCAAAAGAAATAAACTTTAAAAACAAAAAGATTTCCACATTTGGATCTTTTGCCAAGTAGCTTGGCGGTGCCCCCGCTCTAGGGGTGCAGAGTGTACCCCTCGCTCCCTGTTGATGGTGGGTGTGGCCACACATGGAATGTTTGTGGATATGACTTGAGCAGTGGCTTCAAACGTGCATGCGTGACTGGGCTCTTGCGTTTCCGTTATTCACCATGAGCTTCCTGTACCCGCTGGTCCCAAAAAGGAGACATTTGATCCCAGAACTGCCCTGAACCATGGATAAGAAAAAAAAGTCAGTGCTTGCTGTTGTGAGTCACTGAGACTTTGGGGACTGTTTGTTACGCAGCATTATTGTAGTGATAGCTGACCAGTGCATAGGTCATTCGTTCCTTCAACAAGCATCGAGTGGCTGCTATTGGTTATGACGACTGCAGGGTGCTGGAGATGGAGAGACAGTGTCCCTAGATGGTCCCTAGCTTTGAGAAGCCTACAGTATAATAAGGCCAAGGCTTCCAAGCTGTGGGGACACCAGAGAATGCCTGGGTTGGTGGGGGGGGGCGCGGTCTTTAGAGACTTTAAACTTTAGAGTTTAAAGCCTGGAGAGGATGGGGAAGGGACCTTGAGTGTGCCCCCCTCCTCACCCAGAGCTGCACTGCTTCTTATAATCTGTGTTACATATGAGGGTCCTGAGTAACCACTTTCCCGACCGTCTGGGCCCTGAATTGGGGCCCCACCTGTGGTCCCAGGGTGAGCCCTGAAGCCTTTCTCCTCTCTCCCTTTCTTCAAACACCAGATCCAGACGCCATCTTAGACCCCACCTGGTCCCTTGTGTGCTCGCCTCTGAAGAGAGAGAGGTCAGGAGACCAGCCCAGAGTCCGAAGGCCACAGGGTGAGGACCCCGTTTTTGCCTTGGGTGCACAGCCCTCCTCTTTGTCCGGGAGACGAAGCCCCGCACACCCTCGGCTCCTGTGAAAACCTGCCGCAGATCGGCCGAGTCTCACCTGGTCTGTGGCTTCTTCCCGAGTCACACACACACCGGGCTGATGGGGGGTGGCCCCTTTCATTCCATCAGCTTCTCCTTTCCAGGGAGCGCGCCCGCGAGCGCCTTGGGGATTACAGCACAGACTTCCAGGACCTTCGGCTTTTTCAGAGCTGCAAGCAGACAGCAAACGCAGCCTGTGGGTCCCGCTGATGCCCTTGCCGTTGTTTTTCCTGGTATGGCAGACCTGGCAGCGTCTCGTAAAACAGTGGAGACACCACGCTCTGTAGGAATGACTTAATCAGGCTCAAAATTCTCTGATGAACGTCCCTGCTTTTCACACACCCTATGTACAGGCAGATTGCAATTGGTCAAGCCTCAGTGTCCCACTCTGTGAAATGGGGGTGATCAGATGCAGCTTCCAGCTCATAGTAAAGCTAAATACAATTCTTAGAGAAAGGTCCAGTCTTCTATGAGTTTAGGGCATTATTGATTTTTTTTTTATTCTCACCAAAAACTATGTTAATAACTGCTTTTTCTCAGAATTTTGGCCAACTTTTCTTTTCAAAATTAAAAAAAAAATGTTACTCATTTTGAGAGACAGAGAGAGAGAGTCAGGGTGCAAGCAGGAGAGGGGCAGAGAGAGAAGGGGACACAGAATCCGAAGCAGGCTCCAGGCTCCAAGCTGTCAGCACAGAGCTCGATGTGGGGCTTGAACCCACGAACCGTGAGATCATGACCTGAGCTGAAGTCAAAGCTTAACTGACAGAGCCATCCAGGCGCCCCTCTTTTTTTTTTAAATGTTTTCATCTTATTTAAATCCAAGTTAGTTAACATATAGTGTGCTAATGATTTCAGGAGCAGAATTTAGGGCTTCCTCACTTACACATAACACCCCGTGCTCCTCCCAACCAGTGCCCTCCCTAATGCCCACCGCTCGTTTAGCCCCTCCCCCTCCCAACCCCCGCGCCAGCAACCCCCGGTTGGTTCTCCATATTTAAGAGTCTCTTAGGGTTTGTTCCCCTCCCTGCTTTTATATTATTTTTCCTTCCCTTCCACTGCATTCATCTGTTTTGTTTCTTAAATTCCACATTTGAGTGAAGTCATATGATATTTGTCTTTCTCTGACCGACTTAGTTTGCTTAGCATAATACCCTTTAGTTCCATCCACGTTGTTGCAAGTGGCAGGATTTCATTCTTTTTGATCGCTGAGTAATATTCCATTGTGTATCTATAAGACATCTTCTTTGTCCATTCATCTGTCAGCGGACATGTGGGCTCTTTCCAGACCTTGGCTGTTGTCGATAGCACTGCTGTAAACACTGGGGTGCATGCGCCCCTTTGAATCCGCTCACCTGTGTCCCTTGGATAAGTACCTACTAGTGCCATTGCTGGATCGTAGAGTAGTTCTCTTTTTAGCGTTTTGAGGACCCTCCACACTGTCGTCCAGAGTGGCCGCAGCAGTTTGCTTTCCCGCCAGCCGTGCAAAAGTGAGCCTCTCTCCCCGCATCCTCGCCCACACCTGCTGCTGCCCGGTAGTTCATGTCGGCCGTGCTGACAGGTGTGCGGTGGTGTCCCAGTGTGGTTTCGATTTGTGTCTCCCTGATGATGAGTGACGTTGAGCATCTTTTCATGGGCCTGTGGCCACCTGGATGTCCTCTTTGGAGAAGTGTCTATACATGTCTTCCGCCCGTTTCTTCACTTCACCAGATTATTTGTATTTTGGGTGTTGAATTGGATAAGCTTTATAGATTTTGGATACCAACGCTTTGTCGGATACGTCTACACCCACCCCTGTGGAGACGTTGAGAGAACCGGGCTCTGGAATCCGGTGGCTCTGTGACCCTGGCCCCCAGACCCCCCACCAGCTCCCACCTGCTCTCGTGGTTTCTGTGGGCCTTTGCTCCAAGAAGGCCCCCTTGATTCACTCCTTTCCTCCAGTCCTTGCACGCATCCATCCACCCACCCATCCGTCTATCTGTCCATCCAACATTTAACCAAAAGGACCACTTCCTGTCTCCCGCTTTGGGGAGCAAGGCCAAGCTTGTTTCCAGCAGCTGGGCTGGACTGAGACCCGGCAGAGGACGGTGGGGGGCCCTCTTCCGTATCGGGTGCGGGCCGGCCTGAGGTGCAGGCATTCAGCTCCACGCAGGGCCCGGCCCAGGCTGCCCGGGTGGGGGCGGGGACCCTGCTTTCTCGGCGCCACGGGCCACTTGCAGCTCTTCCGCATGTTCCTGTCCCCAGGTTCCCTGCGGGCACGGGGATGTTCAGCTGTCCCCAGAAACAGGCACCATTGGAAGCAATAAGGAGATGGGTGACAGCCCCGCCCTAACCCTGCTCTAGTGAGACTCTGAGGCTGTCGGGCAAGTGTGAGGCCACAGGAAGTCGTCCGAGAGCAGAGGACACTGCCCTGGGTGGGTTTGCTCATAATAGAGCAAGTGGCTGGAGTGGCACCCACATTAGTGGCCCGGGGCCAGACCACATTAGTGACTGTAGACTTCCTCTTAGTCTTTGCATGTCACACTTGATCTTTTACTGCTAGCAAGGACTGGAGTCTCTCCTTCTTCCTCCTCCAGCCCCACATGAGTGGGGGGAAATTGGACACAAATGTCCAGAGGGACAGAAAACTCTGGAAACATCCCCCAGGAAGCTAATGTAGAGGCCAGAACCCCAAAATGACATGTTGGCGACACTTACCCTGCCTGGTCCACATCATCCTACAAGATCTGTGTGTCTCAGGGAGGGAAAGGGACCTGCCCGAGTCTGCACTGCGGTGGGAAGGACAGCGGGGGCGGGGGGGGGGGGCGGGCTCGTCTGAGTCCTTGGGCAGGTTTCCCCGCACACAGCACAGACGGCTGCCACCTTTGCTCTGCCCGCCCCGTGCAGCAGGAGGGCATCGAGCTGATTGCTGGCTGGTCTCCATGGCAACGGCTGATGAGTCTGCATCAGGAGATGGCAGTGACTGCAGGGGACAGGAGTTGGAGGGTGGGGGCTGGGGTGGGGGGATGGGCGGCTCTCCCAGCTGCCCTTTGGAAGACATTCCTTGTCCCACCTTGGTCCCATCTGTTGGGTCACGGGCTCCAGGGTGGGGTTTTGCTCTGTGCTGGGAAGGTCTGTTCATCCCATGTGCATTTCACAGACATTGACTATGTGCTGGGTAACAGGTGCACAAGCGGCCGTGGGCCATCTGAGAGATCACGCATCCTGTGAGGCAGGTAACCAGGGAATCCCGGTCCTCCGGGATCCGGGCTATGGTAGTGGATGTTTGGGGCACGATGTAAGCCCCCCCTCCCCAGCAGAGACACTCAAGCCAGACTTGGGAACAAGAAAGGTACCCAGGAGGGAGGAATGGATAGGGCGAGAGATCCCTGCAGAGGGAAGGGAGGGAGGGAGAGACAGAGATAGACAGATTGGGGTCTGCAGGGCCCCGAGTGCCTGCAGCCTGGAGCTAGGTTAGGCAAGAGGTGTGGAGAGGGAAAGCAGGGCCGTCCTGGGGTCCAGATTAGGAAGGAAGGGGGTCTTCTTCAGGCCCTGGGTGGACGGTGCATTTGATCTTCACAAGACCCTGAGCCGGGCATCCTCACCTCTGCTTCTCACCTTATCGGGGAGGAAATCGAGGCTCAAAGAGGGGCAGCTGCGTAAAGAGGAAGAGGACCCCGGCTCTGATCCTGGGGGCTGGTTCCAGGGGGGGCTTCCCCATGCCATGATCCCCACCACATCTGGGGGCCCTGGATACGCAGCTGGGTCTGCTACGGGCACAGCCAGGCTTCTGTCTCGGGAGGCTCACCCGAGGAGAGGTTCCCGAGCTCGAGGCTGACTGCACGGAGCCGGCTGGCAGGACCTGGGAGACAGCGGAGGAGGGGTTTTCTGTGGTGGGATCTGCCCTCTGCTCAACTCTGGACGCGTCTGGGCCATTGCACAGCTCAGGATGCCGGTCCCACACCAGGGCTGGGGCCGGGCGCTCTGTGGTCAGGGCTACGCCTGGGGCTCTAGGGGGAGGGTCTCTCACATGCACAGGTGCATCTGGTCTGAGGAAGAATCTGGTCCCTCTGGTCCTTCTGCGGCCGTTTCTTACATGCCCGCGATCTAAAGGCAGCACTAGCCTGGACCGCTACACGATGCTGGACGGAAATACGCCAGCTCAGCCGGTCCCCAAAGGCCTCTGCATCTAGACAAACGAAGGCCTGGAAGGCTCTTTGGCTGAACAAGAGAAAAACAGCTTACATCACCCGGCCTGAAGATCAGGCAGGAATCCCCCCCCCCCCCCCGCCCGGCTTTCCTGGGAGAGGAGAAGCCAGCCCTTGTGGAGAGAAGGCTCCCTTGGGGGGCCGGCTGGTGCCAGTGAGGGGAGGAGGGAGTGGGGACCTAGGAGGAAGTGTGAGAGCACGTCACGGGCAGGCATCCCTGACCTGTGTGATCGGGTGGGCCGGGCTCCAAGACGGAGAGCCAGCGGTGCGGCCCCGTGAGTCCTGCTTCCTGGGGCTTCCGGTCTGTGGGCACTGCTGAGCAGCGGGTCTTTATGCTCTGCTCTCTCCCTCCCTCTCTCCCCGGGGCCCTCCGCATGTGCCAGGACATGAATGCTTGCATGTTGGCACACAGCTGCACACGCCTGAAGACAGCTGCATTTGCACACATCGGTGCATGCGCGTGCACGGCACACTCACAGGTGCATGCATATGCACACGTCCTGTGGGCGTGTCCCCAGGCAGCGCTCTTTCCCTGTGATTCCCCACCTGTTGCTCCCCTGTCTCCCCGCCCACTGGAAGGGGCATAGCCTTGTCCTCCACCTGTCTGCCTGTCTGTCTTCTCTCAGCCAGGGAGGCTTCGTGAGGAAGGGCTGATACCTGCTGCTGAGCGGAAGTCTCCAAGGGGCGGGAGAGGAAACCTCAGCGGTTGTTCAGGGCCCCGCCCTCTGCAGCTCCTGCGGGGGGAGGGGGGCGTGGCGTGGCCGTGAGGGTCACGGGGTCTTAGAGGCCGGGTGTGCGACCTTGTGGAAGAAGAGCAAAGAGCAGCGTGTCAGGGTGTTTCTTCTAGTCCTTCTCAGTCCCAAGGACAGAGCCAGGCCACTGTGCCCCAGGAGAAGGGAAGACTCATGTCCCCCCCCTCCCCCCAGGGTGGGCCCTGCGGGCAGAGCGGGCCCCCTGCACTCTTGTCCCATCTCTGCCTCTCCCTTCTGGGGGTCGTCCTCCGGCCCTTGAGGTGGCCTCCGGCAAGCCTTGGCTTGACTCCCGCAGGGCTTGCCCTCAGCCCGGCGGAGGTCACTGTGTCCCATGATGCACGTGGCGCAGGCTGGAGGTATGCCGAGTGGGGTGGCCCCGAGGCTGCCGCTGGGCCCCGTTCCCACGGCCCACTTCGGGTGTTTAGTCAGGCTCTGCCTGGCCCCGTGGAGGGGCTCGGGGCTCCGGGGACAGGGCCACCCCGGAGGAAGAATATCCGTCTTCCAACCTTGGGCTCTGCTGGTGGGGGCGGGGATTACCGTGTCTGGCATGGAAGGGGGGGTTCATTCGGAGAAGCTGGGCTCTGGGCTCGGAGGGTCCAGGGGGTTACCCCATTGGGGTCCCTGGGGAGTCCACGGTGGGTGCTCTACGGACTCTCACAGGGACACGTGGCCAGGTGCCGGGTGCGAAGGAGGGGGCAGTGGCCGCTTGCGTCTCTGGGTAGAGAAGGTACACGCCTTATGGAGACATCGGCTCTCAGGGGCCCTAGTGAGTCTGCATCAGATGCCCACAGGGACCCAGGGGCAGAGCCGGTCTCCCAGGGTGGGCGCTCACTGGTGCCCTGAGGCCAGATGCCCATCCCCACCCATCGCCTGCCTCTGCTGTCAGGAGGGGCGAGGGGCGGTCCTTGTCCCAGCTGCTGGGCTTGGAGAGGAAGAGCCTCGGACAGGTTAACGCCTCACTGCACATCAGACATCTTTCCTGAGCCTCATTTTCTGTCTTTTTCTAACTTTCCCACCATTAAAGAGCCTTTTTTATTTTTATTTAATTTTTTAAAAAATGTTTATTTATTTTTGAGAGAGAGAGAGAGAGAGAGAGAGAGACAGAGTGTGAGCAAGGGAGGGGTAGAGAGAGAGGGAGACACAGAATCCAAAGCAGCTCCAGGCTCTGAGCTGTCAGCACAGAGCCTGACTCAGGGCTTGAACCCACGAACCATGAGATCATGACCTGAGCCAAAGTCAGAGGTTCAACCGACTGAGCCAGCCAGGCGCCCCCAAAGAGCCTTTTTAAAAAAGAAGACAGAAAAGGGAGAGAGAACCACCGGACAAAAGGGAGAATGGAGAACCCCGAATCCTTTTCAGCAGATGCCGGGGTCCGAGCTGAATGACGGAAAGTGGACGATGTCGCAAGGGGTCAGACTTCACTGCGAGCCTGCCGGTGGGCGGAGCCCTCTCAGAGAAGGGGGTGCCGGCCAGACGCTCTACCCACAGCCCAAGCCTGTGCCTGGTCCATGAAGGCGCTGGGTACTTGTTGAATGAATGACAGAAAAACACTGGAGGGAGGGTGGTTAGACTCTTTTTTGGGGGGGGCTTCCACACCTCCTTCTCTAGGGGGGCCCTGAGGCTGAGAAAGGCTCAGGGTTCCCCACTCATAAGCCACCTGCTGTGTAGGAAAGGGGTCCCGGCCACCTTGCCCTGCAAACCCTGTCCGTGTTTAAGTCCATGGATTTCTCGAAATCAGAGTGGGCAGGGCTGGGCTCCAGAAATGCCTCGGAGCCCCAGGCAACGAGCGAAGTCGTTTATTCTGGAGGGAAACGCTGGCTCTGCCCGCCTTCCCCCTCCCCCCCGGACACAGACACCCACACACACTCATGACTCTCTCGGTATCTCGCATTTGTCACACTCACTCCAGGCCTCCCCTGGCTCGGTGCACAAGGAGAGCTGAAGGAGAGCCGTTTGGGTGAGGATTACCAAGGCGCGGGTGCTATGGAAACCGCTGGAAAGGCCGGAAGCTGCCGCCATCAGGAGAGCCCGCTCCGCCGCCACTGGTGGGCCATGTGGACCCTCTCCTAGCACGACGTGTGACTTATTTATTTTCCCCCTTTTTGGGTCTCATCCCCCCTTCCCCTCCCCTCGTAGGCTGCCTACCCCTCTGCTCAGGACCCTGCCAGCAGGTCGGCGAAATCAAGGCACTGATGATTTTTTTTCTACTTTATGATGTTTTCAGCCTCCTTTTCTGGTTCCCGCCCCCCCCCCTCCCCGAGGCAGCACTGATTTTCAGCTACAGATGTTGGAGGCAGAAAACGGGATTATGGTAAACAGAGACGGGGGCGGCAAATGGCTGTCCTTTTGGGTCACAGCGGCAGCCCTCTGTGAACCTGCAGATCCGAGAAGCCCTCCCGTGGGCTGGACAGGATCCCCGTAGGCAGTCTGAGCCACACGGTGCGGGGCGGGGGGGGGTCCTCAAGTTGATGGTGAGACTCAGAGCCCTGCGGGCTTGATCTTCCTGAAGCTGCTTTCATGTAAACGTGTTGTGTTCGCTGTGGGAAGATGTGAGCGCCTGGGCCCCCGCGTCCCCCTCCCCTTAGATGGCCATGAAGATAATCCCTTACAGTGGCCTGTGCCCTGATGGGCTCTGTTGCCTCCATTTGCTTCCCAGCGATAGCCCCGAAGCCATGGCAGGTCAAGTATCAATCACTAGCCCCACTTCCCGGAGGTGGAGACTGAGGCCCGGGAGTTTCCGTGGCAGGGCTGGGGCTGGGACCCTGTTCCCAGGCTCTGGTTGCAAGAGCTGCTTCAGTCACTGTCGATGTGTCCGGTGGGTCCCCCGTTGAGGCTGCGAGCGGGCTCTCTGGGTGGGCTCGTGGCCTGGGACCCGGAGGAAGGAACCCGTGAGTGGTGAGGGGCAGCGAGCAGGTCCCCTCCCTCCCTTCCTTTCATGGTCAGCTACTCCCCAAACACACACACACACCTGTTCGCACTTTACCCTCTCGGTTAGGGGTCCGTCCCCCCCAGACGGGTCTCAGCCTTGTTGTGACATCTCTGGGGACATTTGCTCAGCTGCTGATTCGGTGGGGCGACTGGGCTCAGGGAGGGTGTTCTGGCTGGACGGCCGTCACGCGTAAACCTGACCGTGCCAGAGCCCCCAGGGTGCCCCGCTCCCAAAGCTGGCTTTTGATGCTGGCTCTGGGCTGGCTGCCCGTGTCCCAGGCTGGGCTTCTGGAAGCATGGGGGCCTCGGCTCTGCCAGGGAGTGTCCCCAGAGAGTCATTTCGAGAAGGAGGCATAGGAGCGGCTTGTGCACTTAAAGACTAGGCCCAGACCTGGCGCGGGATGTCTTGGTGATCAGCGACATCGTGAATAGCAAGCCGGGTGGGCCGCGGAGGCCTCATCTAAGGACCTGTGCGGTCTCGGGGCGTGGCTGGCCGCCGGGCCTCCTCCGCCTCCGCGGCGAGTCTTTCTCCTCTTCCTGTTCCTTCCCTTCCGGGCCTCTGACCATTCCTCTTTGGGGGCCCCTCTTCCTTGCTTCGTCCTGGGCTCTTTCCTCTCTCGACGCTCCACGCTGCCCTGGAGGTCACGTCCCCCGCCCCCGATGCTGAGGCCTCGTTTGGGCTGGGGACACGAGAGCCGGCCTGGGGTCTTCAGCCCTCTCCCACCGTTCCTGACGGAAGGCAGAATTAAGAACTCCGAAGTGCGATCTTGCTCATCCCACCTGGAGGGGGTCAGTCTTCCTTCTCCAGGCTTGGTTCTTCTTGTGCAGTCCCCAACATGGTGAGCAGACCCGCCGCACGGCCCTGGACTTCTGACCGCGCCCCGTCCCCGGTACCCTCCTGCCAGTGTTCCTGGGTGATTCAACCCTCGCTCCCTGGGTAGTCAGGGGAAACTCGCAGAGGCCGTTTGAAAAAATAAAAGGGCGGCGTGCGCCTGTCTCCAGGATTTTGTTTCTTTACGGGGCGGAGGGGGGTGGCTAGGCGGTTGTTTAAAGCAGCGATCTGGGAGCGGTCCCAGCCTAATTGGAAAACCGCATTCATACGGACTGGAGAGGCCTCAGGAATGGCAAACAGCTTCTCCCTGCTCAGAGGAATTTTCTGGAAACCATAATGGCCGCTCTTCCCAACCACAGGCTGGCCTTTCTGGCAGGATGAGCGTGAGTATGTGGTCAGGGTGGCCAGACCGGAGCCAGCCTGGATGCATTTGCAGTCTGAGCCTCCCCAGCTCTGACGCATGGAGGCTGGGGGTCGCGGGAGCATGGGGCGCCCAGGGGCCGAGGGTCACGTAGGCGACTGCTGCTCGGCCAGGAGCCCCGTGGGCTGCAGCTTGGCGGGACCCGTCCGTGGCTCCGCCGCTGTCCTGTCCCAGGAGTCCGGGGCTGGGGGGAGCGGAGTACGGGCCAAGGCCAGCCAGGGCTGCGTGTGGCCCCAGGCTGGGTGCGTCCCACTGAGTCTTGATCAGTCCTAAGGGACATTCGGTTATCATTTTCATTTCTCATAAGAAGAAACAGGCCAGGGCAGCGAGGAATGTGATTGAGACGTCTCCAGTTTCCAACTCCGGCTGATTCCACCCAGGCCCTGGGCGCTGGCTGTCTGGCGCCGCCCTCCGATGGGGGGGAGCCAGGCAGCCGGGGAAGGGCCTCGGCGTGTGGGTCCAGGACGGGGCTGGGCGCCCGGAGGGATGTCTTGGCCAGCATGGCCGCGCTGGGTCTCCCCCTAAACACAGTGCGTCCCCTCTTCCCTACCTGTTTACAAGACAGTGGTTGTACAGATCAGAGCTTCGCTGTGGAGGCCGGACACCGGCGGGAAGGGACTGTGCGGGCTCTGGACCCGGGTACGGGGAGGGCGCTGACACTGGCAGGTGGCGGGCCCCTGGGTGGGGGCCCAGGAGGCGTGAGTCTGATCTTTCTGGGCACTCCACCAGCGCTCCGCGGGTGCCTTGGGGGTACTCTTCTGGGTATTTCATAGAGATGCAGCCATCAGAGGGAGAGGGAGAGTTCACCGGCCACTGGTCAGGTGCTTCCTGGAATATCAGAAATACCGGATGTGACCGGATCACTTACACTTTATCCTTTTTTGCAAATTGTTTTGCTTCAGCAATGACTACTTACTTACAAGGTGTGAGCTGCAGTCACACAGACAGGAGCAAGGTTCCAAGAGATACGATGTGAGTAATTAAAAAAATTTTTTAAATGTTTTTTTAAAATTCATTTTTGAGAGACAGAGAGACAGTGCAAGCAGGGGAGGGTCAGAGAAAGAGGGAGACACAGAATCAGAAGCAGGCTCCAAGCTCTGAGCTAGCTGTCAGTATAGAGCCTGATGCGGGGCTCAAACCCATGAACCGTGAGATCATGACCTGAGCCGAAGCCGGACGCTTAACCGACTGAGCCATCCAGGCGCCCCACGATGTGGGTAATTTAAAAAATACCTTTTTGTATGTGTCTAAAAGATAAAGACCCTTTTAAAAATCATAACCCATGATCACACCAGAGAGGGCTTCTACGTGTTACCCCGCTGTGATGTTGCGATGGCTGTGACTTTCATTTGACTTGGGAGGCATGCAGGGCCCTGAAAAAGCAGCGACCTACTGGGGCGCCTGGGGGGTTCAGTCGGTTAAGCGTCTGACTTCAGCTCAGGTCCTGATCTCACAGTTTGTGAGTTTGAGCCCCGTATCGGGCTCTGTGCTGCCAGCTCAGAGCCTGGAGCCTGCTTCGGATTCTGTTTCCCTCTCTCTCTGACCCTCCCCTGCTCATGCTCTGTCTCTCTCTCTCTCAAAAATAAAGAAACATTAACAAATTAAAAAAAAACAAACCAGCAACTTACAGTGAGTGTCTGTACCAAGTGGCCGGACCTGGACTAAACAAACTCTTTCCTTGGGTCAACTCCTTCAAGTGTCCCCCATAAGCCTACAACGCAGGCACTAATGTTGGATTTGGAGGCGGGCAGATCCCAGGCCCACTGGGCACTGGATGTGTACGTGGTGTTTCTTTTAGTTCCTGGTGATCACGGAGGGGCCCGGGGTCCGTTTCTGCAGCTGCTTGCTCACCACCACTCTCCAAAGAGAAGTTGATTTGTCCCTTTGGGTCTTAGCACCTGTGCTGGGGAAGAGGCAGGAGCCTCTGTCCTCTGGCCCCGGTGCTGTCCCCCTCCCCGCTGGCCCTGGCCAGCCCCGTCTGCCCCTTCCCTGTCCCCCAGCGCCGGGCTGGCATTAGCGCAGCACAGGCTTATTAAAGCAGCCTGTAGTTTACAACCTGGTTCCCCAAAGGAATCTACTCTCCGGGGCCCCTGGGGGGCTCAGTCAGTTGAGCATCCGACTTCGGTTCAGCGTTTGTGAGTTCGAGCCCTGTCTGGGCCCCCGGCTGTCAGCTTAGATCCTCTCCCCCTCTCCCGGCCCCTCCGTCACTTGCATTCTCCCCAAAATAAATAAGTATTAAAAAATACCTGCTCTAAATTGCCTCTTGGAGTGTCTGCGACATTTCCCCTCCCGCTAATTATTTAAAGATATGTTTAAATTCCCCATCATCACCTCCCTTCAGGAAGCACCAGTTTGTTCTCTGTATTTAAGAGTCTGTTTTTTTTTTTTATCTCCTTTTTTTTTTCCTTGGCTCGTTTGTTTTGGTTCTTAAATTCCACGTATGAGTGAAGTCATATGAAGTCTGTCTTTCTCTGGCTGGCGAATTTCACTCAGCCTAATCCTCTCCAGCTCCATCCACGTTGTGGCAGATGGCAAGAGTTTGTTCCTTTTGAGGACCGAGTAGTATTCCACCGTCTATATACACACCGCATGTTCAAGCACTCACCCGTCAATGGACACGGTTGCTTTCGTATCTTGGCTATCGTAAATAGCACTGCAATATGGGGGAGCGTGTATCTCTTCAGATTAGGATTTTGGTTTCTTTGGGTAAATACCCAGCAGTGGAAATACCAGACCGGATGTATTTCTGTCTCATTTTTTTGAGGACCCTCCACACTGTCTTCCACAGAGGCTTTCCCACCAACATGCGCGAGGGCTTCTGCTTTCCCGCATCCTCGCCGAGCTTGGTCCTGTCCCGTGGTTTCGGTTCTAGCCATTCTGACAGCTGTCAAGGGATTTGTCATTGTGGCTTTAATTTGCCTTTGGCTGACGATCAGTGATGTCTAGAATCTTTCCAAGTGTCTGTTGGTCATCTGTGTATCTTCTTTGGAAAAATGTCTACTCGGGTCCTCTACTTGGTTTTTAAGTTGGATTACTTGTTTTTCGGTGTTGAGTTGTGTATGTCCATTGGGGATTTTGAAGCCGAACCCTGTGTCGGGTATGTCATTTGCACACATCTGCCCCCATCCTGAGTTGCCTCTTTTGTCTTGCTGATGCTTGCCTTCGCTGGGCGTGTAGGCACCTCTGAGCAGAGAAGCTCTTCACCCTTTATTTTGTGCTTTGGGGACTGCCAGCAAACAGGAAGCTGGGTAGGGCCTCTGGGCAGTGCTGTCATGTCAAGGGACAGAGGGAGTGGCAGCCGGGGTGGGGACTATGTCTCTTCTGTCGCCAAGGTTTGTAGCCCTTTTCAAGACCCACCAGATCGCATGACGAGGTGACAGCCATTTATCCAAAATGATCCTGCGCGGTGGGGGGTGGGGACTGAGCCCGAGAGCCACGGAGCCTTCCGGGTCTGTGACGACGTGTTGGCAGCCGTCAAGACTTGTCCTTCGTTCCTTCACTCATTCATTCACTCACTCATCAAAGGTTTACTCACCTGCCCTGGGTGGAGGGAGGACGTGGAGCCCGGAGGAAGACGGGGAGACTCCCTGGAGGCAGAGGAGGTCCCGCTGGGCTCTGCAGGGGCGGAGGACTTGCCTCGGGGAGGGAGCCCAGTGGTGGAAGTGCGGGGGGGTGTTCAAGACCCAAGGCCTACGAGCGGCCCTCATGGAGGCTGGGAAGGGGGCAGAGCCAGCGGCGGGAAGGCGATGGTGAGAGCGGGGGCCCCACGTTGTGCCATGAACAAGGGGTTTCTGAGGATGGGCTCTGCGGGCTGGGCGGCCAGCTGCAGGGGTGAGGGGAGCAGAGACCTTAAAGGGGACCCCCGTTTCTGGTTCAAGCAGAGCACAGTGTCCGTTCTGGGAAAGGGGGCCAATTGCCTGATCCCGAGAAGGTGTGCTTCTCTGGACGAGCATCTCTCCCTGGGACGTCCTTGGAGGCAGCCTGGAGTGACTCGGGCACAGCTTTCTCGGTTCCGTGGGGGACGGGGCTCCTTGAGGCGGGGGGCGCGGGCGGAGCAGGCGGGGGACGGGGCTCCTTTGCCCTCTTCTGTTCCCTTTGTTTCTGGCTCCAGCGCGCTCGCCGGCGGCCTGGCTTCCGTGGCAGGAGCAGAACCCAGAGGACAGGGCACGTCCGTGGGCACCCTCTCCCCCTCCCCCCTGCCTGCCCGCTCTCCGCCACCCCCTTCATCCACTTGCAAAGTGATGAAGGCTCGGGGCCGATTGGCCAAATCGGGTGCAGCCGCTCTGAGCGCAAACCCGGGTTTGAAGTCTGTTTACCTCGTAAATGAATCTCTCTGATGCCCGGAGAAGACGCAAAACAAAGACCCCGCTCTGAATGCCGAGCGCACACCGCCCTTCTCAGTCTGTCCAGGTACAGACTCGGCTCCCGCGTGCAGCCTCCGCGTGGGACCTTCCCGCCGGGTTTGTGGACACGCCGTTCATTAGATGTAACCGGCTGATTGCCCAGTGCCCGCCCAGAGCTGGATCCTTCGTGAAGTCCGGCTGTCGGCCAGAGAGGGAAACACGGTGGGATCCGCAGCAGCAGCAGGGAGCCAGGACCACATAGACCCGCTTGCTGGGCGAGATCTCGTGGGTGTGGACACCTCGGCTCCCGCCAGCCGTTCGGAGGACGGCAGTGACGCCCTGGGTCATGCTCCCCACGTGGAAGAAAACTCTCTCATGGGGACCCGATGCCTGGGTTCCCGGCCTGCTCTGCTCCCACCGGTTCTGTGACTTGAGTTGACTTCTCCACGCTGCCTTCTCATCAGTCGGCCGGGACACCGTTATGGGCCAGACCGTGTCCCTCCAAATCCGCATGTTGAAGCCCCAGTTCCCAGGGACTCAGAATCTTTGGAGAAGGCACCTTGACCTTGAACTTCCGGCCTCCATATTGGGGAGAAAGCAAGTATCTGTTGTTGAAGCCCCTGAGTCTATGGGGCTTTCCAAGGGCAGCCTGAGCGGATGGACACAGACGCCGCCTTCCACCTTCCGGGGGCAGTCGGGGCTGCGGGGCCCCACCAGGGGTGGGGCTAGAAGTGCTGTGGAGACTGAAAGGCATGTGCGGTTCTCCTTTCCCTTTCATTCCATTAAGGAGAAAACCTCCCTTAGAAAAGATGTCTTTTTAAAAAAATTTTTAATGTTTATTTATTTTTGAGAGACAGAGACAGAGTGGTAAAGAAAGAGAGGGAGACAGAATTGGAAGCACACTCCAGGCTCAGAGCTGTCAGCACAGAGCCTGACGCGGGGCTCAAACTCGTGAACCGTGAGATCATGACCTGAGCCGAAGTCAGACACTTAACTGACTGAGCCCTCCAGATGCCTCATACACGTTTCTTTGAAAGTCCATGTTGGGGCGCCTGGGGGGCTCAGTCAGTTGAGCATCCAACTCTGGCTCAGGTCATGATCTCACGGTCGGTGAGTTCGAGCCCCGTGTCGGGCTCTGTGCTGACGGCTCAGAGCCTGGAGCTGCTTCAGATTCTGTGTCTCCCTCTCTTTCTGCCCCTCCTCCACTCATACTCTGTCTCTCTCTCTCAAAAGTAAATAAACATTAAAAAAAAAAGTCCATGTTGTTTTAAACAGTGATAGGAGACAGTTCAGGAAATAGAGACCAGCGTAAGGTGAGCCCCACACGGGTAGGTAATTTTGTCCGTTTTGTTCACGCTCTGACTCCAGCCCCTTAAAGAGTGCCTGGCACATGTTAAGTCCTCCATGAAAATGTGTCTAATGGACGAGCAGACAAGACCTGCACGTGTGCGCTGTTGTACGAAACAGTACAGCCTTTCCTAAGCCTTAGTTTCTTCATCTGAAAAATGGGTTGATGAGAGAATGGACTGCACTCGAGGAAGCTCGGCTCCCGGGACTATTACTATAACCGGGACCAGCGGCCGCTGGGCGGACCCCAGGACAGACTCTGGCAAGAAGGCCACAAGGGGCTCGAGCCTGGGCGCCCACAGAGGGGCAGGCCTGGCCCACGGCCGCGCGGGTGTGGCCGCCTGCTCAGCCCAGCGCATGGGAAGTGGTGTAGTGACAACAGCTTCTTGTGTTTGTTCAGGGCCGGAGGGTCGACAGACCTGCTCTCACCTCCCTGTCTCCCGCTCGGTCTGCCCACAGCCCGACAGGCTGGCGGGGACGGGCCCCTGATCCCCGTGTTCCGAGGAGAAAGCCTGGGCTGCAGCCGTGCGGAGGGGCGCCTCCAGGGTCACCCAGCCGGTCCGCCTGAGCCTGGGGATTCGTGAGGTGGGAATCGTCTTGGCCTTGCAGGTCCAAATCTAACATTCCCTTTGCCTCTCAGGTTTCCGAACCGGCTGGCCCAGCAGTCCGGCCCCGCCCCGGCCTGGGCGTCTGTATTTGAGGGGGTCCCCGGCCCCCTCTTGCCTGCATTCTGAAGCCGAAGTAGACACATCTCTCTGGATCTTGCGGAGCCAGGACGGTTCGCCCCAAGTGAGGACGACCCAGGCGCGGCGGGGCGGCCTCCCCCCAGGAGCAGGGGGGAGTTCAAGTTCTCTGCAGGCAGCGGCAGATCCTGGTGCAAAGCAGGGCCCTCCTCACAGGACGTCGCCTGAGTCAGCCCCTCCCTTCTGCGCAGGCCGCTGGATTCCAGACGACGCTTCTTCCCCTGCGTGTCCCCGCGCCAGCGAGCTGGGCCCCTGCTCCGCATCCCGCCACGCTGGCCTCTCCATCTGCCCGCGGTGTGGACTGAGTTAAAGGGCCACGGATAACAGGGCTTGGCTGGGCTTGCGTCCGCAGGGCGGAGGGAAGCCGTCGCCGCCCAAACCCAGTGCCACTGACCTTGACGCATGGTATCGACGTGGCCGGATGGGCGGGCGTCCTGTGTCGGCCCAGAGCGCCTCAGAGAGCGGCAGTCTTTGCAGTGACCTGAATTTATTCCTTTCCCTCACTCGGGACCTCCGCCAGCTCTTTTCTCTCAAAAAACGGTTCCCACCAGTCTTGCCGCTGATTAAGTGGTAATTTATTTTTCCTACTGCTGGTCTGGGCTCTCCTTGATCACTTCCCCAGAAGCTGCTTAGTGAATTACCCTGCAGGAGAGCCCACCCACCTCTCCTCACGCACACACACGTGCACACACATACACACACACACACACACACACACACACGACCCCGTCCGGGCCCCAGAACCCCCTCTCCACAGGCTGGTGGGGATTCAGACCGCCACCCGAAAAATCGCATCACTGGACACAACAGCCTGGCTCCCTTTCCTGTCCCCTCTGGCCGGCCTCACTGAGGTTGTGGGGTGTCCTTGCAGCCGGTTTTGGGCAGCACACGGCTTCGGCTCACGGAGGCCGTGTTCCAAGGCCGCTCTGCTAAGAGCATCATCTGGCTTCGCTGCTTCCGCAGGTGAGGACACGGAGGCTGTGGGGGGGGGGTGGAGGGCTTCTCCGGGGTGTCAGCCCTAGAACGTCATCCGCATGTCCCCTGGGTGTGAGGGCAGGACGCTGAGCAGCAGGAAGGAGAGCAAGCTGCCTGGGGTGTGCTCTCTGTTTGGCCACTGGGCCCCCCGGAGCCCGGTTGGAACGGGAGGCGTGTTAGCATCCAGCTGCACGTGGCCCACGCGGCCGAGTGCAAGGTGGGCCGCCAGCTCGCCCCGTGCACCCACCTGGGAAACACGGGGCGGCCTCCATGCCTGCTCCCCGTCTCAGGAGCCCCAGAGACCGTGGATCTCGCACCACGAGGTTGAAGTTCCTTTCTTTTTAAACATTTTGTTAACATTTTTATTTTATTTTTGAGAGAGAGAGAGGGAGAGGGGCAGAGGGCGAAAGAGAGAATCCCAAGCAAACTTCACGCTCAGGGCTTGATCCCAGGACCCTGGGATCCTGACCGGAGCTGAAATCAAGAGTCGGACGCTCAACCGACTGACTGAGCCACCCAGGCGCCCTTGAAGTTCCCTTCCGTTTAGAGTTTTTATTGGTGCTGCCTTGGAAACTAAGCCAAGGTCACCTTCCCAACTGGAGGCCTGGGTGAGGACATCATCCACGCCTCAGGGGTGCTGGCTCCCAGGCCACCACTGTTTCCAAATGTGGGTTTTATTATTTTTCAAGTATGGTGAGCCAGCAGCTCAGGGGACAGGCCATTGAAGAGATAGTTTGTGACTCATAGATCCCGAGAGAAGGGGCACGCCCCGCCTTGAAGGGCCGTGGGGGGAGCACCAAGGTCACTCAGGAGGCAGAGGGAAGCCATGATCAGCAGCCGGTGCTGTGGTTTTCACGGGAAGGACCGGGTGAGGCAGGGCGAGGGGACCTAGGACTGGCTGGGGGAGCTCACGTGAGCGGACTCCGGGGTCTCCCTGGGGTCCTTGGCCCTGGGGTGATTCGAACGGGGGATATTGGCCTGTGAAGGGGGTGCTAGGGGTCTGGGCTCTGGGTTGGTTTACATACAAAAAGGTGGGGGTTTCCTGTGAGCAGAGGAGTCTGATCCCTCTGGGAATTCACCAGCCCTGGAGGGGGGGGGGGGTCAGTCCTCCAGGGTCAGAGAAGACCTGGACTCCGGAGACAGACAATGTAGAACAGGACGGAGTCCATCGGGGCGCATAACGAAATGCATGCTGCGTGCAATTTGTCGTTATTATTTCCTTGATTGACAGACTTTATTTTCTAGAGCAGTTCTAGAAACCTTTGAACAGACAGGGGCGCCTGGGTGGCTCCGTCGGTTGAGCATCCGGCTTCGGCTCAGGTCATGATCTCATGGTTGGCGGGTTCGAGCCCCGCATTGGGCTCTGTGCTGACAGCTTGGAGCCTGGAGCCTGCTTCAGATTCTGTGTCTCCTTCTCTCTCTGCTCACACTCTGTCTCCGTTTCTCTCTCAAAAAATAAATAAGCATTAAAAAAATTATAAAAAAGAAAAATTGAGCCGACGGTACCGAGTTCCCATGTACCCTCCATTTCCGACAACACACACACACACTCACACACACAGCTTCCTCTATCATCAACATCCCACATTAGGGGACACATTTGTTATAATCAAACCAACACTGATACATTATTAGTGGCCCGAGTCCTCAGTTTACGTTGTGTTATGTTGGTGGCCATTCATGGGACTAGACAAATGTATAATGACACAGATCCACCGCTCTAGGGTCCTGCGGAGGACTGTCACTGCCCTAAAAATCCCTCGCCTCCTCTTCATGCCTCCCGCCCTGTCCCCACCGCAGCCCCGGTCCTCTGTCTCCCTAGCTCTGCCTTTTCCAGAAGGCTCTACAGCAGGAGTCCTACCGTCTGTGGCCTTTTCGCACTGGCTCGTTTCACTTAGGAACATGTGTTTAAGGTTCCCGTGTGTCTATTCATGGCTTGATAGCTCATTAAAAAAATTTTTCTTTGTCTTTATTATTTTATAAATAATAAATGGTTGCCCAGAATCTGAAGCAGGCTCCAGGCTCTGAGCTGTCAGCGTAGAGCCCGACACGGGGCTTGAACCCACGGACTGTGAGATCATGACCTGAGCCGAAGTCAGACGCTCACTGACTGAGCCCCCAGGCGCCCCTTGATAGCTCATTTCTTTACAGCACGGAATAATAGTCTGTGGTCTGGATGGACCTCAGTTGAGATAAGATGTTTATCCATTACTTTTTTTTTAAGAAAGGCAGCGGGCTCTGTCACAAGGGCCGGGCTCGCAGATGCGCCTGGAGTGGGGGCAGGGGGTGTGGGGAGGGGGGTCCTGGGCTTGCAGGGTCCGGGCCGGTGTTTGCAGTCTCTTCTTCACGGGCTCGCACAGCTGGCTGCCCCCGGCTCCCTCTCAGGGAAGCCTTCTGGTCTGTGTCGTCACCTCTTCTGTCCCTAGACCCATAGGGAGGCCAGCCCGAGGGGGCCAAGGGGCCGCCCAGGTTGGCCAGTCGGCGTCGAGTCTGAACGCATCCTGAGCGCTTACCTGATGAAATGTCCACAGCGGCGAGAGGCCAGACACCCAGAGACGGTGCTGCTGGCCCGGGGCTGCGGGTGTCCCCCAGGCCCTGCCCGCGGAGCCCGCCCTCCCCTGGCGGCCGGGCTGAGCCCGCCGCGCTCCCGGCCCC
>NC_043716.1:54805938-54857359 GCF_006229205.1 Suricata suricatta | reverse complement strand
CCGGGCTGAGCCCGCCGCGCTCCCGGCCCCGACGGCAGGCTGTGGGCCGCAGGCTGTGGGCCGCGGTGAGCTGGGTGGGCTCCGGGGGGCTCTGGCCCTCCTCGGAACCCCTTTTCTCTCCAGACTGAAAGGAGGTCCGCCCAGCGCCTGGAATGCGGTTTGCTCCCGCAGGCTCCTGGCTGAGGCGACTCCTAGACAGGGCGTCTGCCCCCTACTTTCTCCTTGGCCGAGGCGCTGTGTTGGCGGCCGGGCGGGCCTGGAATGTGTGCGTGTGTGTGTGCGTGTGTGTGTGTGTGTGTGTGCGCTCGTGTGAGTGTGAAGACACTGCTGGCGCTGTGGGCGGCCCGTGTCCCCAGATCAGAGGATCCGGGGCCCGGAGGTCTGTGGGGGGATCCGCAGCCCTGACGGCGGGCTGACAGGAAGGGGGGGCCCAGCCCCAGGTGCCCCGATCCCTGCCCCGCCCACTTATAGCTCCTGTGTAGCCCCGCCCCCTGGCATCTCTCACTGCTTAATGAGAAGGTCACTGTGGAAAAGCGACAGTGACTCAGAGGAAGACGGCCCCGTTTCATCTCCCTGTGACACGAAGAGACGCTCTGGAAACCAGCCCAATGCGGGCCCCGCCCCAGCCTGGTGTGCCCGGGGACACCACCGTGGTCACCTGGTCGCCATGGAAACAATGCCCGGCTGGTGGCTGTCCCACCGAGCAAGCCGGCAGAGACAGGCAGGTGGAGACGCTTGAAGACTGGGAGTTAGGTTGGTCCGGGCTCCTCTTCTTCCAAACCTGACTCACAGTCCGCCTCCTCCAGGCAGCCCTGACTGTGCAGACCTGAGCCTCCTCTCCCTGACCCCGCGGCCTGCGGCGAGAGGGGCCTCACCTCTGCCTGTGATGCTCTGAGTGTTCTTCCATCAGGTCCCTGCCCAGCTGCCGTTGGTCGACCTTGCCCTTGAGGCAGGAGGGTGGGGACCACGAATGCAGCCTGCACCTGCCTCCAGGCCCTGTCTCCTGCCGCAGGGTGCTGCGGGAGGGGCGAGGGAAGGGCGCACCTCAGCCGACAGTGGGGAGCACTAGCCCTGCATCCCCCCTTGATCTCAAGCGAGACCAAGTCCCTGAAAGAGCATCTGGCTAATGCGCCTTGTGTTTCCTCACTGGTCCAAACAGAAGAAGCGAGGTTCCCCAGGTTCCAGGCCTGTCCCTGCGGCCTCTGAGCTCTCCCTGCCGGGCTGGGACCCACGGAAGGCGCTGGGGCCAGGGAGGGGCGTGTGGGACAGAGTCACACTGTGACTTCTCTTTGGTGACAGCTGTCTGCGGCGGTGCAGGCTCCCAGGGGCCTCTGCGCGAGTGCAGGCGGCTCCGGAGGGGAGAGACGGCTGGCCCCAGGGACGGTTGGGGGGGGGCGGCCCAGGCTCGGGACTGAGGCGGCCTGATCTCCACGTGGCCGCTCTGTGAGGTCGGCGTCTGTCCCCGCACCCTGTCCCTCGCCCACCCTGTCCCTGACTCCGGTTAATGTCTTCTCCAGAGTCTCGAGGAGGAGAGGAGACCCGGGCTGAGACCTCAGTGTGAGGACAACAGGAAGCGTGTGAGCAGCTCTCGGAGGCTCCGGAGGGAAGGCAGGAGGGGTCTGTCCTATCTACCGAGGGCCCGTTTTGCCCTCCGTCGTGAGGACATGAAGCAGGCTCAGTTGTCAACCAGCCCGAGGAGAAGACCCGAGGCTGGAACTCAGAACCCCGCGAGGCTCCCGCTGCTGCCCGGCTGTGTGTCTTGGGGCAGGTTACTTACCCATTCTGGGCTCATCGGTAAATGGAGACGGCGGGAGGGGGAACTGGAGGGCTGGGGAGTGTAGCCCTTTCTTCTTCCCAGGGAAAGGCAGTCCCTTCGGGGGGCACGTGGGCAGCCCCCAAAGGAAACTGGTCCCCTCCGCACAGCCTCAGTGTATGTCCTGAGAAATGGTGTCTGAGGCTGGGTGAGCAGGCGGAGGGAGGAGGGACCTGGCTGCGCACTGGCTCCAAGGCTGCGGAGGAAGCGGCTGGGGGGTGGAGAGACCCTCCCCTCTCCTCAGCCCTGCGCCCCAGGATCCCTGCTGAGTAGGCGGGGCTGAAAGTTGGCCTTGACCCAAGTCATGGACCAGTTACAGTTTGCTGTGAATAGAGTCCTTTGGTTCACTTTTTATTTATTTAAAGATTTTTAATGTTTATTTTTTGAGAGAGAGAGAGAGACAGACAGACTGACAGACAGAGTGTGAGCAGGGGAGGGTCAGAGAGAGAGGGAGACACAGAATCTGAAGCAGCTCCAGGCTCTGAGCTAGCTGTCAGCACAGAGCCTGATGCGGGGCTTGAACCCACGAACTGTGAGATCATGACCTGAGCCGAAGTCGGACGCTTAACCGACGGAGCCCCCCAGGCGCCCCAGTTCACTATTTCACACACTGTAAACAGACACGGCAGTAATATCCTCATTACTGACCCCTTACTCAGGGCCGGGTACCGAGCCAATCACCCCGCCTGGTAGCTCAAGGCGACAGCATCCACGTTATCAGCATTTCGGACACTGGAGACCATGAGTCACAGAGAGGTTAAGTAACTTGCCCAAAGTCACTCAGCTAGGAAGTGACGGAGCAGAATTTGAACACACGCCTGTGGGAGCCGAAGTCCCGGTTTTTAACCTGCAGGCCACACCGCCTTTTAATAATAATGGTGAAAAGCCTGGAGGGACGTTCACTCAGCAGACTTCCTTCGAGCCCTTCCCTGGAGGCTGAGCCGCCAAGTCCAGCCAGAGACCGCTGGTTGGTCCCTAGAGGGGCCTCCTTGAGGCCTCCCAGCTAGGAAGAGAAGTGCGCCCATCCAGTGCCAGCGACCCTGGCACTCCGGCATCTGGCCTGAGTCTAGGCGGCAGGCTGGCAGTGCCCACGGCCAGGGGGCGTGAGGGGCCCTGGGGAGACTTGGGGGGCATGGGGGGGTGGAGGCTTTCTCGTCTTTTAATTCTTCAGTGGGAGCTCTGGCGGGGGGGTGGGGTGTCGATCTTGGATGGCCACTTATTTTGGTATTTTCTGTTCGTCAGAGGAAGAAGTGATCAAAAGCGGTGCAGCACATGTGCACACACGCGCACAAAATGTTGTGTCTGTGGGAAGAGAGAGGAGAAGGAGCCTGGTGATGCTCTAAATGCTGTAGATGACGGGGCGTCTGGGGGCTCAGTCGGTGGGGCGGCTGACTTCAGCTCAGGTCATGATCTCACAGTTCGTGGGTTCCAGCCCCACGTCGGGCTCTGTGCTGACAGCTCGGAGCCTGGATGCTTCCGATTCTGTGTCTCCCTCTCTCTTACCCTCCCCTGCTCACGCTGTCTCTGTCTCTCAAAAATAAATAAAAAACATAAAAAAAATTTAAATGCTGTAAATGCCACTTCGTGCCTCCACTCCGTCCACTGGGCTCACGCCCGTCGGCCCCTGTCCGGCCCGGCCCGCGGTCCCTTCCCCCCCTGTCCAGGGCACCTCCCCCAGGGATAGTGAGTGTCAGGGGCCCGTGGGCTGGGCTCGAATGCCTCCCTGGAGGAGTGACTGCGGGGCCCCGGGGGCAGCCATCCCCACCCACAGGCATGGCCCAGTTTGTCCCCCGTTGATGGGGAGATCCGAACCCCTGCAGAGGGTCTTGGTGATGAAGGTGGGCTGCTCCAAGGAGTTCCTAGGGGACAGCCTGGCCTCCGTGCGTCCTGCGGCTCTGGCCATCAGGGCCCCCTCCTTCGCTCTGAGATGTCCAGCCTGGTCAGAACGCGGCCCGCATGGGCTCCGCCAGCACCCAGCTGAATGAGAGGGGGTGACGAGGGTCCACAGGAAGAATTCTTGGCTTTACTCTAGGGTCTGCTCAGGGCTTTGTTTGCAGAAGGAAAGGGGTGTGGTTTTCGAACCCGGGTGTCAGTGCATGCATGTTGGGGACAAGGTTCCGTGTGAAGCAAGGGACATGGGTCAGTGGAGGTGGATGATGTGCCCGGGGTGGGCTGGGAGCAGGGGGAGGAGAAGCAGGACCCTGGTGGTCAGTGAGTGGTCAGCTTGTGGGCTTGCGCACACACACAAGTGCGTGTGTGAGTGTGTGCATGCGTCAGCGTGTGTGGCGATGTGTGTGTATGTGTGCGACTGTGTGTACATGTGTGTGCATGTGTTCACACTTCACTGTGTGTGCATGCTTCAGTGTGTGACTGTGCACACATGTGTGCGTGCGTTGGTGTGTGTATATGTGTGTGCAGATGTGTGTGGCTGTGTGCATCTGTGGGTGTGTGCATGTGAGTGTGTGCACACTTCAGTGTATGTCTGTGTGCATGTGTGTGCGTGCACATGTGTCTGTGTGTGTGGCTGTGTGTGCATGTGTGTGTGTCTGTGTGCATGTGTGTGTGCATTCGTCAGTGTGTGTGCATATGGGTGGCTTGCTGTCGTCACCACCGAGGTGGGGTCCCCGGCAGTGGCGGAATCCAAGGCCAGGCGGCCGTGGTCCTTCCGGCAGAACAAAGCACAGGGGACCTTGGGATGCAGACGCCCCAAAAACAAACAAAGCGGTGCAGGTTATAAATAGACGCAGGCTTGGGGACTCACAGGCAGCCACCCTCCCTCCCCACCGGGGAGCAGCAGGGCAGGGGGGCCGGCTCTGCAGTCCCAGATGGCCCCCCTCGGCCCTCGGGGGAGACGCCCCCCTCCAACCTTTGTCCAGGGCTGGGGCCAGCGCCTGGATGTCCTCCGACAAGCCCTTCCTCTGCCACTGCCTGCCATGTGGACTCAGACGGCCACTCGGGGCAGGGGGCGGTTTGCTCCCTTGAGCTGAGGGGTCGTGCCTTCTCCCCCTGCAGACCCCAGGGCTCCTCCTCGAGGCCGCGCTGACCCAGGGGCGGGGACCGAGGTGCCAGAACTCTGGGCAGCTGCCTGGTGGGGTAAACTCTCCGGAAACGTCTTCCGCCGGCGGCATGAAGGTCGGCGCCTGGCGTCTTCCCATCTCACTCCCTGCTTTGCTGGCTGCAGTTTGGGAGGGCGTCCCGAGAAGACGGTCCACTCATCCACCCATCCGTCTGTCCGTCCATCCGTCTGTCCTTCCAGCCCCGGCCCACTGACCCAGGGGTTGGTTACTCTCTGAAGCGCCGCTGCTGAACAGTTCATCTGGTTTTCCTTTTTCTCTTCTTATTTATTTTTAACAAAGAGAGAGAGAGTGAGCGCGAGCAGGGGAGGGGCAGAGAGAGAGGGAGACATAGAATCCAAAGCAGCTCCAGGCTCTGAGCTGTCAGCACAGAGCCCGACGCGGGGCTCGAACTCATGAACCGTGAGATTGTGACCTGAGCCGAAGCCGGACGCTCAACCGACAGAGCCCCCAGGTGCCCCCATCTCATCCAGTTTCTCAATCCCGCTTTGACGCAGGACGCAGACCCCCCACCCAGGCAGAGAGCAGGGCCGCGGTGGGGAAGGTGACGGCCGCCGTGGAGCCCACGGCCAGGGCTCTGAGCTGAGGATGTTCCTGTCCCAGCACCCTCCTGCCGGTGGGGACGGAGGACGGAGGAGCACGGAGGAGCACGGCAGGGGGCTGTGCGATGTCCGACCCCTGGTCCCCGCCCCCCGCCCACATGCACCCAGCCGGTAATTCACAGGGTCCCAGTAGCTTCGATGCACGTGGAAGTGGACCAGACCACAGGCTGCCCCAGCTGTAACCACAATGATAACGGTGGTCTCTTCATCGGTTTGAGTCCCACTGTGTGCGGGGCACCATGCCCGGATCTTTTCGCTGAGTCCACTCCCCAGCTCCGCTCTGCAGTGGACTGGGAATCCAGAGTCAAGGACTCGCGCAGGTCCTAGGGCAGACCCTGGGTCGGCGTGTGACTCTGGCCGAGCCTCTCGACCTCCCCAGACTGTATTTTCTTGGGCAGGAGGAAAGGATTTGCTGTGGAATCAAGGTTCCCACCGTTTTCAGGTCTGCTAACTGCATTAAAAAATTTTTTTTATGTCTTTGTTTTATTTTGAGAGAGAGAGACAGAGACTGAGCTGGGGAGGGGCAGAGAGAGAGGGAGACACAGAATCCGAAGCAGGCTCCAGGCTCTGAGCTGTCAGCACGGAGCCTGATGCGGGGCTTGAACTCATAGACCGTGAGATCTTGACCTGAGCCGAAGTCAGACGACTAACCCACGGAGCTCCCCAGGCGCCCCGCGACCGGCATTTTAATGTCAAACACTTTGAAGATCTCTTCACATGCTGATGCTTTTATTTTTAGGATCCCTTGGTGGCGAAAACTCACAATGACAAAAAAGCTACTTTGAATTCAGAAGTGCTTTCAAATTGATTTGGATCTGATTATTCACAACTGCACGTATATGCATCTGAAAAATAACCCCAATGTGGGCATTGTTTATTGAGCCTACGTGTACAGGTTGGGTGCGTGGATCTTGGTTTCTGTGGTAAGACTCTGCAGCAGCCACATGCCGCCCCTTCCCAGGACCCTGTTCTAAATTCAGCAAAGCCAGGGGGCTCCTGGGTGGCTCAGTCGGGTAAGTGTCCGACTTCGGCTCAGGTCATGATCTCACGGTTCATGGGTTCGAGTCCCTCTTCGGGCTCTGTGCTGAGAGCTCAGAGCCTGGAGCCTGCTTCTGATTCTGTGTCCCCCTTTCTCTCTGCCCCTCCCCTACTCATACTCTGTCTCTCTCTCTCTTTCTGTCTCAAAAATAAATAAGCATTAAAAAATGTTAAATTCAGCAAAGCCTCAACTCTTCCTTGCCGACCCTTCTGGGTAACAGGAAGAGAAGGCAGACAGGACAGTGAGCAGAGAGACCCTAATGGAAATTGTTGGTTGTAAACAAGACAGAAACCCAAGGGTCTGAGGGTCAGGCGGCCCCGGGACGCACCCCACTTTGCAAGGGCCTCGTAGATCCCCAAGCAGAACGTGCAAAAGGCTGGTGAGCAGGTCAGAAATGTTCTTTTTTTTCATTGTTCCTCCCTGAGATTAGATTTGGGTTGACTGCCGACATCAGCATTCTGGCCTCCCTGGGGAATGCGAGGTGGCACTCACCTCCCACCTGCCTCTCTCACCTCCTCCATCCTTGGCCTCCTCCTCCTCCTCCTCCTGCTGCCCCCTCCCTGCTGGCACCCAGGGCTCAGCCTCTCATGCAGCTGCAGCAGAGGAGGCCCTGGTGGGGCCTCCCGAGCCTGGAGAGGCTGCCTCCAGCCAACGGCCGGCCCTTGTCCGGGAGGGAGGCCAGCCTTGTCTCTGAAAGCTGCTGGTGAGCCGGGTTTGAGTCTGGGTCTTGCAAACTGCTTATTGGATGATTTCAGGGTCACGTAAGCATTTTGATAAAGGAGGATTGGAAATGCCCGTTTGCGTTGGCACCCCGATGCTCTTAAGTAGCCCGCTAGCCTTCCTGCCCCGTCTGAGTCCTCCCTACGGTGCTCCCCTCACAGCCCCAGTTCTTTCCCCTCATGTATCTCTCGAGGGTTGTGGCTGTTTGTCCCTGAGGGCCTTGGGTTTGGGAAGGGACAGGGCGGTCTCTGACCCAGTGGGGGCACCTCCCCGGAAGAGGCAAGGCTTACAGTGGGAGAATGAGCAGGAGAGAGGCCGAGGGCCCAGTGTGTGCGGGTCCAGGCAGGGGCAGGCTCCCAGGGTCCCGGGGGCTTGGGGACACACAGGGATGGGTGTCAGCGGCGACCCCGGAGAGATAAGCAGAGGCCTGGGCACGCAGGGTCTGTGGGGACAGGAAAGCATCCTGAGGGGGGCCTGGAAGCGCCCTTAGAGGCCGTGTTGGTGGATTGTGTGTGTCCACTGGACCGGCTCGTGAGTGCCCAGACAGTGGGCTGAAGGTTACTCCTCAGTGTGTCTGCGAGGGAGCTTCCGGAAGGCCGGCGAGCGGGTCAGCAGACTGAGTAAGGCAGCTGGTCCTCCCCGGTGAGGGCGGCAGCTCCCAGTTGCCCAGGGTCCGAATGGGACAGAGTCGTGGAGGAAGGGAGAGTCCTCTCCGCTGGACCGCTGAGCTCTGGTGTCGTCCCCAGCCCTTGGGGTGGAGTTCACAGCACCGGCGCCCCCGCCTGCTTGCACTTGCGGAGGCCCCTCAGTCTCTAACCCTGAGCCACCGGCTTAGCAGGAAACAGCTTAGCATCTTCCTCTCAGTCTCCATCTCTCTCCATCCTCCCCCCCCCCCCCCCCCCCCCCCCCCCCCCCCCCCCCCCCCCCCCCCCCCCCCCCCCCCCCCCCCCCCCCCCCCCCCCCCCCCCCCCCCCCCCCCCCCACCCCCACCTCCGTCTCTATGTCCAACCTCTCCTACGGGTCCTGACTGACACAGACACTGCGCTCCCCACCCTGCGCTGTCCCCTGAGTGGTGGCAACTGTTCGGGGTCCTTCCTTTGCTCAGCAGCGCTTCCATGACATCAGCTCACCTTGTTGCTGGAAGGCTCCTGACCTCACCGGTAACGCCTTTGCCGTAGCACCACCTCACCGCATTACTCCTCCCAAGGGCCCTGAAAGCCGTCCCTGACCCCCTGTAAGTCTCCCCTCTGCTTCTTGGGCCACACTGTCTCTTCCATGGCTCTTAGGATGTGACATGTCACAGACACCTCTGGGGGGGACAGACCTCTGTAATTGGCCCCTCACCCACCCTGGGTCGATGCTGTATGATTCATCCCCTGGTACCTGGGTGAGGGGTGGGCCAGACGGCGCCCACCGGCTTTTCTCTCTGGGGCTGATGTTATGAAATTGTCGTCAGGTCAGGCCGGGCTTCGGGGCAGAACTGGTGAAGGCGGGCACCTCCCGCCGGGTGGCAGGGTAGCGGGGAGCAGAGGCAGCCAGCAGGCAGAAGACAGAGCATCGCTTGCATGTCTGACGCTGCTGCCCCCACTTCTCATGCTCCCGAGGGCCCGGATGCTCCGCCTGTGGGTTCCGCGGGGCACCACGGGCCAGCCCTCGCCCTCGTGCATTTAGGCTCCGTCAGCTCGGAACAGCTTCTCCGACCCTTCTCCTTCCCTGCCTTCCCTGCCTCCTTCTCACCACCACCACCCGGGGCAAACTCTGGTTTGTGTAACTCCTTTGGCATCAGGCGCCCAGGGCAGAGGCCAGGAGGAGGTGGCCCCTGGGGGAGTCAGAGGACAGCCAATCTTGGGGACCCCTCAGCGCCTGTGATTTCTATGGATGCGAGCCCCGGGCCAGGGCAGGGGCATAGCTCCTGAGCCCAGAGGGAAACCCTCCCGTTTCTGGGGCCCTTACAAGGGTCTCCCTGCATGGCCCAGGGTTTGTTTCCTCCCCGTCCCCTCCCTGGTCGTCTGGAGCCTGGGGAGTTCCTCTGCTTTCTAAGAATATTCGTCTCCTCCGTGTCAATGATTCCTTACGCGGCCGCCAGCCCCCTCAGCCAGGCTAGGACTCCGATGATCGCGTTCCGTTATTGCAATGAACAATCAGGATGAACATGACTTCCGCTGAAAGCGGCTGGCTCGGGGGAAGCCCATGGAGACCCTCCTCAAGGACTGCGGGGACCCTGGTGCCCACGGGCAACATCCCCTCCTCCCCGTGGCCTCGAGGGTCACCAGTGCCAGGTGCCTGCTTCACTTATCCCAGGTCCCGTGGAGTTACATGCTGCCGGGGACGGAGAGGGACAGTCCGTGTCACCCGGAGCGGTTCTGTCCCTTTGCAGGGAGGGCCATGGGCCCTGGAGAGGAAGGGATGTGAGTTCAGGATGGTTCCTGACAGAATGGAGCACGCGAGTCCCCAGCGGCCCTGGGCCAGACCTCCGGCCACGGCTCCGGCCCTGCCCTGGCAGAGCTCTCTCCTGCTTCTGGGGCGCCAGGGCAGGTGGCTCGGAGTAGCGGCGAGGGCCAGCCGGGGAGGAAGGTCAGGCCGAGGCCAGCACGGGCAGATGGCGGGTCCTCACCGGCCTGTCTGCCTGGAGTCTTGCTGAGGCCTCTGGGTGCAGCTCCCTGGCAGGGCCGGCTGGGAGCCGGGGAGCTTCTGAGATCAGACAGTGGCTGAAATGTTGGGCAGAGTGAGCAAGCCAGGGGAGGGGAGACGGGGGGACCATTCCCTTGGGATTGTCGCTTGTCACTGCAGCTCACTGAGTCGGTGCGGAAGGCTCTGAACACGTGCCCTCTTGTAGGCTCCCTATTCCCAGACCAGCCATCCACTTGCTTCCCTTCCTGCCTTGGCAGATCTGGGGACAGGCGGGCTGTGTGGTCATCGGACACTCAGGTGTTTGGGTGACTACTAACCTTTAAGTGGCGTTAAGGGAACCCCGCCCTCCGAAGGCAGTAGGTGCCTGAGCAACACTTCGGGGCCAGCCAGTCCACACCCGGCCGGGCCATCCTTCCTTGCTGAGTGGTGCTGTGCACAGTCTGGGGTCCAGCTGACTTGCGCACCTGCAGGTCTTCTATGGCCTGTCACAGCCACGTGAGTGCATGCGGTGCGGGCGGAAGGGCTGGTGGCCGCCGGCGAGGCCCTGGGGACCCCATGTGCTCCTGCAGACGCTCCGAGGCACAAGGACACGTCTGTGCCCACAGATCTGTGTCCTCCCCGTCCCGGAAGCCCCGTAGGGCGTGGACGCACCTGCTTCCCTTATGTGCTCATTGCTTCCCTGTACTCGGGCTGGAGGAGAGGAGGGTGACTCAGGGGACCCTGGACGCCGTAGCTGGGAGGCAGGAACTTGGCCTTGTCCCCGTCCCCCATTAGCCCGCGCTGTCACCGCCTGCGGATCCTGCAGCCCCCAGGAAGAAGGCTGCCAGAGGAAACCCATCCTCCACGTCACGTCCTCACCAGGGGCTGCTTGGGGCGGGCTCGCGGGTCCCCTCCCGGCTCTGTGTCTCCCTAACAGTTTTACAAACAGAAAAGACAGGGGGCTCCTCCGGCAGCACCCCCAGTGTCCCCAGCTCTCTGGCTGCTGAGGGCTTGGAGGGGACCGCAGTTAGAGTCTCTTACTGCCGGCTCCTGGGGACGGCGGCATCATTATCTGCGGTCGCCTTGCATCGTGCGCGCACACACACACGCATGCGCACACACGCACACGGGCAGGGAGCCAGCTGTGTCTGAGCGAAGGTAGGGAGGAGGAGGAGGGGCACCAGGCAGGGTCTTGGGGTGACTCGGGGGCAGGAGAGAGGAGGGAGGGGGAAGGGGGAGGACCGTCTGGTGCCAGCGAATGGCCTCAGGAGGTGACCTGGAGTGGGTCCTGTCCTCCTGGGGGGGGGGGGGCGGCCAGCCGGGTTTTGCTCAGCCATTTGATGAAAGGCAGTTTGTAGTAGTTTGGGGGGAAAGATGGCAAATACCCGCTGGGGCGTTCTGTGTCCTGATGGCGGTGGTGGGACAGCCCGCGGGGCGCAGCAGGTGGCCTGCGGTGACGAGTAAGGTTCATGTGGGGAGGGGCGCTGCAGGGAGGTGGCCAGAGGGACAGTGGGAGGGGGCGCTGATCAGCACCCCAGGGGCTCCCTCCGTCAGGGAAGGTGGGGACAGGATGGGGAGGGGGCGTGGCTGGAGTGCATGTACCTGAGGCCTGGGTTTGTTTTTTAAGTGAGATCCCCATAATATACAATTAACCATTTTAATGTTTTTTAAAAAATTAGTTTAAGAGAAAGAGATAGAGAGACTGGGGAAAGGGGGAGAGAGAGAGAGAGTCCCAAGCAGCCTCCTCCATGTCAGTGTAGAGCCCGACACGGGGCTTGAACTCACGGGCCATGAGATCATGACCTGAGTTGAAATTAAGAGTCAGACGCTCAACTGACTGAGCCCCCCAGGTGCCCCTACAATCAGCTGTTCCAAAGTGAACAATTCGGTGGCATTTAGCGGATTCACAGTACTGGTCAGCCACTTCCTTCCCCATCCAGGTCCAAACATTTCCGTCGATCCAGACGAGGCCCTGTGTCCATGCGCCCCACGCCCCCCGGTCTCTCCCCACCAGGCTGAACCCACTCATGAGCTTTCTGTCGCCACAGTTTGCCCCAATCCGGGCATTTCGTACGGAGGCGCCATCCAGTGGGCGGTGTCTCTGGCTGGCCTCCTTCACGTCCTCAGGGGTCCCCCACATGGCAGCCGGGGCCCGTGCTTCCCTCCTTTCTAAGGGCTCCGCGATGTTCTGCCGGACGGACGGACCACACTTGGCTTATCTGTTGCGTGGCTGAGGGGCACTTGGGTTGTTTCCATCTTCGGGGGGCTGGGGGCAGCGCTGCTGGGAAGGAGAGCGCCCAGGTGTTTATGTGAGTACCTGTTTGCAAGGTAGGTCTACACGGACGAGCGGAATCCTGGGTCAGATGCAGATGTTAGGATTCACGGTTTGAGGAACAGTCACACTCTTCTTTCCTGGTGGCCGGGACATTGCACATCCCCACCAGCAGGCTGTGAGACTTCCGATTTCTCCACATCCCACCACTTGCGGTGGCCTTAAAAATAAAGCTCTCTCTCCCTCTCTGCCCGACCCCCGCTTACGCTCTCTCAAAAATGAATAAATGTTAGAAAAAAAAGCCACAGCCATCCCGGGTGGGGGGGGCGAACTCCCAGGGTTTGGATTTGCACTCACTAATGACTAATGGTGGTGAGCATCTCTTCATCTACTTCTTGATCATTTGCCTATTTTCTCTGCAGAGGTGTTGATTCAAGTTCTCTGCTCATTTCCTGGAAAGGTACTGAAGCAGAGTTGTCTGCCTCTGTAGGCCTCAGTTTTGCTATCCGTAGAATGGGGGAACGCAGAAGTGCCCCCTCCGTGGAAAGGGAACCAAGCATCCCAGTTTTCCGGAGACCATCTAGTCTCAGCAGTCCCACAAACCCTCAGGCGGGGACAGCCCAGGGACGACCTGGGAGGCTTGTGGCGGGAGCCCCTGCTCAGTAAATGTCAGCGGTTACGACCTAACCATGTTAGTACGCGCTTGTGGTCGCCAAGTCTAAAATATAAAGATCCAAAGTCAGGAGTAGAAGTGACCTCAGGCCTGCCGCGTGGAAAGTTTCTGGAGGTTTAAACACTGTTTTAAATCATAAGGCCTTGGGACTGTTAAAGTGCGGAGGAGGAAGGAATAGTGATGACCCTAATACTTTATTTTTTACAATTTTTAAAATAGTTTATTTACTTATTTTGTGAGAGAGAGAGATAGCATAAGTGGGGGAGGGGCAGAGAAAGAGAGAATCCCAAGCGGGCTCCGCACTGTCAGCACAGAGCCCGATTCAGGGACTGAACCCATGAACTGTGAGATCATGACCTGAGCTGAGATCAAGAGCTGGACATTGAACTGATGGAGCCGCCCCGGCGCCCCGATCCTGACACTTTAATTAGTAATATTTATCGAGCCGTCACCGCGTGCCAGCTGCAGAAGAAGAGAAGGCTGGGGGGAGGGGCCCCTTCGGAGGCCGCAGAGCCGAAGGGGCTGGAGGAATGGTGGTGGGGGTGACATGGGTGAAGTGTCCAAGGAAGGGGACGGGCTTATGGGTCCTGCCTCTCCTCCTGGGGTCGCTGCTTCCGGGGAACCCCAGGCATAGCCTCAGCCGGTGGCTCGGAGGCACAGGCCACACCGGGAGCCGCTTGGGATCCCATTAGTCTTGCTGCCCCTCCTTTCAGGGCCCCCATCCGAGATTCCCAGCCAGGCTGCTGAGCCCCTTCTACTCAATCATCCATTCAGCGCTTGCCAGGTGCCCCCACGGGTCAGAGCCTGTGCTGAAAGGGGACATGGGGTCTCTCCTGAGCAGCCTGGAGCAGAGCCTGGAGGTGGGGTCCAGCTGTCAGTTCTGGGAAGGCCCCAGAGCCCTGGAAAACACACCGGGATGTGGTTGCTCCCGTTGCAAGAGGCCACCGGGTTCTGGAAATCACAGCAGGTGCGCAGTAAGCAACAACGGTTCTTGGGTCCCCGTTACAGCTGCTGGAGCCCTCCGAGACCCGCTGGAGTCCTCTGAGACCCGCTGAGACCCGCTGGGACCTGCTGGGACCCGCTGGGACCCGCTGAGACCCTATGGGTCCACTGGGACCCGCTGCGAGCCTGCCGCGGTCAGGAGGACGTGACGGCCACATCTGGTGACCCTGGCTGGGGACCGAGACCGCTCACAGAGGGCGGAGAAGCAGCCTTGGGTGCAATCGCCCAGGATGCAGGGTCCGGGCCTGTGTGGTGTCCGCTCTGTCCAAAGGCAGAGGCAAAGGGACGCCAGGAGACCAGGGGCCCGGCTCCGGGCATTGGCTTTGCCACTCGCCAGCTGTGAGGCCTTGAGCAAATCATGCTTTTTCTAGTAACAGGATTGGACTGGATCCTGTGATAGTGACATGTTCCCAAGGGTCCTCAGGAAGATGCTGATGGTCTGTCCTCCAAGCCCTTGGGTGGGCAAGCTCCCGTGGACCCACCGGTGTCTCAGGCACTGCCCCCAGGCCCCGAGAAGCCCTGCTGAGTCAATCCGCGTTCTCGAGTCTCCCAGCACATATTTCCGAAGCACCTTTGATGTGTCTGAAACCCTCTGGCCACCCCGCTCTTGGAGAGTCCAGACACCTGCCCACTTGTACCCCAACTTCCACCAGAGCAGACGTGTTCTGTGTCATTCCGGATCGCGGGGCCTTGACCGTGAGCAAAAGTCAGAGGGAGGTGGGTGTGGGCGTGATATTAGGAAGGACTCTAACCGTTCAAGCGACATCAGAATGGAGCAGGCTTCCTGGTGCGCTAATGAGCAATGAGATGTTCAGAAAGCCATGGAAGCCGTAGAAATGTTGTAGGCAGACGCTGAGCTGATTCCCACCATCCCGCATGCTGGCGCTCATGGCCTTCTGGGTGGGTGGGGCCTGTGGCTGGCTTCTGATGGAGGTCATTTCTGTGGTCGTGGTATATGAGTTGTGACATCTGTCTTACGTCTTACTGAGAGACGTTCTCTCTCGCTGGGGTTGGGCTCATGGCCATGTTGGGGTGGCCCCACCTAGCAAGGAGCTGAAGGCCAGCCAGCTACCAGCTGGGGATTGAAGGTAGTCTCTGGCCAACAGCCAGCAAGAACCTGAGTGCCTCCGTCCAACAGGCCACAAGCAGTTCAGTTCTGCCAGCAACTCCAGGAGTTGTGAAGCAGGTCCTTCCCCAGTTGAGCCTCAGATAAGCCCACAGCCCTGACCTCAATTGCAGCTTTCAGGTGAGATTGAAACACAGGACCCAGCCAAACCATACCAGACATTTTATTTTTAATTTTTATTTATTTTCGAGGGTGGGGGAAGGGGCAGAGAGGGCGAAACAGAATCTGAAGTAGACTCCAGGCTCTGAGCCGTCTGCACAGAGCCCGGTATGTGGCTTGAACTCATGAACCGTGAGATCAAGACCTGAGCTGAAGCTGGACACTTAGCAGACTGAGCCCCCCAGGCGCCCCAGAATGCTGGACTCTTGACCCACGGAGAGGTGACTTAGTGCCTGGGTGCTGTTTTCAGCTGCTCGGTTGTGTTGGTTTTGTTAAGGGGCCGAGGATACTCAGCACAGACTGTTGTAAGGGAGAGACCCACCTGGCGTTTCAGTGGATCCTCCTCTGACCTGGCGGTTCTGTGACCATGCCTTCCTCGCCTTCATCTCCTGTGTTAGGCTTAGTTCCGTTTCTGGCCTAAAGTAGGGCCCCAATGCACACGCATTAAGTGATAGCACCATTTTCGGCACTGGGGAAGCAGGAGGCGCGGCCTCTGAGGGGAGGCGCCTGACCAGCCCTGGGGCGGAACCCCAAGGCCCCGGATCCTGCACTTGCTCCAGCTGCTCCCTCCCCGTGTGACCTTGGACCAGGCTGGCCGGGCTCTGTGCCCCTCATTGATGAAATATCGGACCTACCCAGGTATGGGTTTGAGCAAGTGAAGTGAGCTGATGTGACAGGCTGGTAAGAAGCTCACGGAGGTAAGGAGTTATTATTTGTTATGAGATGTCACAACCATTCCTGCCGGGTGACTCACGAGGCTCAGAGACTTGGAGAGTTCCCTTCCAAATAAGGCTTGGAGAGCCTCTTGCTTGAGCCCGGAGCCTCCGGGGCTGCAGACCTCGCCCACCCTACCTGCACCGCCTCCTCTGTCGTTCAGGAGCCCACCCAGAGAGCCGTGGTTCCGCCCCGAGTGGCTCCGCCGTCTACGAGGCCGCCCCTCAGCGTTGAGCAGGTGCAGGGGCATCTCCAGCTCACCGTCACGGGTGTGGGTGGAGGCTGGTTCGCGACTAAAGAGACAGAGAGGAAGACGGAGAGAACGCATCCGGGAGGCACGAACAATCTCGACAGACCTTCTCACCTTTGTCCACCGCCCTTTGTCGCTAGCCGTTGTTAAAATCAAAACTTCTGTTTCACCCTCTGTGGCAAATTAGCTTTCAAAGCTGCCAGGGTTCTTTTCTTTTCCTGAGTTGAAGTCCTCATGACTTTTCAGAGGCTCCGGGCAGAGCCGGGAGACACCAGGGAGCAGGTGGACGCCAGTGCCGGTGGCCCGGGGGAGGGGGGCGGTGATGGAGACAGATTGCTCTCCTGGCCGGCTCCAGGTCAGCCCGGGAGAAGCGTCGAGTACCTGCGGACCCACTGCCAGTGCCGCCTGGGGGCGGGGCTGGAGACCCAGGGGGGTGTGGACCCACTGCCAGTGCCGCCTGGGGGCGGGGCTGGAGACCCAGGGGGGTGTGGACCCACTGCCAGTGCCGCCTGGGGGCGGGGCTGGAGACCCAGGCGGGTGTGGACACTGTCGTGGAGCCGGGCGACTGCTGGTGGGAGCGAGGTACGGCGTCACGTGGGCAGACCCCGGTCCCAGGAAAGGGGTCTGGAACTGGGTTTGTGCAGCTCTGCCCCTCCCAGCCCTGCACGCTACTTTATGCCTCCTTGGTTCTGTTTCCCTATTGCTTGGCGAACGAGCCCTACAAATACACGTGTGTACACGCATGTGCACATATAAACATATGTGCCACACACATCTTATATTACATACATAATGTATGTGACACATAATACAGACGTGCACGTGGTTATGCAACATAGGCATATATCTATATATATGTTAGCTACGATTTTGTGTTGATTTCATTAATTGTGACGTTTGTGATGTTTTAATCTATTTTTTAAAACATCAAGTTCCTAGCATGTGCCAGTCACCGTTTTAGGATTCGGAGACACAGCAATGAGCAAAAGAGCCAGAAGCTTTGTGCCGGGGCTCCCACATGCCCGTCAGGGAGGCAGGTGAAGAAGCAGACAGAGACATGTGTCACCGTAGGGTGACGAGTGCCACAGGACAAAGCCACGCAGGGGGGAGAGGCCAGAGAATGATGGGGGTGGTTGTTTTAGATCAGCCGTGGGTCGCATCCAGTCACCGTCACTGGATTTATAAATAAAGTTTTATTGGAACACAGCCATGTCTTCCCCTTGTACACTAGGACTGCTGTCGAGCTGAACAGTTTCCACAGACACCGTCTGTCTTGGAAAGCTGAGACCGCCCGCTCTCTGGCCCTTCATAGAGAGTTTGCTGACCTGTGTGGATGATGCGGTTGGGGAGGACCTCGTGGGGAAGGGGAGAAAGTGCGGGGTCTGAGAAGAGGGTTCAGGGCCCAGGGAGCGGCAGGTGGCATGGCCTTGAGGCAGTGCGATGTGCCCAGGGGTGGCGGAGGCCCAGGGGGAGGCCAGGGCTTGTGCTGGCTCTTACTCCAACAGGATGAGGGTGGAGGAGAGGGTGCTGGGCTACACAGCACAGGTGTGTGAGTGTGTGCATATGTGTGACTGTGTGCATGTGTGTGTGTGTGGTGTGTGTGTGTGTGTGCATGTGTGCGAGGGTGGTGTGTGTATGTGTGTGCGTGTGGTATGTGTATGTGTGCATGTGTGTGCATGTGTGCGAGTGTGGTGTGTGTATGTGTGTGAATGTGGTGTGTGTATGTGTGCGTGTGTATGTGCATACACATGTGTGCACATGTGTGTACTGTGTGTATGTATCTGTGCGCTCACATGTGTATTCACTCACATGTGCGCATGTGTGTGTGGTGTGTGCATGCATGTGTGCATGAGTGTGTATGTATATGTGTGGTGTGTGTGTGTGTGTGTGTGTGTGTGTGTCAGGGAGCAGGGTGGCCCGACAGCACCAGCGGCTGCTAATGGGTGGGGCGGGTCCGGTGCTGACGCCCATCGCCTTACCAGCACAGGGCTGTGGGGGTGCGGGGCCTGATGTGGCACCAAGGGTAGGGATTCACCATCAAAGAAGAGGGGCTCTGACCCAAGGCTGCCCCCTCCTCACATGTCGCACTGGGTGGGGGGCTGCAGGCTGTGAAATGTGGCCTGGTGGGTGAGTTTCTCTAGGTGGGGAGCCTGCCCTCAGGGGGTCCCTGCTCTGCTCTGCATGCAGGTGGAGCCCCACGGGGGGGCGGGGGGAGGCGGGACAGGAATGGGGGCGGAGCTGCCCGCACACCCCAGCCTCCAGCTCAGGCTCGGGCAGCCGGTGCCCCCCGGGGCAGGGTGCCGGTGGCTGGTGGGTGGGTGGGATTGGCCCCTTGCTGGGTGCGGCCTCTCCCAGGCTCCCATCAGCAGAGCTCTGTACCCGTGGGCTTGAGTCGGTGGGCGTGCGGAGGGACCCTGTCACCCTGGCTCCCAGGCACTCTGGCCTGCATCCACCTGCTCAGGGGCTGGAAACCAGGTGTATTACATTCCAGCCTGTGGCCCCGCCTGCCTGTGGCTCCGCCTGCCTGTGGCCCCGCCTGCCTGTGGCTCCGCCTGCCTGTGGCCCCGCCTGCCTGTGGCCCCGCCTGCTTGTGGCCCCGCCTGCCTGTGGCCCCGCCTGCCTGTGGCCCCGCCTGCTTGTGGCCCCGCCTGCCTGCTTGGGAGGGGGACCTCTAGAGGGCGTCGTCTGGTCCAGCATCAAAACGAAGGAGGGCCTTCAACTGTGGCCTCTCCTGGGAGAAGTCAGACCCTCTTCTTTGCTAAAGGCTGTGGGGAGCTTTTGTTTTCTTAAGAAACAGCTTCATGGAGATACAAGTCATAGATATTATGGGCTGAATCGTGTATCCCCCGAAGTTTGTGTGTGGGAGCCTCGGACCGTGAGTGTGACTGCAGACAAGGCCTGGAGGCGGTGAGTGAGCGAAGACGAGACTGGGGGCCTCGTGCCATCCGTCTGTCCTTTTTTGTTTGTTTATTTATTTTTGAGAGAGAGAGAGACAGAGACAGTGTGAGCAGGGGAGGGGCAGAGAGAGAGGGAGACACAGAATCCGAAGCAGGCTCCAGGCTCTGAGCTGTCAGCACAGAGCCCAACAGGGGACTTGAACGCACGAACCTTGAGATCATGACCTGAGCCGAAGTCGGACGCTCCACCGACTGTCCTTAAAGGAGGGGGGTCTGGGGGACATCAGGGGTGCGTGTGCCTCCAGGAGAGGCCCCGCGAGGACGTGGCGAGAAGGTGGCCCCTGCAAGCGATCGAGAGAGGCCTCAGGGGGGACCCACCCTGCCCCGCCTGGACCTCAGACGTGGAGCCTCCAGGATGTGAGAGCAGAACTGTCTGGTCGGCGCCCGCCTCCCGCACCCCTGCCCCCAGTCTGTCCTGCTTCGCGTGTCCCCCCAGCAAGCCAGCACCCCGTACACTCCATCCAACCGAAACCAGTCAGATCCGGGGACTGGAGTTTTCCCGGATTTCTGCAACCGTCACCCTGGAAAGAAGGCTTGTACCTGCCAGCCGTCACCTCCCTGACCCCCCCCCCCACCTTTGTCCCTCGGTCCTGGCACCGGTCCTGGCACCGGTAATCAGTTTTCTGGGCCTGTGGGTTTGCCTCCGGGGTGGTTCACAGAATCGGAATCACGCAGCATGAGGCCTTTGTCATTCGGTGTCACACTTCCCGGGCTTGTCCCAGTGGCGCTGGTCTGTCTGTCCTTCCTTCTCGTTCATGGCTGAGTCCTTGTCCCGCTGGAGGGAGAGGCAGCCTCAAGTACCCGCTCATCATGAGGGGCATTTACGCAGTTCGCCTCTTTGTCCTGCGGGTACTGCTGTGACCATTGGTGGACAAGGTTGTGTTTGAACAAAACATTTTCGTTTCTCTTGGACAGACGCCGGGGGCTGGGATTGGTGAGGCCCGAGCTGGGTCTGTGCTCACTCACTGGAGGGACGATGTGAGGTGTGGCCACACCACGTGACGTTCCTCCCGCAGCCCGAGGGTCCTGGGCCTTGTCCTTGGCTTTGCCCCTGCTGCCCTGGGGACATTTCTGTGGGCCACGAGGGGCAAGAAAAGGCTGAGTCTCCGCCCCCGTCTGAACTCTGAGGCTCGAGATCTCTCCATGACACCCACTCCTGGCCTGCGTCTGGGACCAGTCCCCTTCCTGTCTCGTCCGTGGTCCTGCTGGGCGCAAGCGGTTCTCTGTGACACTGGCTGGGATGTGTGTGTGTCACAGGCCTCGTCCTGTATGCCACCTGTGCCTGAAGTCATCTCAGGAGAGAGGTGGCCTTGGCAGTGGAGACATGAGGAGCTAAACGTCACTCAGTAACAGCAGGAAGGGGGGGTTGCTCGGAGTAGAGCCGGAGGGGGCCGGTGGGGGAGTGGGTGGGGCTTACGGGGACAGTGGTTCCTTTCTAGGGCCAGAGAAGGAACCCTTGCGTGTCCCAACCCCTGAATCTTACCCACCGAGCTTGACCTCCCAGCCCCGAGAGACCCTGCTGTTAACGGGTCGTTTTGCTAGAAGGTAAGGTCACGACTCCTACAAATGCTGAAGATGTGTGTGCCAAGGAGTTTACTTAGGGGCGCCTGGGGGGCTCAGTCGGTTAAGTGTCCGGCTTCAGCTCAGGTCATGATCTCGCGGTTCGTGGGTTCGAGCCCCGCGTCGGGCTCTGTGCTGACAGCTCAGAGCCCGGAGCCTGCTTCAGATCCTGTGTCTCCCTCTCTCTCTGCCCCTCCCCTGCTCATGCTGTCTCTCTCTCTCTCAAAAATAAATAAAAACATTAAATAAACAAAAAACAGAGTTTATTTAACTCGCGAATTAGCGCCGCCGCCCGTGTGGTGGCACAGCGGGTTCGAGGGCCCGGACGGCCGTGGGCTGTGACCGCTGAGGCGAACCTGCACCCTCCGCGGGCAGCGGGCAGCCACGTTCCACGGGACGCGACTCCCTGGTCTTGCGTGGACGAGGCCATTTGCCTTATTGAGTGTTTTCGACAACCTGCAGAATGGCAAAATAGCTCGCGGACAGTGAAGGGGGAGGTGCCCCGGAAAGGCGCGCTGGACATTCTAGGGCACCCCCGGATGTCGTTTGGCCATTCCGAAGTCCCCCAGTGTCCCTGATGTGCCCCTGGGCAGGTAATGGACAGCTGGCCTTGCTCTGGCCCTCTGGTTACGGGTGTGTGTGAAGAAATGGGCGGTGGGGACAGAGGGGGCTACTGGGGGTGTTTGTGGCCCCTGCAGGAGCGAGGGCCGATGGGAGGTCGGGCTCAGGGAGCACTCGGGATGGAGTTGTTCTGGACAGCAAGGGGGAGGGGCCAGCAGAGAGGGCAGGGCACCAGGACCGCCCTTCCGCTATTCCCTAGAGTCCTTCTGTCCGGAAAGGGGCGGAGAGCAGTGGTCAGGCCAGACTGGGGGGAGGTGGCGGTCACGGGGCTCTGGGAGAGCCTGGGGCCCCTCACTCAGCGCACAGGAGGGCTGCCACTGCGCCCGGCCTCAGCAGCGCCCATTCCCCAGGAGCACCGACACCAGGCTTCCCTTTCCTGGTGTCCGGAGACCTAGGCAGGAATGCCTTTTGGGGGGGGGTCTCAGAGGGAGGAGGGAGGGTTCCTGGGTCCTCGAGGAAGCTCAACCAGCTTCACGAGCCTCCAGATGGGCCTGGGGCTTTGCTCCGAGTCCGACCAGGACAGGAGGGCGGCTGGGAGGTCCCCCTCCGGGGACAAGGGGCGCGGCCGGCAGTTCCGGCGGTCATCTTGGTGGGGTGATAAGCAGCAAAAGGTCATCTGATCTCAGAGGCAGGAAGAGGCCAGCTTGGCGGGGGCACCACGTCCCGGGGGGCATTCGACCCAACTCCACGGCGCCGCAAACAGAAGAGGCCAGACTTTCCGGAGGGGACTTTTCAAATTGCTGTTTTCTGAGAAGCTGCCCCGGGTGGGGGTGGCGTGGGGTCCCGGAGAGCAAGGGTAAGGAGTGGGAGATGAGGGTGAGCTAGCCTGGCCCACCCTCCCGCCTGTCAGGCAGCCCCACCCCTCCCCCCACGCCGGTGAATGTTCAAGAATATTATTGAATATCAGATCAAAGGGGCAGTAGTCTGTTAGCTGATCGGTGGTGCCAAATGATACATTTGCTGGTGGTACGCCCAACGCTGGTTTCCCAGCATTTGAATGCCTCCAGGGACGGGGAGTTCAGTACTTTAGGGTGACAGCCATTGTCACCCTGAGGCGGCCAGGACCGCTGCGCTGTTTCTCATATAGAAGATTGAACATCTTATTCCTGGAGCTAACGGCTACTTGTCTTAATTTGCTTCTTGGGGCCACACAGACTGAGTCTATTTAAAAAAATTTTTTTAATGCTTATTTATTTTTGAGAGACAGAGACAGAGCATGAGCAGGGGAGGGGCAGAGAGAGGGAGACACAGAATCCAAAGCAGGCTCCAGGCTCTGAGCTGTCAGCACAGAGCCCGACGTGGGGCTCGAATTGACACACCCTGAGATCATGACCCGAGACCACTGAGCCACTCAGGCCCTCTGAGTCTATTTTCTTAAAGAAATTTTTTCTTTACTGTAAAAGTTTTTTAAAAGTTTATTTATTGATTTTTGACAGAGAGAGAGAGAGCGAGAGCAAGAGAGAGAGAGAGAGAGAGGGACGGAGAGAATCCCAAGTCAACTCTGCACCGTCAGAGTGGAGCCTGATATGGGGCTCGAACTCACAAACTGTGAAATTGTGAGCTGAAGTTGGATGCTTAACTGACTGAGCCACCTGAGTGCACCAAGTCTATTTTCTCTGGAGCTGCAGAGTCCTTCAGAATTCCTGCAGAGTGGCTTTTGCCCCTGAGTTTGTATTCTGCGGTCCTAACCATTTTTCAAGGTGCTTGGATTCAAGATCCCTTCCCTTCCTGATTAGTTCACATAAACTTGGTTTGGTCTCCACACAAACACCTCCCCCCAACCCAAAACTAAAGAACAGGCCAGGATGTCAGGCCACTGTGGAGGATGGTGAGTTATGATCACCTCCGTTCTTTAGGAGACAATACCTCTAATAATGGAGCCAGAGACAGTATCAGCTTTCCTCGGCAGCCCCATGGCCCTGTTGACTTAGATGCACTGACCACTGACCAGTTCCCTTATCTGTGTTGTTTGTGTGAACGGGGGCAAGGAAACGGGGTGCCATGGCCTTGCCTTCCCCCATCGACAGGGCGGTGGGGGATGATGGGCTGTTGGGAGATGGTGTGGAGCTGGGTGTGTGATCCTGGGGAAGACGGCGCCAGGGAGCTGGTGCATGTTGCCCCCGAGGCTTGTGGGGTTTCGACTATGGGCTGCGTTCTTGGGAGGAAGGTGTTAGCTCCCCGGCCCGTCTTCTCTGCTGCGCTCACAGCCAAGGGAGAGGCAGGTGCTGGTGCAGGGAGGTCGGGCGGGGAGGCCACAGTGAAAGGCTGCAGGGCGGTGGCTGGGCCACCACAGGCATCTCTGACCCTGTGTCCTTTCCTGGCGCTGGCAGATCTCCTCCCCGTGCAGGAGGTCCTGTCACTTCAGTGTCCGTTGGTTCAGGTGCCTGCCCTCCCGCTCCCGACCTGGCGAGGGGCTGCCAGGGCTCAGGGCCAGCGCCTGCCCAGGACAGACGGGCAGAGCGCCCGGCCGTGAGGGCTGGGGCGGGGCTGGGCTCCGGCGATGTGCCATGGGCCGGCCACCAGCTGGGGCGGGGACGCAGCCCCAGTGACCCCGGGATCCTCCAAGGACGGGAGGAGCAGGCCCTCCCCCCTCCGCCCAGCATGTGAGTCAGAGGAAACCGGAGCGAATATAAACCACCCACAGCTGAGTGGGGTCTGATGGTGAGCACAGGGGCCGGCTGGGAGCCGGGACGCGGGGGACGCCTCCGAGGAGAGGGAGGCAGGAAAGAGGGTCACGCGCCATGATGGAGGCCTCGGGGCTGTCGACGCGCACTGATGGGTTTTCGAAACCGGAACCCTCACTTGCGTGTCCAGAGGGGCTGGCCTCACTGTGGGGGGGCCTGGGGCCTGGAGGGGCCCCCGTTTGTGGCTCCTTCCTTCTCCCCGCTCCCGCTGGATCCTCCTGACCCACCCCTCCTCTTTTCTTGCCTCCAATCCAAGCACAGAGTCCCTGGACCTTCACAGAAGGGGGAAGTCCTCAGCCAAGCAGGAGAAAACTGTCCCTCAGTCCCCGGTTGGTGGCCGGCCAAGCCAGACCAGAGGGTTTAATGAAGAGAAAACAATTCTCAGAGGGAAAAAGGCTGTTCCCGTTTTAATTTTTTCCTTTTGGCAGAAACTAGCTTTTCTATAAAAACAAAGAAAAATCAGGGTGGAGTTTCCTCCCCTGAGCTGCCCGGCACCCCAGGGAGGAAAGGGAGAGGGGGCCTGAGGGCGGTGCCCCCTGGGACTGGCCACAGGGGGGTGGTGGGTGGGACCACCGGGGTGGGGGGGCTCTCTGGACCCCTCCTTCCAGAGACAGGGTCTGCTCGCTGCCCGAGTCCCCTGCTGGCCCTGCAGACGGCCACATGGTGGCCTCCACCACGGTTTTCATTCCCACCAAGTTACCTTGTGAGCAAAGGCCCTGTGGTGACCGGGGGAGGGGCAGGCTGACGCAACAGGGAGCCTGGGTCCCGGGGACAGTCCCTCTCTGTGCTGGGAAGGAAACATTTCTTCCAGCGGACACGTCACGGCCCCCTTGCCACTTCTGGCACATCTAGAACCCTAAATCGCGGGGTGGGAGGTGTGCACTGCGTAAGCCCAGAGCCCGCCGCTCTCTGACCCCGGCCCTGGGAGCCGGCTTGGAGTGGAGCCCCCCCCCCCCCGCCCCCACTGGCTTCCTTCTGGGCTCTCTGAGCGCTTAGCACAGTCTCTCAACTCCCCTAGGAAAGACCCATTCACGTGTCTGGCCTAAAGGGCCGCCTGGGTGGCTCGGTCGATTGAGTGTCGGACTCTGGGTTTCAGCTCAGGTCATGATCCCAGGGTCATGGGATTGAGCCCCGCGTCGGGCTCTGTGCTGAGTGTGGAGCCTGCTTCGGATTCTCTCTCTCTCCCTCTGCCTCTTTCCCCCATGCATCCTCTCTCTGTCTTTCAAAAAAAAAATGTCTGGCCTGGGCAGTCCTGGGCGGTGGGACCGCCTTGCTGCCAGAAGCCCCCAGACAGGCCGGAACGGACCCCTCCCTGTGCACCCCCAGTGCTGCGTTTGCCAGCAGAGGTGGCCTGCGCGGGCCAGGTGGCGTTAGGGAGGGTGCAACCGTCCAGCGAAAGATGTTTCCAAGAATCAGGGGCCCATGAGTAGCCTGGGGTTGGGGGGCACAAAGAAACCCAGAAGCTGAGGCCCCGATGGGAGCGGGCTTAGCAACGTGGAGACTGCGGGACCTGAGAATTCCGGAGTCAGTATTAAGTGCCAAGGGGTCGAGAGCCTCCGGGGAGGGGACGCACCGGGGGACAGGGCAGAGTCTGAGGACCACCCATGCGTCTGAGTGGGCTCTGTCACCGAGCGGGCTAGCCTGTGCCCGGGCGCCCCTCTGCTGCTCCCTCGAGTCTTGATGTTAAGTACCCCGAGGGCGGGACCTGCCAGTATTCTCCTCTTTGTGTGCCATGCTTAGTGGAAGCTTCTGGAAGGTGGCTTTTGGAGGATGGGGACCCAGGCCGTGCTCCCCTTTGGAATGCACGTCCCCACGCTGACGGAGTCACTGAGGACCCGGTAGGACGTTGCTTGACTGAGGCCTCGAGAGACCCGGGCATTTCACAGATGAGGAAACTGAGGCACAGAGAAGGCAAGGGGCCCTAGGTCACTCCCCTGGTCGGTCGTAGGGAGTCAGAACAAAAATCCAGGACTCCTGGCCCACAGATCACATCTCTGCCGTGCACGAATCCGGGCACTAAAGGAACAAATAGACACACACACACACACACACACACACACACACACACACACACACACGTGTGTGCATGCACGCCCCACCCCACCGGCCTGCACCTGCTGCAGACGGAGGGCCCCCGGGGGCCCGGGCGCTGAGGTGGGAACCCGGGCACCGCTGCGCCCGTGGCCTCCCAGAAGCCGATTCTCCCACATACCGTGTTCTTTGTTTTCATTAGGGAAAATCTCAATTAAAATAATTACAGTTACAACACACAAAAATCAGAGAAGAGAGAAAAAAGGAGTTCAGTTAGGGGGGCAGATCCATTCAGGATGATGTTACGAACTCTGCTCGCAGCCTCTAAAATTACCCGTTAATGATCGCACTCTCATTACCCACCTTTGTGTTGTTTTAGGAAGGAAGAGGTTCATTCCCGCCGGAGCGGAAGGGGTATTTGGTGAGGCGATGCCCCGAGCGGAAGGGGTGAGGCGATGCCCGGAGCGTAGCTCAGGGCGACCCAAGCAGCCTCCTTTTTGATAAAATCGTGGGAAAGTCAGGATGGCTCTGCAGAGCTTTGCCCTAAAACCCAACTGCAAAAATGAAACCCTGTTGTTCCCCAGAACAGGGTCGTTTGTACCCGAACCCTGTGTTATTTGCGTCCTTTTGCCCCCCGGGGGTGGGAGGGGGTGCTTAGTCCCTGGGTCACTGCAGACGCTGGCTCCGTGCTGAGCCGCTGGTGTTCAGGCCACAGATGTGCCCGTGGAGAGGACAGGGCGGGGTCGTGGCCTTGGCAGCAGGTGAGCCCGAAGGCTGCGCCCCTGGGGTCCGGTGTGTCTGTCTGTCCAGGTGTCTGTCTAGGGAGTCAGTCCAGATTCCCACTGCGGTCCTGCTCCCAACATCCGCTCTGCCTCCAGAATTTGGATTTCCCACCATTTTGACCTTCAAACCTAACCTTCCAGACCTGCTTGTCTATCAGGAGCGCGGAAGTCCTTTGTCAAAGCCTACGAGGTGAGTTTTGGGTCACGGGTGTGCTCATAGACCCTCGGAGCAAGGTGGGCTGGGGGGCCGGGAAGCTCTGGGTCAGCGGTCCCTTCCCTGCCGTCCTGGGGGAGGAGGCAGTGAGGTCGCATTGTCTCCGCAGAAGAGACAGGAAATCTCTGTCCCAGGAGGCAGATGAGTCCAATATCACTTAGCTGCAAGTGTCGATTTTCAAAAATTTTTTATAGTTTTTAACTTTATTTTTGAGACAGAGAGAGACAGAGCACGAGTGGGGGAGGGGCAGAGAGGGAGGGAGACCTGGAACCCAAAGACAAGCTCCAGGCTCGGAGCTGCCAGCACAGAGCCCGACATGGGGCTCAAACCCACAGACAGTGAGATCATGACCTGAGCCAAAGTTGGACGCTCAACCGACTGAGCCCCCCAGAAGCTCTGGTTTTCAAATTCAGGTCTGCAAAGCCCCAGGGTTCAAGATTTTCCTCCCTGCAGGGACAGAATGGTCTGGGATGTGGGGGTCCGGCGTGTGAGGAGCCTCCAAGGCGCTGGAAAACCAGGGGGCTGTCCCCCCCGCAGGTGCCAAGGACTAACGCCCCCAGGTTGTCAGCAGTGAGTTCCTTGTCCTGGGAGGAGGGAGAAGCAGACGAGTGATCCCGGCTGGTCTGGAGAGTTAGGAGTTCCCTGGGGGCGGGAGTGGGGGGGTGGGGTAGATGCCCATTTGCTCGGTGGGTGGTCCCAGATGTGCTGGGTTGTCTTGCTTGGGGGGTAGGGACTATCCCAATGACCTTCAGTCAAACAGCCTCCAGAGCACTGACTGGTCACCTGACAGGAGGGACCCGGGGCCTTTTGCCCCATCCTGTCCTTCAGTCTCAGGCCGGCTTCCACTCTCCCTGCCCGTGCCTGGACCCCCCTGCCTGGACCCCCCTGCCTGGTTCTGCAGGCCGTTCAGTCACTCGGCACCGCAGCGGCCATCATGGCCCTACCAGGGCTTGGCTGAAGTCTTGGGGCTTCTGACCCAGACGCTGTCGGCACAGAGACAGATGCCTACCAGGCTCCCCGCGCCCTGGCCAGTGACTGCCGCCCACAGGGGGTTAGAACGCCTCGGACGTGGGATTTTAAGTGACTGCATTTGGGGGATTTATTCATCGCTTCCTCTGCTGGTGTGCGTTTCCGGAGCATCTCACGCGTGTGTGCGGGGCTGTGCAGGGCACAGGGCGGGACTGGGGAGGGAGCGCGGGGCTGGCTCCTTCGGGGACTCGGAGCCAGTAGGGAGCTCACCACACTGGGTCACCTCAGCAGGGCTCTGCTGGGAGGGAGGCCGTGTGTCAACATAAGTCATCACCTCGGAGTGTCTCCCGGACACAAGACGCAGGGGCAGAGACCTGAGCGTTCCGTCCCAGGAGCCAGGAGGCGCTCCGTGGCAGGTGGCACACGTGAGCCTGTAACACGGAGAGACGTCTGGGAGAGACACTGTCTCTGTGCCCAGGAGGTCACCCGGGAGAGACACTGTCTCTGTGCCCAGGAGGTCACCCGGGAGCGTGGGACTCCGTGCTGACAGCTCAGAGCCTGGAGCTGCTTCGGACCCTGCGTCTCCCCCTCTCTCTGCCCCTCCCCGGCTCACGCTCTGTCTCTTTCTCTCTTTCTCAAAAACAAACATTCTAAAAGAACAAAAGGAGGAACCAGTCCTGTGGGAGGGAAGCCCGTAGAAGGCACCTGTGTGAGGTCAGCCGGGCACCGAGCCGCCTGGGGACTCAGCCCCCGGGGGCCGCCCCGTCTGTCCCCTCCCTGTCTGCTGGATTGGCTCCAGGAGCTCCCCAGGCTGTGTGCTTACAAGCAAAGGACAGTCGTCCCTCTGGGTTCCGGAGGCTGGTGGTAGCCGCACCCCCTCCCGTGCCCTCAGGCTCCGTCTCCACAGGGCACTGATCCCTCCTGCCCTGGCGGCCTCCCAAAGGCCCCGCCTCCTCACGCCACCTCCCTGGGGTCAGGATCCCACACAGGAACCTGGAGGAGACCACAACATTCGGTCTGTGCCACCATCTCCCCTGGTCACCTGCCATCCTGCTGTTCCTGGAGGACGTGCGTCTGGTGAAGAGCCGGGGGGGGGGGGAGGCGGGCCTCGGGATGCCCCAGAATGTCGCCATTTTCCATACGGCTTCTCAGCCCACCAGTTATTTTTTATTTTTTGAAATTAAAAAAATTTTTTAACGTTTAATTTAAAAACTTTTTGAATGTTTATTTAGTTTTGAGAGAGACAGAATGAGCAGGGGCGGGGCAGAGAGAGAGGGAGACACAGAATCGGAAGCAGGCTCCAGGCTCTGAGCTGTCAGCACAGAGCGTGATGCGGGACTTGAACCCACGAACCGTGAGATCATGACCTGAGCTGACGTCAGAGGCTCAACTGACTGGTTGTGGCTTTGGTTGCTTATTTGTGAAGCGGCTTCTTAACCCACTGCACCTTGGTCGTGTGGCAGGGGAGGGGGAGGGGGGAAGAGGGGGAGGGGGAGGGGAGTTTCCCCAGAAGGGGCCCTGTGATTGCATTGGCCTGACAAAGCATGCCCTTCACTCCATGCGCTGCACTGAGCCCAGGGGGCGCTGTGGCGGCGGAGGAGTCCTGTCCGGGAGCCCCGAGCACAAAGAAGGCATCTCAGCTTGCCCCCAGGGTGCCTACTGTGTACCCTTCCCACTGACCCTGGGTCCCAGAGCTGGGAGCTGGGCAGAGGTCTGGTCCCAGCACTCCACCTCCACCTCCGTGACCCACACCTGCCATTCTCTTCCTGTTCCTTCGGTCGCTGATACCAGGTCAGGCCTCCCCACCTGCCCTGGACGGGGGCCCTGCCTCCCGGCTGGTCTCTGCCCGTGTCTGACAAGGGCCAACGTGGCCCAGCTCTTCCCACCGCACATGGGCCAGAGGGCACCCCCTCCTGGAAGGGCATCTGTGGCTTCCAGCTTCCCAGTCTTGCCCCGCCCCACCTCCCCCTTCCCCGTCAGGGCTTCGCACTGGGCACGCTCACCTCCCTGCTGTCCTCGCACCCATGACCCCCCTCCTCTGCCCAGACACCCACCCTCAGCCCTTGTCTGTGTGGCAAGCTCCTATTCGTACATCAGAACCCAGCTTCTGAGTTGCCCTCCCTCATTCTCTGTCCTCCCTCGGGTTACTTCTCGCTCCTCTGAACAGACCCTATTGTGGTTCTATCACTTACAGGTATGGACCTGCTCGCCCGTCTCCGAGCCTCCTGTTGGAAGAACACAGACATTTTCGCACGCCCAGTGTGTAGCAGAGCCTGGCTCAGCGCGGCTGGATTGGAACCGCCTTAGTCCTGCCCCGGCCTGCTGCCCCTCAGCCCCTGCAGGGGGCTCCCATGGGTCCATCGACCTGCAGACACGAGGGACCCCCTGCTCTCTCTGCCCCGACGACCCCTTTTTTGAAGCTGGAGGCCCCCTGCCTGCTTCCTGTTCCTTCGCTCCAAGCTCTGGGTACGAGGGGGGTGAAAGCCCAGAGCAGGGTTTGCTCTGCAGAAGGGACGTGTTCCAACCAAGTTGGCTGAGAAGTGATTTTCTGCAAGTGGAATAATTGGACGTGTGTTCCCATGGCAACGAGCCCTTCCTGGAAACCGTTGGGAGGGGGTGTGGGAGGAGAGGGGCCGGCTCTGGGTCTGCTAGGGGGGACAGGTGGGAAGGGAGCGCCCCTCAACGCCGCCGCCCTGCCTCTGGGGCCTCCCTCGGCCTGTCCCCTCCTGTTCCTCGGGCCACAGGGGTCGCTCAGGCTGGGACACCTCCTGAGCCACACGCACCGTTCCCGGGATCTGTCATCGGTCTCTCTCTCTCTCCATTAACGGAAACTGGGTTTCTCGAGAACGTGATGTTTTACGGCGCAGCCGGTGGCAATTTACGAGGTTCGAGCGCTGCCGTGGGTTCTCCGAAAACGCCCCTCGAGGGTGGTCGTTGCACAATCCCCATTTTACAGATGTGGGAACTGAGGCCGGCACCGGATAAGTGACCAGCGGTGCCAAGAAGCCAGAGGGGTGGGGGGATGCCAGGCGGCGTGACCCCAAACTCCCCTGAGCGCAGACACCCACCTTACCCCTCTGGCAGGGGCAGGGCTGAGAGGGAGAGAGAAGGGAGAGAGAGAGAGAGAGAGAGATGAGCTTCCCTTAACCTCCCTCCTCCAGACACCCCCCTGCGGCAGCGGTGGGTAGGAGAGGGGCTGCTTCTAGAAGTGGGAGGTTCCTGGCTGTTGTTTCTAATGCACTTCATTGTGAGATTTCAGCAGTGCCCCCGCCCTGCTCCATCACCCCCACACCCCCGTCACCCCACACCCCATCACCCGAAGAGGCCTGGGCCCCAGTAAAGTGGTAACTGGATAAAGAAGAAGAATCAAGCCCTTGCTTTTCATTGCTTGTCCTTTGATCTGGAAAAACCTCCCAAGTGTTTGAAAGACCATGAGTATGTGTGTGAGTGTGTGTGTGTGTGTGAGTGTGTGTGAGTGTGTGTGTTGGAAATGGAGGGTATATGGGAACTCTGTACTGTCTGTTCAATTTTTCCTCTTTCGTTTGCCTTTTTAAAAAAATTTTCTTTAATGTTTATTTATTTTTTTGAGAAAGAGACAGAGACAGAGCGTGAGCAGAGAGAGAGGGCGACACAGAATCCGAAGCAGCGCCAGGCTCCGAGCTGTCAGCACGGAGCCTGATGTGGGGCTCGAACCCACGAACCGTGAGACCATGACCTGAGCCCAAGTCGGACACTTAACCGCCTGAGCCGCCCAGAGGAGGGCAGACAGAAGCAGGGGCAGGGTCTGTACCTAAACTTGCTGGAATAATTACTATTCCTTTTTGTCATTAGAAGAACATTTAGGCATATTACATGGAGATGTAGGAGCCATTGCTTAGAGAAAACCCGGGAAAATCAGGAATCTGTAACCTTGTCTGAGTTCCTCATGCTTTAAAAAATGATGCACCACCTACTAGGAGTTCAGCACTGAAATGTGTTTTTACTCAAGTATTTGTCTCGTAAAAATTGTATTAGCTTTCGTCTCATACGTAAGTCATTTATTCAGTTATTTTTAAGTTTATTTTGAGAGAAGGAGAGAGAGAGAGAGAGCACGAGTGGAGAAGGGACAGAGAGAGAGAGAGAGAGAGAGAGAGAGAGAGAGAGAGAGAGGGGGAGAACCCCAAGCAGGCTCTGCACTGTCATCACGGAGCCCACGCGGGGCTTGAACTCATGATCCGGGAGATCATGACCCAGGAGTCGGCTGGTAAACCCACCGAGCCGCCCCCCCCCCCCGCGCCCCGCAGGTGCCCCGTACATGACTCATTTATTAAAGCCCCACGTACGCACAGAATGAGCAGGCAGAACACAACACACATTATAGATGCACAGCTTGATATGGTTTTTGCCAAGTGACCGTTTCAGTGTGACCTGAACCCAAATCCAGAAACTGGAGGTTACCAGGGGCCCCTGGCTGGCTCAGTCTGTAGAGCGTCTGACTCTTGATCTTGGGGTTGTGAGTTCAAAGCCCCACGTTGGGTGTGGAGCCTGCTGAAATAAAGGGACTTCGTGGGTGCCTGCATGGCTCAGTCGGGTGAGCATGCGACTTGCACCCAGATCACCATCTGGCAGAGTTTGAGCCCCACATCATTTTAAAAAATTTATTTATTTGTTTACTTAAAATTTAACTTATACACACACACAGAGCTGGGGAGAGTCAGAGGGAAAGAGAAGCTAAAGCAGGCTCCATGCCCGGTATGGAGTCCAACCCAGAGCTCCATCCCACCACCCTGGGGTCACTACCTGAGCCCAAATCAGAGTCAGATGCTCAACCGACTGAGCCCTCCACGTGCCCCTATCTTGTTTTTTTTTAAAGGTGATATAGGGGCGCCTGGGTGGCTCATTCGGTTGAGTGTCCGACTTCGGCTCAGGTCATGATCTCATGGTTTGTGGGTTCGAGCCCCGCGTTGGGCTCTGTGCTGACAGCTCGGAGCCTGGAGCTGCTTCGGATTCCATGTCTCCCTCTCTCTCTGCCCCTCCCCTGCTCATGCTCCGTCTCTCTCTGTCTCAATAATCAGTAAACATAAAAAAATTTTTTTAAAAGGTGATACGGTTTTCCATTGTATGGACACATCATAACTAAGGGAATCCCTTGGTAGACATTTACTGTGCATGATTTGATATAAGGCAATGTTTTTTTTTTAAACCCAGGAATTACTTACATTTCACGGACCAGACTTCAGTCATGCTGTTGGAAACAAGACTTTAAGTGTCAGTAGAAAATGCGATTCAAGTGGCTGCCGGTGGGAAGTGTGACTGCGCCCCCGCAGGATGGACGAGGTTACACAAGGGGGCGCTGTCCTCAGGGGGTGACCAGGCCCCTGTGGCCGGAGAGAAAGTGTCCCGTGGCCTGGTGACCTCTGAGAAGTGTGCAGTGACCCAGAAGGGGACTTCGTGGGGATGTGGACACCTGGTTGACGATGAAGAAAAGGCTGTTTCACCAAATAAACGGGTGGGAAAAAGCATTATTTCTAAATTATCATTTCATAGGACATGTTTTAAAATATCAAGCTATATCATTGAGATAAATATTGTAGATAATATTTGAGTATTTTATTCTAACCCTAAAAAGCATATACTCTACTTGGCTCCTCCCACACCCACCAAAAAACACCCTTTTTTGTGTCTTTTCATTTGGTTCACTGGATACTTGTGTTTGGACACAGATGCTCAAAATTTCTTTTACTATTACAAACAGTACTGAAATAATCTATTTTTTAAATGTTTATTTATTTTTGAGAGAGACAGCATGAGCAGGGGAGGGGCAGAGAGAGAGGGAGACACAGGATCTGAAGCAGGTTCCAGGCTCCGAGCTGTCAGCACAGAGCCCAATGCGGGGCTCGAACCCACAAACTGTGAGATCATGACCTGAGCCGAAGTCGGACGCTCAACTGACTGAGCCCCCCAGGCGCCCCTGAAATAAGCAGTCTTAGGCTTTGCACACTGGAGGGCTGCTGCGTGCAGGGCTGTGGGGGCGTGTGTCCGGCCACTTGGAAACCTTAAATAGGGGACACCTGGGTGGCTCAGTCTGTTGAGCATCTGACTCTTGATTTCGGCTCAGGTCATGACCTCGTGGTTTGTGGGATCAAGCCCCGCATCGGGCTCCACACTGACCGTGTAGAGCCTGCTTGGGATTCTATTTCTCCATCTCTCTCTCTCTCTCTCTCTCTCTCTCTCTCTCTCTCTCTCTCTCTCTCTCTCTCTCTCCCTCTCTCTGCCCCTCCCCTGCTCGATCTCTCTCTGTCTGAAAAATAAATACGTAACCCTAAAAAGATGTTTTATGTAGAAGCAGGTGAGTTCGGAGCCCCGTTGGTGCAGGGGGAGGGGCCGGAGGGTTCTGCCGTTTCTCAGGCTCAGATCACAGCGGGTACAGGCAGGGGCTCAGGCTGCTGTGAGAAGCTCTGGTCACATCTACATCGGCCGAAACGGTCAGGGCACCGTCCCTGCAGATGACCCAGGACCCCGGGGCGGGGGTGTGCCTTGGTCAGCGTTTAGAGGGACCGTCCGCAAGGCCAGAGAACGTGGGTGGCCCCAGCCCCGGACCAGGGCTGCCAGGCGCCGTAGGCACAGGAGGATTTTCCACGGGAAATCTGTGGGAAGGATGGTTCAGACTCATGTGTCTCTGATCATTTAGGAGATAAGTGCCATGGGGGGAGTGTGTCTGTGCCCGTGTGTGCGCGTGTGTACGTGTGTGTGTACATGTGTGCACGTGTGTGCACGTGCAGCCCCGATCACTGGGCGCTTCTCTACTGGGTGCTGCTCCAGGCAGGGAAAGACTCATTTAACTAAGACAGAGTGTTTGCCTCCCAGCAGCGCCGTGGGGTAGAGGATGGAAGGTCCTTTAAGGAACAGGTGACCCACAGGGGCGCCTGGGGGGCTGAGTCAGTTAAGCATCTGACTCTTGGTTTTGGCTCAGGTCATGACCTGGAGGTTCGTGAGTTCAAGCCCCGCATCTGGCTCTGAGCTGATAGAAGGGAGCCTGCTTGGGATTCTCTCTCTGCCCCTCCTGCTCGTACTCTCTGTCTCTCTCTCAGCATAAATAAATAAACTTAAAAATAAAAGCATAAGTGACCCCCAGGTCGGGTGACTGAGAACCGTATTTGTGATTTCTCGGTTTTCCGTGGGTCATCTGGGGGGTCAGGCTGCTCTGCGTGGCGACCCCGCGGGGCCCAGGGCTCCAGGACAGCCTCCCTCACATCCGGGCCGGCGGCGGGCTGGCGGGTCGCAGGATTGCCGCTTGGATGGCCCTCGAAGGCCCTCGCAGGCGCCGGGGGGTGAGCCGGGGCCCCTTCCGCGGGGGTCCCGGGGCTCCCAGGGCCACGAGCGCCTCGCAAGCCGGAGCTCCGCCACCTCTGCTCTTCCTGTGGGCAAAGCCAGTCAGGAGCCGGGGCCGGCCCCGCAGGGGCACAGATGCAGGCGTGGGCACGTTGGGGCCGACCCAGAAGGGCAAGGAGGAGGGAGCATATTGGCGGGCAGGATAATAAACATAAAATTCTAACAGTCCACCACTTAAAAAAAAATAAGTCCCGCTTACCTCCAAGTTGAACCAGGGCGGCCAGTTTGGGAATGAACCTCCTGGCAGGACCCACCTCTTTTTTGGTTCAATCAGTCTCCAACATGGAAAGAACATTTTGCACTCAAAGGTTTAATTACGGGCTTTTCTTCCCACTTCCCGCTCCCCTCCCCCCCACAGGGCTTTGCTGCAGGGTAATTAACTGCCTCTGGATCAAGGAGGCCATGCCCGGCTCCCACAAAGGGGGTGCATGTGTGGCGGCGTGGGGGGGTGCCGAGCCCACTCGACCAGACCTCTAGTTGGATCGGTTCGCTGTTTAATGTGGTCTGCTGCTAACAGCTACCTTCCAGCGTTTTCCAGTGCATCAGAGGCACGGAGGGGCGGCCGGTCATTAAGCGCCCGCCGTGCCTGAGGGTCCCGGGGACTGGGCATCCTGGCTGCCCTGCTCTCTGCGGTACTCCTCTCGCAGAGGAGAACGGAGAAGGGGCTGGAGTGGGGGCAGCGCTGCCCACAGCTGGCCTGATGGCTCACTGCTGGCCGTTCAGGGCTGGGGGGTCCCGGGGCACTGGGCACAGAGGCACTGGCCCCAGGTGGGCGTGTGGCCGGCCATCTCTGGTCACATTCTTGTTTCAGGGCCCCGCCCCCACGCCAAGTCCCCTTCCCTGTCCCCTGTTCCACACTGAGGACCACCACTAGGTAGGTGATTTTCAGGGAGCCAAGTGCAGGGGCGGGGGGGGGGGATGCCTCAGGGAGGAGGAGGTAGCCTCCGTGGGGGGTCCTCATGCTCGGAAGGGCCTCTGGCCCCTCAGTCCTGGAACACAGCAGGGCAGGTCTCCTTGGGAGCCCGGCAGGGAGCCGTCGGCACCTTATTCCTGAGCACAGATCTGTTTCCTTTCTCCCGTGTCCCCCGAAAGCCCATTCCTGCCGGCTCTGTGCCCGGAGGGGTTCACCTGGAAAGAAAGTCAGGGACTGAAAAGAGTCCTGATTCATCGGAGGCCTTGGCTGCCAAGAAAATTCTCTGGAAGGCTCTCTTTTCTTCAGCTGCTGCTTCCCAGGGGTGAGGACTTACAGAGTTTGCTTTTCAGCCAATGGTCCATGACGCAGAGACTTGAGGGGCCCAGGAAGGAGAGGGGCCAGAGACCCAGATGTGGGGCGGCGACAGGGCGAGTGTGGCCCCATGTCGGGAGAGCAGAGCCGGGGTGCGGACACCGTAACGAACAATGCGCGTTAATCCGTGACCACACGGGTCTCCCTCTCTGGCCAGGCGTGGGGCTGGCGACTTACAGGCTTACATTCCCGTAATCTCACGTCACCCTTGGGGGCACCTGCTAACGCCCTCGTTTGGACAAGGAGGAAGTGGGGGCCGCCTGAACCAGTCCCCAATTCCAGAGACTCATTTCTTCCAGCGTCTTGGCCCCGGGGCAGAAGCGGGTGCGGAGGCAGGAGGGAGCACGGCCTTCCCAGGGCAGGGTGCTGGGCTCGAGGTCCGTGGGGGCATCCGGAGAGGAGGGGCAGGATGGGTCTGTCCTGCTCATGGTAGGCAAAGCTGAGACGCTGCCGATGCCCCCGGCAACCTGCTCTCCCCTGGTGGGACGAGGGAGGTCCGGCAGCAGCCGGCCGTCCGGGCGTGTGGCGTCCCCAAGGCCGGTCTGAGCGGGACGGTGGTGGGACGGGCAGAATGCAAAGACACAAACAAGCACTGAGATCCGCTCCTCTCACAGGGCAACGCCCTGAAAAGTGGAGCAGAGGAAGGACTCAAAGAAATGGCGCAAAAGGTTCCTGGCCAACTGTGGTGTCGCGCCCGGAGCATGTGGCCGGCGGCCCGGAGCCCGCGGTCCCGGCCGGGCGTCTCTCTCTCTCTCTGCCTCTGTTGTAGCTGTGAGTGAGCTCCATGCCCGCTCTCAGGCCCTCGGCCCCTGCTGGCACCCAGGCCGGGCTCCAAGGAGCAGAAAGGCCATGCAGAGTTCCCTCTCTTTTCCCTCTTCAGAGGTGGTGAGTCATGTGCTTGTATTTTTAGCAGCATACACGAATCTGCCGCGTGAAACAGAACTGGAGGGCAGTTAATTTGGATCCAGTACACAGGCCTGGAGGCAGCCAGCCAGTGCTGGAAGGAAGGAAAAGAGAAAGGAGGTCTCCTGGTGCTCCAGGAGCGGATGTGCCCCATAGACGGAGGGACCCCATAGATGGAGGGACCCCATGGACGGAGGGGCCCCATGGACGGAGAGACCCCATGGATGGAGGGAACCCATGGACGGCGGGAACCCAGGGTCAGAGACACTGCGGATGGAGGTACCCTGGGGAAAGGGGCCTCCTAAGACTTTCTGGGGGCCTCAGAGCAGAGCTGCCTGCCCTGGGGGGCCGCTGGCGTGGCCTAGAACCCGGGGCGTCATGGACGCAGGCCTGGCTTGGGGTGCCCTGCACCAGCGGCAGAGGCCAAAGAGCGTGGCTTCCTCCACCTTGACTCCTCAAGCCCTGGACCAGCCGCACGGTCCCCTGGGCGCCCAGCTCACCCTCATGACCACCCCATGCTGGCAAGATGCCAGGTCCCTATGGCTCTTGGGAAAAGCTGAAGCATTTGACCTTGCCTTTGAGATCTTCCTCAGTTGGTTCCTGACCCCCCGCCCCCCTCCCCAACCTCACGCCTTGTAACCACACGAGGCAGGGATCTGGGACCAGGCCATCGGCGTCCCCCTTGGTCCTCTTTTGCCATGACTGTTCCCAAGGACCTGGGAGGCCGTACTGTCCACAAAGGGCCTCAACTTAGAAGTTACAAGGCACCCTTTTTGGGTCGGCCCTGACTGTGGCCCCTTGGACAGTTGCTCTAACCTTTCTGGGCCTCAGTTTCCCTGCATTGTCCTCTGACGGTCCATGTAATGGATGGAGCCAGCATCATGCAGGTAAGGGAAGGCTCTTACGGGGTTGCCGAGAAGACACAGCACACTGAAAGGCAGGTCCCACCTGGGCCCGGGATCGGCCCGGCCTCCCGGGATGAACTTGTCCTTCATGACAGATCGGCTCCCTTTGCTCCTGGAAAGAAAGCAGGAGGTTTCTGGGGGTCAGAACCAGGCAGAGAGGTGGGCGGGCCCTGCACATCCGCTCGGACGGTTTCACCCGCTCCGGATGCCTCGTGCTCTCGCCGGCCCACAGGACAGCCCCAACCCCTGGCACATGCACAGAGCTTGGGCTGAGATGCCCCATCAGAGACACCTGCGGGGGGGATCCGGACCCCGCAGCCAGCCTTTGCCCAAGGAGCAGACCACCCGGAAAGGGAGGCTATGGCCCCAGAGACCCTCCGGGTTACCCCAAACCCACCAGCTCAGAATTCACTCACTGCTATTCCACAGTGTCGGGCATTGCCAGAGAAGGTGCCGATTGCCCGCCGCTCTGCCAGGCCCGACCGGAATCCCCAGGAGATGATGAGGCAGGAACTGAAGGCTGGTCCTTGAAGGCCTCTTCCCACCGGATCCATGCCACAGTCAGGCGGGTGGGGGGTACGGAGACCGGACGGTTCCAGAACCACACTTCCCACCTCCTCCCAGCCGCCTGGCCCCGGTGGTCGACCTTGCACCTGGCCTCTGTCTAGCGTGCGTATCCATATCGGCATGCTGGTCCCTGAACCTGATCTCACAGCGGCTCTATTGCGATGGTCCGGAGTTCAGAAAGAACCATGTATAAATAGAATGACATGAAGTGAGCTGCTGGGAAGGCCAGGCACCCATGAGCCCTCTGGCCCAGACAAGTGCTTCACCTTGACCTCTGCCCTTCCCGGGTCCTCTGCCACGCACAACCTCTCAGGGGTGCCTGGCTGCCTCTTTTCAGCCTCCTTCCATGTGATCGATGACATTTTTCTCAACTACGGCTGTGCAGGTAGCAGCCCCCTGGCTCCCCGATGCAGACCCTGAGCTCCCCCGCCTGGCACCTGTCTCCTTCCACCCCCGGCCGGCCTGGGCTCTGGGGACATCCCTCCCTCGGGCCAGCGCCACAGCTGCCCCGTGTCCAGCGTCCCCTCTCGTGTGTGCTTCGGTCTGTGCACCTGCCACTGGGCCACGTTGCAAATAACCCCGGGCTGCCTGACCCCACGTCGGGAGACTGCCCATCTCTCAGCGTGTGCTGTGAATTAGCTTTGAAAGGCGGAATTATTCCCTTTCAGAAAAACATCTCAAAGGGGCATCTGGGTGTTGGGATTGTGGACCACGCGTTCCTGTCCTCCTCAAACTTGTTAAGGAAGAGAGTCGAATCCATACTTTAAACTGTTTCCGACATTTCCTCGTGAAGGGGTCTGGTGGGGCCACTTCAGGGAGGCTCGCCTCTTGTCCTGGCCATCTTCTGTCATGCGGGGACGCTGTCCTGGGCGCGGGCAGGCGTGCTGCGTGGGTGTGCTGCTCAGGATGTTACCACGCGGCCCCTCTGTTACAGGGAGGCCTGTCTCCACCCTCCCGGGGCCAGCCATGGGGACGAAGAGACGACAGGTATGTGCACCTGCTGTGCCCGGTGGGCTGTGCACCTGCTTTGCCCAGTGGGCTGTGCTGGGAGTCGGCCAGTTCTCAGGTGGCAAAGAGTCTTCGGCTCTTTGAGGACGCAGCAGACCTGGGCCGCTCAACAGAAGAGGTGAGGGCAAAATGGGGGGGTGGTGCCAATGTGACCAGGGAGGGCAGATGGGCTCCGGCTGGAGGTGGCACTTCGAGGGTGGGCATCGCTAAGCAGAGCCAGGATAAGGAGGAGGAAACTTCCAGGCTGGAACAATGGAGGTGTGAAAGGGGGAGGGGCCAGGGTGCCCGCAGGAGACGGATCAGGAAGGCTGAGTCAAGGTCGGAAGGTGAAGGGTGATGAGCACCAGGCTCAGGGTTTTGGATCAGGTGCTCTCAAGTTCGAATCCCTGGGGGGCTGGGTGGGGAGCAGGTTGGTGTAAGGAGAGATCCCATTGCTGGCAGCAGCCTGGTGGATGGGGAGGGCACGGGGGTACTGGTGGGGCAGGCACCAGCCGGGCCAGCTGTCATTACTCAGGGAAGCTGCTAGAAGCAGGAGGGGTGGAGATTGGAGAGGGGCTCGGAAACACTCAAGAGACAGAATCCAGAGTTGACAGATATGCTGATGGTCCGAGCGATGGGGGGCGGGGGGAGAGGAGGATGGGTCGCCTTGCGTTAGGGACTTCCGGGGATGGAGCCAGTGTGGAGAGAGCACGTTCCCGTCTGAATCTCCACAGTTCAGGAGACCAGGGGACACAGACCTGAAACCCAGAGAGGGGAGGGCGTTTAAACTCGTTAGAAACAGGATATAAAGGTGTTTCATGACAACGCTGTGGAAACCAGTAGCGATGGGCACAGAATGAATAGTAACTAATGGTTATTCCCCATCATGGGAGATTTGGTTTATTGGTGCCCTCCTATTTGGTAAACTGGGAGGGTGGGCAGGGCAAAGACTTCTGGGCAGACTCGGGCACAAGCTGGTGGGGAGCGGGAAACTGGGGTAGGGGTGAGGGCGGAGGGGAACGAGACACTGAAGGGAAACCAGAGGTGCTGCCTTGGACGGTCTGCAAATAAACAGCCCTCCCCCCGGGCTTGCAGAGGGCTGGGCTCACTGCACCTCCATGTCTGGGCTCATGCATGCACACCCGTGCACGCACGTGTGTGCAAACAACATGGGTGGGGAAGTGGCTGCTTTGAGAGGGTGCCTCTGTCCACTCAATCCCAGCTGGCTTCCTGAAGGCGGGGCCAACTCCCCTCTGCCGCTTTGCTCTTTGGCCATTTTCTCCCAGACTCCTGCACCTCTCCCCCCATTTACAGAGGGCATGAGTGAGGCTAGAGAAACAAGGGCCCCCAGCCTTTCTCCGAGGATGGGTCTGCCTGGCCCCTAGTGCCTCACGAACAGCATCTTTTCAGCCTGAGCGTTTCAATCCTGATGGACCCACCCCCCGCCCCCCACAGCTCATTGGAGCCACAGCCCCAAGCAGGTCTCTGGTCTCAGTGAAGACGTCAGGGCTGGGGGCCAGGTGTCTGCTTTTCTGCACATCACGGAGAGAATCAGACCTTTCAGGAAGGTGGCTGGTTTTGTCCAGAAGAGTGTAAATCTTTCTGGGATCTGTCTTTTCATCCTTCACTGTCCCATTAACCCGGTATGGAGGGGCTCCTTTTTTCACCTTAGCCCCCTCTTTTGCACTGTTTTTTTTTTTAAACCTCTGTGCCCAGCTCCCATTATGGAAAGTGCTGTTTATGTCCAGGGCCCCTTAAAAAGGCAGCTAACGGCTCCCTGGCTGAGGTCCTCTGCGCTTGTTTCCCTGACAACCGGAGGCAGGGAAAACAGAACCTGTCACATGGAAAATGTCAGTTACAGCAGCTCTGGGGAGAGGAAAGAAGGGGTGGGGCGGAGGGAGGAGAGCGGGGATGAGGGCAGGGGGAGGGGAGGGAGAGCAGGCTGGGGACCTGGGGGCCTGCCGCCGCCCGGGGCTGGTGCCCTGGCCCAGGCCAGCTCGTGGGCAGAGAGAGGCTGGCTTCTCCAGCGAAAGGGCTGCCCGCCCCCCTAGAGCAGGGGCCCTGGAGCGGAGGAGGGGTGCAGCCGCCGCGCAGGTCGGGCAGGATGGTGCTGGAGGCGGACGTCTCCTGCCCTGCCCAGCTGATTATCACATGGTTTCAGAGGTAATTTGGTGGTTTCGGGCTTGTAGCAATGCATCCTGCAAGACCACGCTCCAGCACGCACCAGCTCGGTCTGCGCAGGAGAACGGAGAGACGCGGGGGGAGAAAAGGAAAGAGGTCCAGTCTTGGCCCCCGGCGCCCCCGGATCCGCTTCCTCCACCCTCCATATCGATCCCCACCCTTGATTTAAGTCGACTGATCGGCGCCTCTGCCGAAAAGAGAAATTGCCCTTTGAAACGGTTGGGAAAGAGGTTCAGGCGGGGTGTTAATATTAATCAAAACAGGCCTCTCTCAAAGGGACAGCGGGGAAGCAAAAACAGGAGGAGGTTTTCTGAACAGCCCAGCATATTACAGCGGGAGAAGCAATCAGTTAATGAGACTGGATGCCAGTGAGGTGTGTGGGGGCTCCCGAGAGTAGAGAGAGCTTGAGCTGGTGTGTGCGTGTGTGTGCGTGTGCGCGTGTGTGTCGGGTGGTGGGCATGCGCTGTCTGCAGCCTTCTGCTCTTGTTGGAAATTCCCGGAGCCTCTTCCCAATATTCTGATTTCCCTGGAGGGACTCGGCCGACCCCCCGGGGCCAGTGGACCTGGAAGGAGTGGGGACCAGACAGGCTGCTTGCGCACTTAACGTTGCTGTTCAGATGGTGCTCGTTTAAAATAAAAAGCAACAGCCTGGGAGGGGGAGGTGGCGGCTCCGGAGACGGAGCCAGGACCCGCTGTGTGCACTCTGAGGAGACTAAGGCTCCGCACAAGGGATCCGGGAAGGAGCGTCGCCCCGTCTCACACGGGGGTGTCCGGAGGCGTCTCCCAGGAGGCTCTGTCTGGAGCGCTGGACACTGGACGGACCGGGGATGTCCTGCTTCGAGGATCCCTCTCGTCCGGGTGCCTCTGGCTGAAGTGGCATTGCCTTCTGGCAGTGGATCCTCCAGCCCCGGCTGAGTACAGGTTCAGGGCACACGTAACACGTGACCCTTTAATGCCTAGTCGCCTGTAAGCATCCTTGCAAAACCAAACTTCCCAGTATCAGACAAAACAAAACAATATAAAACAAGCAAAACCCAAACCCCCACAGCAATGCAGCAATAACAAAACCAGATGTGACTGACCCCCAGACTTCCAGGATGCGTTATTTGCTGTAAAGGTTCCAGCTTCCGGCGCCCTTGGGGGAGAAAACGGAAATCAATTATTCTCCGTGTTTGTCACTGTAATCTGTCCTCCCCAGGTTTGCTGGGCAGGGATCCTTGCTCCTTTCTTCCATTTTCTGCAGGGCTTGGGGACTCGTCCAAGTGGCTGGCTGGTGCATGTGGTCCCCGGAGGTCCAGGAGAAGGCCCGCCTGCCGGTGACAGTGTCAATCATGGCTCCGAACCCTCCTCTCCACGCGCCTCCCGTCAAGACCATATGGACTTCCCGTCAGGCTGGGACAGACTTAAATTATGACACTTTTCATCTTGATTGACAATAACCTTCCCCTGGAAGTTGGGGGATGGCCCAGCGACAATTACGTCTTGTACAATAAAACAAAGGAAATAAAAAAAGGGAGTCATTATTTTATGAATATGATCTCTGGCAGTTGGCTAAGGAGGTCTTTATTCCCACTGCGCCTGCGTTTTATTATTTTATTAAGAGTTAACTCTCGATTATCCACATGTGAGCCAAAGAGACGATTTTATTCCCACAGCTGTTAGGTCTTATTATGTTATTATTATTGGTTTGGGTTTGTCCCCAGGTGCTCCGTTCCAGGCGTGGTTTCTCATTCTGAATTATGTGCAGTAAATGTTTATAACCTCACTGTCACTTCTTCTTTCTTCTGGGGTGGGTGTCTACTTTTTTTTTTTTACTGTAGTAAAATATACATTATGCATAATTACCATTTTATTTATTTATTTTATTTACTTATTTTTTGAAGTTGATACTGAAAGCAACTTTTCAGTATACAATTTGATTTTATGTTTATTTATTTATTTATTTTTGAGAGACAGAGACAGAGCGCGAGCAGGGGAGGGTCAGAGAGAGAGAGAGACACAGAATCTGAAGCAGGGTCCACGCTCTGGGCTAGCTGTCAGCACAGAGCCTGACGCGGGGCTCAAACTCACGAACCGTGAGATCATGACCTGAGCTGAAGCCGGACCCTTAACCAACTGAGCCACCCAGGCACCCCCATAATTACCATTTTAATGATTAAAAATTTTTAAATGTTTATTTTTGAGAGAGAGCGAGAGAGAGTGAACGAGTGGGGGAAGATCAGAGAGAGAGAGAGGGAAACACAGAATTCGAAGTAGCTCCAGGCTCCGGGCTGTCAGCACAAAGCCTGATGTGGGGCTCAAACCCACAAACCATGAGATCATGACCTGAGCTGACAGTCAGATGCTTAACCGACAGAGCTCTCCAGGCGCCCCCCATTTTAAAGATCTTAAATACCATTCCACGGTATTTAGTACCCTCTGATGTTGTGCAGCCATCAGAACTATCCAGGTCCCTAGCGTCTTCATCTCCCGAAAAGAAAACCCCACAATAAATGGGCACACGTCATTCTGTCTCCCTGCAGTCCTGCAATCAGGAATCTGCTTTCTGTCTCCATAGATTTCTCCATCTAGACACTTGATGTAAACAGAACTCGCACAACGGGGGCCATGACTTCCCGTAATGGAACCCAGGTCCATCCGTGTGGCCACATGTGCCGGAACTCCGCCCTTTTCCGTGGCGGAGACAGCACTTCCGTGTCTGCATTCACCACCCTCTGCCTACCCTTTCTTCAGCGGAGGGACCCTTGGGCCCTTGCCATCTCTGGCCGTTGTACACGGCACAGCCGTGAACATCTGTATTCAAGTTCTTTTTGAACTATTTTTGATTCTTTTGGGTGTATTTCTAGGAGCGGAATTGCTGGGTCACTCGGAAGTCCTGTTGCACTGATGGAGACAGAAGCCCCACACTGACTTCGCCAGCGGCTGCGCCCCCTTCCGTCCCCAGCAGCAGGTGCGAGGGGTCCGCTTCTCCGGGATGTGTCTTCCCGCCAGCCTTCTTTGTGCCAGTGGAAAAAACAGTTTTTTCAAGGTCAGTCTCTCACCGTGTCCCTGGCCCTCGACCTTGAAGGGGTAATGGAGCAGGGGGGAGGGTCAGCAGGGATGCCCACGTGTCCTCTGACCTGGGAGCTGTGCGTCTGACCCATGGGGGCAGGCCCACAGGGGGCATCGCCGGGCAGGGGTCCTCTGGCAGGGTCATGGTCTGGGGCGGGGGTGGGGGGAAGTCCTGTGGGTTTTGGAGAAGAATCTCTGTCTCCCATTAACTGCATGGCCTCGGGGAGTAATTTCCTCTTACAATGGTGTAGCAGACACCGTTGGTGTCCCTCTCAGAGCCCCTTGACATTGACCTCTGTTTGCTCTTACACCAGCACTCACTGCCTGGGTCAGGGTCCTTGGAGGTAGAGGCACAAGCTGAAGGGCTGATGAATTATGCCCCCGAAGCAACCCTCCACCGAGGGTGTGCGGGGAGCTGGTGGGAAGCCTCCCAGGCTCCAGGCGGGGCACCCGTCTCCCAGAACTGGCTGCCTGGCCGGAGAGCTACGTTTGCCTGCAGCGGTAATCGTAGGAATGAGGTGCTTCTATCAGCTGCCTCCAGCCCTCACCCACCGCTGCAACTTCCTGCCCTCCCCTCTTGATTAAATGACTTTTACTCTGACCCTGGCCTCGGAGTCCCCTCCCTGGGGGCCCAGCCACCCTGGGTGGGTGCTGTCTCTCTGTCTCCATCGATTTCTACCTCCTGAGCTGTCTCGGTGCTGGGCGCGCGGTGAGCCCGTGGTGACATCGGCAGGTCCTTGTCATTGCTAACACGAACAGAGGCAGTTTGCAGTCGTCGGTCTGTTTTGGGGGCTGTCTCCCCACGGGGAGAGGGGAAGTGGAGGCAAATACGGAGGCGGCGGCGTGTCGGCACGGTGTTCTGGTCGCGTTAACGGGATCAGCGAGGCACGTGACCCAAAATCCCGGGTGTTTATCTCATGAGGACAGCACCCGTCTTCCGCCCTGGTTTGGGCCTGGCTCCCAAATGCGTTCTTGTCCGAGGCTGAGTCGCAGATGAGCAGACGTTCCCCCCCGCCCCCACCCCTCCTCAGGTGGGGCGGGGAGGGCCGCGGGGTGCGATAACGCTGGTCGAGAAGCAAAAATTGGCTTTAGATAATCCACAAAGTGGATAATCGGCCGTGGAGAATTGCGAGGTGGCCATGCTCATTTATTGCCACCCTGATAAGGATAATCTTGGGGGAGAGAACGGGCTGAAACCTGATGAGGGAGAGAACCAGCCCCTGGGGGCGGGTGCTCAGCTCAGGAGGGTCCTCCCTAGACTCTTCTGGAATGCGCCCACCCACTGCGGGGGGGGGGGGGGGCACATGTTCTCAGCCCCTCTCACAACCCACCCTTCCTGCAGGAGGCCACCCACTGTCATATGTCAGGACGGGCGTCCTTGGGACCCCACACTCCAAAGGTCGAATCCTGACCTTCCCGTCTGAGCAGGTCCCCGAACTCATTTGTCACCAGATTTTCCTCCCGTGGGAATCAGCTGACCCAGGACCGAAGTGACACAAAGGAAACAGAAACAAGCAGTCTTCTCTGGACCCGGTGTTCAGTACTGGCTTTTTGGGGGGTGGGGTTCTCCAAGAGGAAGGGGGAGGTGGAAAGAGCGCTGAGGGCGGGGATGATGGAGGAGCTGAGGGCGGCCCTAGTTGGCCCCTGGTCCCCTCCTCACCCGCCCCTTGCCGTCGGGCTGGGGTGTGCTCGGGCGAACTCCCCAGTTACCTTGGGCAGACAGGAGGAGGCTTCTCACCGGAATCCTCGAGTGCGGGAGAGCTCGGAGCTCCTGCCCCCCAGACGCTGCCTTCTCATCGCTGAGTGCTGGCATCTTTCACAGTGAGACAGAGAAACCGGGTCCCCGGGAGCCCTGCTCACGGCGCTGCAGCTGACCTCTGCCCTGGGGCTGGCCCCCGCTCTGCCCACCCGCCGGCCCCCCCCCTTCACCAGTGGCCCCTGCCCCAGCAGGCACGGTGCGGTGCATGTTGGGAGGAGGGAAGGATGAGCACGTAGGATCGCGTCAGAAACTGGGTGGTGGAGGGACGGTAAACTGCGTAGAGTCGTGCCCGTTCAGAGTGCTCCCGGCTCTGATGCACCTTAACACCCAGGAACCCAGGCTCCTGCCCGGTGACCCCCCAGAGGGTCCCAGCCCAAACCCGCCCTGGCTGTTGGCAGGTGGCCGGCCCTGGGTCAGAGCACCTGGCCGGCCACCGGTCTGCTCTTAGTCCGCTGGGTCGATGGTGCTCAGGCCCGTGGGGCTGAGTTTCTCTCCGCACTGGCCCTGAGCTCTTCGTAATTATAGCTGCTTCGTGGCCATCACCCACTCCGTCACAGAGACCCATCGGATGAGCCAGCTGGGCCCGTAAATCATAGCACATCCCGTTCCAAACAATAAAGGCAATTTTACTTACTGAACCATTAAATTTACATACTTAAATTAGACCCAAGCAGACGTCGCTCAGGGATGTCTTGGGGCCAGCAAACAGTGAGTTTCTGGAAGCGCGATCCGGCGGGCCCCACCCTGCACGTGAAATTAATGAGGTGCTTCGACTCCCCCATCATGATTACAATCACATCTTTATATAGGTCCTTAGCTGGGTTTGACCTGCCGCTGTGGGCAGCCCCTGAGTCACCCCTGGGCCCTGGGCCGCCGGACAGCCAGCCAGAGGTCAGCAGGTGGTCGCTGGGCGGGTGCAAGGCGACTCGCGCTCCGGACGCAGCCGTGGTGGATGTGGTTTCTGCCTTCGGGTCTTACTGGAGGTTTGCCCGTGGGTTTCTCTTGTCTGGAAATCAGAGCCCACCTCTAGGAGACACAGCGCCCCCAGGGGGTCTCCTTTGACCCCCACGTTGAATGTGACACTAAATCTGACCAATTACATCTTTTAAATATTTCTTGAACATTCACTTCTTCTCTGTTCCTAATTCTTGGTTCCAGTGTCGGAGTTCAGCCATGGACGTTGTCCCTTGGGGGTTAATTCTACTCCAAGTGCTTGCTGCCAGAGCGGTTTATGGAAAATCTAAAATTTTTAATTTACATTTACTTATTTTTGAGACATAGAGACAGACAGAGCACAAGTGGGGGAGGGGCAGAGAGAAGGAGACACAGAATCCGAAGGAACTCCAGGCTCTGAGCTGTCAGCACAGAGCCCGACGCGGGGCCGAACCCACCAACTGTGAGATCTGACCTGAGCCGAAGTTGGACGCTCAACCGACTGAGCCACCCAGGCGCCCATGGAAAATCTAAATCTGACCTCATCTGCCCCCGCTCAGAGCCCCTCAGTGGTGCCCCATTGCCTCCAGGGGAAGCGGGGATCCCTGGGTGGGGCATTCAAGGCCCTCTGCCCATCCATCCCAACCCCCATCTACTCTTCCACCTTTGTCTCCTGTCATTCCCGGCCTTGACCTTTATAGTTCACTGAAACCAAACCGCCCAGGGGTCCCCCAGGCCCCCCACCATGTCCTTCCCACAGTTCACTTCGCCACATTCCTCCGAGATGGGCTTACATGACGCCCTGGCCCAGAATTGCACCTCGACTCTCCGGTGCGCCTCTAACTGGTCTTTCCAAACAGCCGAGACGTCCTGTCCACCATCTCCTCCGTGTGCATTCCCAAATCCTCAGGGGGGCCTAATCCCCCCGGGGAGCTTGTGGCCCTCCTGCCACACACCCACGTGTTTGGAATGACCAGCTAATACGCCCTGCAGGGGGGTGAGATGTCCGCCTCGGGGCCCTCAGCACGCAGGGAGTCTGGCAACCGGGACGCTCGAAAAAGTCTGCCAGGCAAACCCCTCAGAGAGAGGGGACAGCGGGCCCTCCGTGCACAGGCAAGCCCTGCGGCCCTCGGCCCTAGAAGGTGCTTACTCTCCATTTGTGCGGGAGTCAGACCCGGGATGGCTCCGATGGAGAAACGTTTTCACGGTCACGGGGCGGGGACCCCAGGTACGTTTTTGGATGGTGTTGGCAATGGGCTTATGGTCGGATGTGGCCCGGGAGACATCCAGACCGCACCAGGAGGTTCCGGGGCTTAGCCGTGCAGTGACTTAGTGTTCGTCTCCTGGTCATTTTAAGAGCCGGCCGAGGACAGGTGTTGGCACCGACACGCAGGCGGGGGGATGTGAGCATCTCCCAGGGGGTTGCTTGGGGTGGACGCCCACAGTCTGCTCCCTGCGGAGGTCACCCCCGCTCCCTTCCGAAGGGGAACTCGGGGCGAGGGCTGGCTGCCTCTGTCTGTCTACCCTCAAGGTCATCACTGACATCTATTCATAAAGTGGAGCGTGGCTCAACTCATCTGCGCTGGAGTCTCAGGCTTGGAAAACACGGCAGTCCCCAGAAGGCGCGGGCTTGCACAGATGTCTGGGCGCACGCAGTGCCCATGCCCGTGAGCTTGGCGGTACCTGTGAGGGGGCCCCGCCTTCTTTTCTGCTCCCCACTCGTCCTTCCCGCACCCAGGCCGGGTCTCTGACTGGAGCCCGTGTCTGGCCGATAGCGGGGCGCCTAACAGAAATACAACGCGAGCGGGGTCTGGGATTGTAAATGTCCCGGGGGCCACGATGAACAAGCCAGAAGGAAGAGGCGAAATTAAATCCGATAATAATAATACATTTTATTGAACGCACTGTATCTGAAACATTGCCATTTCAACGCGGAATCGGCATTAAAACTCTTGGAGCGCGTATTTTGCATTTGTCATTGGTCCCAAGCTTTGAAATCGGTCCGTACTTCCCATCACAGCCCCTGTCATTAGGAGCAGCTTTGTTCCAGGGGCTCCCGAGCCACGTGTGGCTGGCGGCCACCTAATTGGATGGCGCAGATGTTCCCGGCTGACATCAGAGAGTGTCTTTGTGGAGGTGCATACCCTGAATCCTGTCGCTTGCCAGTCCTCCAATTAGGCGTGCAGGGGGAGGCAGGAGCTGGCCAGCACTACCCACGCCCCCTCCCCAAACCCTGAACAGTGCCCTGGCTCCCAGCGGGGGAGGGAGGGGCACGCAGCGTCACGGACACTCTCGGTGCTAAACACACACCCTCAGCAGAGGCCTCGAGAAAGAGCTATTTATCAGGTCTGGCGTGGCCCCGAGCCCTCGGGGAGTCCACATGGCCCTGGACGCTTCGGGCCGTGGCCATGATAATGGAGCAAGGGCTGGCACCCTGCGGGCTCCGGGATTTCCTGGGCGGCGCCCGGGCACTCACACGCACCATGATGAATGGCTGGATACCCTGGTGTGAAAACCATTTAAAAGATGGCATTTTTGTCACGGACTGTGTTCCACATGCCGTAAAGGTCATACATGATAAGAGCATTATCTGCATTTCTTGGGCAAACACGCTTAACCTTGTAGAGCACGGTGCCTCGGCCGGTCAGCGATCCGTCTCCTGCGATTCCGCGGGGCCCAGGGCGCGGATTCTCGGCCGAGAGGGATGAAGGAGCGCGGCTGTGGCACCACGCGGGGTGCAGAGAACGCGCTGCATTGGCCGCCGGCCTCTCGCTGTGTCGGCGGGCACCGGGTGCCGGGCGCGAGGCCCCACAGCCTGCGGAACGCTACGGAGCCAAGAGGGTTCTTCTGAGCATCGGCAGCTGCCTCCCCGGCCCCCTGGTGCTTGAGAGAGACCGTCGGGGAGGCCCTGAAAGGCAGGTGGCCGGACACCTGGCCCACCTGCAGGGGGCAGAAGCCCAGGCTGGGGGAATGCCCCTGACGGGGACCCGAGGGAGCCCCTCCACAACACCCCCACCTTTGGGGCGCCTGGGTGGCTCAGTCAGTTGAGCATCTGACTTCGGCTCAGGTCATGATCTCAGTTTGTGAGTTCGAGCCCCGTGTCGGCCTCTGTGCTGACAGCTCAGAGCCTGGAGCTGCTTCGGAACCTCTGTCCCTCCCTCTCTCTGCCCCTCCCCTGCTCACACTCGCTCTCTCAAAAATGCATACTTTTTTTTTTTAAGTAGGTTCACCCTCGGTCTTGGCGCCTCTCAGCGTGAAGCTGATCAACCCTGCTGCCCCGAGAAGGGCTTGTGCTCCTGGAAACAGTGCGAACAGGTGGCGGCCGCAGGCCCTGAGCCTCGGCCGTGAGGATGGGCAGCCGGCTCTGTTCCTGACACCTCGGCCGCGTCGGCCCCCCGCCCGCTGGCCGCGCGCAGTGCTGGGCATCTTTCAAGCCTCCTCCGTGCTGTCCCTGCCTCCTGGCCAGTGGCCTGCTGTCTGTTCTCCATCTCCAGCCAGTGTCCAAAACCAGATGTGATTACAAACCCCTCTCTGCACCCCGTCCTAGGGACCGGCGATGTCCTCTGAGTCCAGCACGAATCCTTGACGCCTCACGAGGTTCCCAGAC